>NC_081318.1:102090085-102400960 GCF_026419965.1 Kogia breviceps
GATGGTTGCCACCTAAGCATGGGTTAAGGTAGTGGCACCAAACTGCACTCAACACCACACAAGATACAAAAAAAAAATTTAAAAGTCCTTCCTGATGCAAAAAAATTATTAATTTTATATATCTAACATTTAAATATATTTTTAAAATATTTTGTATAATGAAGTAGGAAGTATACTATGGTACATACTTTTTTTTTCATGAAATACCATTTTTATTTGGAAGAATACCTGAAAGAGAAAAAACAGTTATTCAGATTTGGGTATATGGTAGACAGTTTCTCGAAAATACACTTGTCACTTCAAGGAAAAAACTGGACAATATTTGTTCATGACAAAATTTGAGCTTTCAAGCCAAAATTAGAATGCTGGAAAATGTGTATCTGCCACCATGAGCTAGAGAGTGTCCCAATACTTACAGGGGTAGTAGGCAAGATTTGATGGTAATATTAACATATATGACTTTTTGTTATTGTTTAATGAAACATGGCAACATTAGCTCATTAAGTCAATACTTCCCAAATGACCTATGCATGATGCTACAAAATCACAAATGCTTCAAAATCTATTTAAAATATCAATTAAATCAGTGGAGTTTAATCTAACAAATAAAATTTCACTGATAGAATTGCAGATACTACATGAGTTGCAGATTCTGCAATTAACCTTTAAGAAACTACCACTTATCAATTTTTGGTACAATATCAAAGAAGAATATACACAATTATCTGAACAGGCTAAAACACCCCTCTCTTTTCCAACTACCTTTCTGTGTGAGGCTGGATTTTCTTTATATACTTCAACCAAAACAACATATTACAACAGATTAAATACAGAAGTAGGGAGAAAATTCCAGCTGTTTTCTCGTAAGCCAGACATAAGAGGTTTGTAAAAATGCAAAACAATACCACTCTTCTCACTATTCTTTTTGTTTCATAAAATACATAATATTTTTCATAATATGTTATTTTTGTTAGCATGATATGGGTTTCTAATTGTTATATTAGCTGAATTAGTAAACAAATATTTTTAGTTTACTAATTACTAATATGGTACATAGTGATAGATATTGCCCATATAAGCAAAAATTCTTTGAGGCCCTCAATAATATTTGAGTGTAAAGGGGTCCTGAGGTCAAAAATTTGAGAACCATTGAATTGTATGAATGAAAGATGAAAATTGAATTTTGACTTGCTATTATTTTTACTTCAGCTATCATTCATATAAAATTTTTAGGTTAACCTAATTTTAAGTTTTTAAATTGCAATCATAATAAAAATAATAAATTTTCATTGAGCCAGCTCTTAGCTAACAACTTTCTTTACATTGCTGGTATACGATTGCAATAGCCTGAATGTCTGTGCCCCCCTGCAAATTCAGATGTTAAATCCTAAGCCCTAATGCTGTGGTGGAGTTAGAGACTTTGGGAGGTGATCAAGTCATGAGGGTCGAGCCCACATGAATGAGATTAGATCCCTCATGAATGAGATCCCAGAGAGCTCCCTCTCCATCTTCTGCTCTACAAGGACGTAGCTAGAAGACAGCAGTGTATGAACCAGGAATCGAGCCCTCACCAGACACAGAATCTGCTGGTGCCTTGGTCTTGGACTTCCCAACCCAGAACTGTGAGAAATAAATTTCTGTTGTTTGTAAGCCAAGTCCATGGTATTTTTGTTATAGCTGCCTGAATAGACGAAGACAGTGATCCCCACAACAGAGCTGAGAACTTATTATTCTATACCCATTGTACAAAGAACAAACCTGTGGCTTAAGGAGTAGAAACAACTTTAGCAAGCTCACTGCTGGCTGTGGCAGAGCCAGTTCTGAAAACAGCAGGCCTACCTGGCACCAAGGACTCTATCCTAAATCAGTAAGTTACATGGACAGTCTCCCAGTGACCATATTCCAGCATTGTGCTGAGAGCTCACTGTACTTTATCTCATTTAATCCTAATTTTAAAGAATGAGGCAGTTCTTTCATCACCTCTTACAGATCAGGAAACTAAAGCTGTGAAAGATTAAGTGATTTAGCCATGAAGAACGCAGCTGTAAAGGGTGGAGCAATGATTTGGATTTTTCGTTTTTTCTCAATTACAGAGATTTGAGTTCATCTTACTGCTCAGTTTGTGGTACACTAAATATCAGTTTAGCAAGAGCTCTCTTGTGCTTTACTAGGATTTTCTCAAGATTTACCCATCCCTGCTGTGATTAATTTCTCTCATCAAGTCACCATTTTAATGTATTTCATGGATATAGCTCCTTGGATATATATGTTTCCTAAAAAAAATAGTTTTCTGATGTATGCATTTAATTTGTCTAAGTGCTATTATATGATAGATATAATTTTATTTTGTTCTTTTTCTAAATTTACTTTTTTAAACTCTACACTGTTTCCATGATCTATCCATGAAGCTGTAGTTTATTGCTTCTGATGGCTGCATAGGATTCCATATTTGTCAACTACTTTTTACCAGATTTTCCTAGGTTTCTCCAAATCATTGTTATCACCACAATGGAACAAACAACCCCAAACATCAAATATTATGAACCACAGTTTTTTAAAGCTCTATTTTCAGGAAGAGATTTCTGAATCAGAAGATACACTGTTATCAATGTTATTAAGTACTACCAGAGAGTTTTCCTGAATGGATATAAGAGTATGGACTATCACCAGTCCATACATAAGGATTAACATTGTTGGCATGTCTCAGCAACACTGGATATTGTACAACTGTCTATTTTTTTTGCTACTGTATTAGATTTAATCATTGTTTTAACTTGTATTTTGCTAATTATTACAGATGTTGAGCATATCTTCATCTACCTGCTAGCCATTTGGATTTCTCTTTCTTTGCCTTGCCTGTATTTAAGTTACATCCATTTCTCTATGGAATTTTCTTTTTCTTGTTGACTTCCAGGTGTTACTTTCACTTTTATTTGTGATGAGTTCTATTTTTCCCCATAGAGTGAACCAGTTGCCTAAGACTTTCCACTAAGCAGTCCATTCTTTATTCATGGACTTGTATTGTCAATTTTATACTACTTCTCATATACACCAGATCCTCTATTTTACTGGATGGGTTCTCTTTACTCTTGCACACTACTTTTTAATCATTTTGATTTTGCAGTATTTCTCAATAACTTGTAGAACAATTATACTGCCCACCCCGTCACCAAACTCTGGGACAATTTTGCTTTTCTTTATTTGGCACCTTTTTTTTTTTTTTTTTTTTTTTTTTTTTTAGCTGTACGCGGGCCTCTCACTGTTGTGGCCTCTCCCGTTGCGGAGCACAGGCTCCGGACGCACAGGCTCAGCGGCCATGGCTCACGGGCCCAGCCGCTCCGCGGCATGTGGGATCTTCCCGGACCGGGGCACGAACCCGCGTCCCCTGCATCGGCAGGCGGATTCTCAACCACTGCGCCACCAGGGAAGCCCATGGCACCTTTATTTTTACATATCAATTTTGAAGTCACTTTTACAAATTCCTGTAAAAAACCTGCTTGAATTTTGCCCAGAATTGCATGGAATATATAGATTAATTTGGGAAGAATTGACATCAAAACACGTTAACTTGTACCATCCAGGGACATGTCTTTATTGTATTTCTTAAGCCCTACTGAGTCAGCTCAGTAGTTTACATTAGGCTCCACTCTTGATGTATATTGTATGGGTTTTGACAATAGAGTATGTATCCCCCATTGCAGTATCATACAGAGTAATCTCGCCATAGGGGTGTAGTTCAAGTGGGAAACTTATAGCGTTTCCAACCTGGTCCCATCCTCTCCCCATTTCCCTAATCCCCAAGGAACGTCCCTTTACATTTTCCTGAGAAAGATCAGCCTTTCCCTGTAACAGGAACCTTCTCCAGGGTGCAAGGGGTGGCACCCAGAGACTGACCTCATTATTTTCTGCTGACCCCAGCACACAGAGCTGCTGTTTTGCACCCCTTAGAAGTAGAGCTCCTGCTCATTTTCCTCCCCTCGGGTACTTGGTCCACTTCTGCTCCTTCCTGCTGTTTCTTTTCCCTTCCATATTTGTCTCTCCAAGAGTTTTTCACAGTTCTTAAGATCTGAGAGCAGTCAACTCCTGTCTTGTTTTTGTTTCATCTCCAGAGTTGGTTTTGGCCTCAAGAGCCAGCATCTTATATTAGTTGTCTTCTTGTCAGCCAAAGTAGAGATTTAAACCTGAGTTTGTTTGACTCTAAAACCCATGCTCTATAATGTCATAAATAGAGAGAGGACTTGGGGCATTAGAACAACTAGAATTCCAGATGCTATCTTGAAGTGAGAAGCAAATAAGCTTCTGAACAAAGGACTCTCCTAGAGAAATTCAAGGGCACATTTTTTTTTTCTCTGACCCAGATGTAATAAAACTTCATTGCAGAAAATTTTGAAAACATGATCTTATAAACTCCAGATAACCATGATTTTATGGTATATTTCCTTCCAGTTTATTTGTTTCAAACTTTTAAGGCAGAAGGAAAATCAGTTTACATTTTTTTTTCTCTTAAAAAAAAAAAAAGAACATCATAAAGAGAAAAGAAAAATCTGAGGACGGTTCAAAGGGAATCTCACTTCAACCTCAAATACAGAGTGATATCCCACTTAGATCTTGGCAAGAAAAACATCCAGCTCCTCTGAAAAGTCCTTCCTCATGCCATTGATTAAAATAATCATTCAAAATCCATGTCCTATGACAGTCTAAAATAAGTTTAAAAGAACCCCAAAAGTTTGTATACTGTTAGGATGGCTTTCTAATTTTCCCCCCAGGTACTTAGACCATGCCAATTTTATATCTATATAGCTACAGTCTGTTGCCTCATGTTTTGGAATGGATCTCCTCCATCAGAACCTAATTTCTTAGTACAGTTGCACCTCCCATCATTATACTTAGTTGCTGAATAGATAAATCCTACCTTTAAAAAAAAATGAAAAAACTAAACAGTGATTTGAGAAACTTTTTCTACTTTAGGAGAATCCTGATTCAATATGTAATTAAAATACAGAAAAAGCTGCTAATGCTTGTTGGCCTTAACGTGTGTGACAGTCACTCACTGAACAAAACCCAAAGGGAAATTCAAGCCTTGGTTGTATGCTAGGAGATTCACTGACAACTAAGGCTGTTGAGCATCTTCGGAAAGTGTAGATGACTGTGCCTTGTGCGTAACTTTACACATTTTAAAGTTATGTGACTCCACCTTGGTCTCCCCTGGGGCTATGATATAAGCACATAACGAGGGAGAGACATGCAAGACACACAAGGCCAATGATTTTATGTTAGGCTGACCTGTTTTTTTTTCGCAGCTAAAATAACATGCAATAAACTGACTTGAATGAGGTAAAATTTGATTAACTTTATTCTCATTTCCTACAGGAAAATGAGTTTCCAGGGAACCCAAGGCAGAGGAAACCAACTCCTGCTACTTTTTCCACATGCCTCAACCAATGGACTCTGTGTCATTAATGAATCTCCCAGAGCTGCTCCCTTTTCTCTTTTTTTTAAAAAATATAATAGCCTTATTGAGATTCACATACCATACAATTCACCCACTCAAAATGTTGAATTCAATGGTTTTTAGTATATTCACAGTGTTGTGCAAGCTATCATCATGGTCAATTTGGGGACATTTTCATGACCTCCAAAAGAAACCTTGTATCCTTTATTAGTCACCCCATTTCCCCGCAGACTCCTCACCCCAAGCCCAGACAAGCTTTCTGTCCTTACAGATTTGTCTATTCTGGACATTTAATATAAAAGGAACCGTACAATATGGCCTTTTGTGTCTGTCTTCTATCACTTCGCATAGTGTTGTCAAGGTTCATCCATATCCAAGCACATGTCAATACTTCATTGCTTTTTATTGCCTAGTAATATTCCATCATATCATAGCATATGATTTATGTATCCATTCATCAGTTGATGTGCATCTGAATTATTTCCACTTTATTTTTTCTTTCTCAAGATTGCTTTGGCTATTCGGGGCCTTTTGTGTTTCCACATAAATTGTGAAATTTTTTCTTCTAGTTCTGTGAAAAATGCCATTGGTAGTTTGATAGGGATTGCATTGAATCTGTAGATTGCTTTGGGTAGTAGAGTCATTTTCACAATGTTGATTTTTTCAATCCAAGAACATGGTATGTCTTTCCATCTGTTTGTATCATCTTTAATTTCTTTCATCAGTGTCTTATAGTTTTGTGTATACAGGTCTTTTGTCTCCTTAGGTAGGGTTATTGCTAGGTATTTTATTCTTTTTGTTGCAATGGTAAAAGGGAGTGTTTCCTTAATTTCTCTTTCAGATTTTTCATCATTAGTGTATAGGAATGCAAGAGAGTTCTGTGCATTAATTTTGTATCCTGCTACTTTACCCAATTCATTGATTAGCTCTAGTAGTTTTCTGGTAGCATCTTTATGATTCTCTCTATTAGTATCATGTCATCTGCAAACAGTGACAGTTTTACTTCTTTTCCAATTTAGATTCCTTTTATTTCTTTTTCTTCTCTGAGTGCCATGGCTAAAGCTCCCAATACTATGTTGAATAATAGTGGTGAGAGTGGGCAACTCTTGTCTTGTTCCTGATCTTAGTGGAAATGGTTTCAGCTTTCACCATTGAGAACAATGCCGGCTGTGGGTTTGTCATATATGGCCTTTATTATGTTGAGGAAAGTTCCCTCTATGCCTACTTTCTGGAGAGTTTTTATCATAAATGGGTGTTGAATTTTGTCAGAAGATTTCCTGCATCTATTGAGATTATCATATGGTTTTTATCCTTCAGTTTGTTAATATGGTGTATCACATTGATTGATTTGTGTATATTGAAGAATCCTTGCATTCGTGGGATAAACCCCACTTAATCATGGTGTATGATCCTTTCAATGTGTTGCTGGATTCTGTTTGCCAGTATTTTGTTGAGGAGTTTTGCATCTACGTTCATCAGTGATATTGGCCTGTAGTTTTCTTTTTTTTTTTTTAACATACGTCTTGTCTGCTTTTGGTATCAGGGTGATGGTGGCCTTGTAGAATGAGTTTGGGAGTGTTCCTCCCTCTGCTATGTTTTGGAAGAGCTCGTCTCTAAATGTTAGATAGAATTCACCTGAGTCACCATATTGTTAGTTGAAAAACATAAGTTACAATGAAGTACACACACATTTATGTACATAGTCTATAACAATTTTAATTTTTAAAAATCCCATACGAATTTTACTATGGAAACTGATGTCACAACATTCTTTTACTCCTATGACTTTTGGAATTTCATGGTTTTATTAGCAAAATAAATCATGTGAAAAAATGAGCATGGGGCTTCCCTGGTGGCGCAGTGGTTGAGAGCCCGCCTGCCGATGCAGGGGACGCGGGTTCGTGCCCCGGTCCGGGAAGATCCCACATGCCGCGGAGCGGCTGGGCCCGTGAGCCATGGCCGCTGGGCCTGCGCGTCCGGAGCCTGTGCTCCGCAAAGGGAGAGGCCGCAACAGTGAGAGGCCCGCGTACCGCAAAAAAAAAAAAAAAAAAAAAAAAAAAAAATGAGCATGAAATTTCAAATGCAACAGCATGCTGTTATATAGGCAGAATAGAGCATTTGGTTCTCAAAGCATTGCTCCTTCCTGATTATATCAGCAAGGTTTTGAATGCTTCTGAAGATGCTTCCCTGGCTACTTAGAAAATTATCTTTAATTCTGGTATTTTGCTTTCTGGAAAAAAAAATGTGTTTTTATTGAAGACGTGTTACTATTAAGAGTAGAATAAGGAACTTCTGTACTTTGATGATTTTTAAGTCTTCGAATCTTGAAGGGAAAAAATCTAACAATGTTTTATTAAGAGCTCAGTTGAGATTTCCTGGTTGGAGAGCTAACTATGAGTTGTGACGATGGAACAGGGATCAAAGATCTTGTTATGGTTCCAACTGCCCCACCACCCTAATTTCGCCCTTCAGGGAAGAGTGAGGACATGGCCGAGGCTGCCTACAAGGGATTTATGGCGATCTGACTCTCTGGCTGTCCGGTTGGTTGGGCTGTAGGGAGCAGAGGAAACACACATGCCCTCAAATTATCAGTTGAAACGAGGCAATGCACCTTAATATTATTTAAACGAACAGGAAAAATAGAGTATTTGCAGAATTAGGACCGGTCTGAGTTCTCACATAACCTGGAATCCACGGAGGCCATCCGAATGCCTCTGACCTAGATTCGGTTGGAAAATGGAAACATACACCTCAACAACAGCGAATAATATTTGGGGACGAGCTGATCTGAGACTAAGTTGCCACTTAGATGGACCCTTACCCCAAAGCTATCAGAATGGTGCAGCCAACAGATTTGTCTGTGAGGGGGAAGCAGAGGAAATGCATCGGGTCATTTGAAATTAAATCCCTTGCAGCTGACCCATGAGAGGTGCTGATGGCTTCCAGATGGAGTTTTGTCCAGTTCCCATTGGCCAGATGTCTGGGTCTGTCCGGCAGGATTGTTTTGTATGTCGAGTTGGGGAACCATGGAAATAGCATCAAGATTGACCAAAGTTTTACCCTTGACATAAGAGCATTCCAGTCAGAGAGGTGTGGTCTATAGCTTGAAGCTTATTCAGCGCACTGACTGGCTTCAAACTCTGGCTCTATCTCATCAGCGCTCTGTGCCTTTGGGCGAATTATTTAAACTCTGAGGATTAGTTACCTCATCTGCAAGACAGAGGTAATGAGAACACTGCTTCACAGCAGCATTGTGAGGAGCACAAAGATGATCTATGTTACGAGCTGACTCAGTAGGACTTAAGAAATGCTAGCCATTTCTAATTATGAATATCATCGTCATCTTTCGACAAACATCGATTGAGCACCTTTTACGTACCCATAACTGCGTTAGGTGCTAAACACACAAAAATGCATAGAGCATCATTTTGACCTTCTGGTTTGGTAGTCAATTATGGAAGACAGATGAATAAGAAAAGGAATTGCCCGAAGCAAGTGAGTGCTGATAGGAATCCAAACACGGTGCTGCGGGAGAGGGGAGAGGAAAGGGACATTTATGCACACCCACCATTGCCACTGCCCGGCATCATACTAGACAATGCCATCTTATTAGGTTTAATGCAGCCCCATAAGGCAGCCAAGATTTCCCTCACTTAACAGGGAAGAAGCAGGCAAAAGTAATTTACCCACATTCACACAGCTGGTAAATGGCAAAATTTTGTTTGTCTTCCTTTGCCCCTTCTCTGCTCCACAAGGCTGCCTTCTGAGTACCAAGAATGCCCAGACGACAGGAAGTGACAAAGAAGGGTCAGAAAATGTTTCATAAGCGAAGTGAAAATTTTTATTCTTTTTTTTTTTTTTTTTTTTTTTTTGGTGGTACGCGGGCCTCTCACCGTTGTGGCCTCTCCCGTTGCGGAGCACAGGCTCCGGACGTGCAGGCTCAGTGGCCATGGCTCACGGGCCCAGCCGCTCCGCGGCACGTGGGATCCTCCCAGACCGGGGCACGAACCCGCGTCCCCTGCATCGGCAGGCAGACTCTCAACCACTGCGCCACCAGGGAAGCCCGAAAATTTTTATTCTTGATGAATAAATGAGTTCTCTAAATGGGTAAAGGGCAGAAAAACACAAAGCAGTGGGAACAATATGTTTAAAAGTATGCAAGTATGAAATAACAACCTATCCAGAGGACTACAGTTCCATTAGGTCTAGAAAACAAGCTTTGGTATGAAGGTGGAGGTCTGTGAAGAGCCAGAAAAAAATGAGTGTGATATTGTGAATATCAGTGGGAAATAGATCACTAAAGGATACTGTTGGATGATCAGGAAGCATGTGCTTCTTTGTTATGAATGTGCTTTTCATCTAGTTATCTCCTGGGTTTAGCATAAGCCCTGGGGCAGCCATTCAGTGACTCTACAGCAGAAAGGAAGGATGAGCTGGAGTTGGTGCGAATTATGCAAAGATCTTGACACCTCCAGTGGCCCCAGAGGCAAAGAAAAGTGGGTTATGCATTTGAATGCAGTTCTTTTATAAATGCAATCAATTCCAAAGATACTTATTGAGCGTTCACTATGTGGCATGCCTGGTTTTAAGTGCCAGAGGTGTATATGCACGACCAGAACTACTTTCTGTCTTCATGGACTGTACATCTTAGTCAAGAGAGACAGAGACTAAAAGCCCCAAACAAGTAACTCATGCAGGATGGTGACAAGTGCCATAGAAAAACTAGAGCAGAGTAAGTGGGGTACATAGGGCCAGATGGGGAGGCAGCTTTTGCAATTTTAATGGGGGTGGGTGGGGGAGGCCTCATGGAGAAGGAGATATGGGAGCAAAATTTGAAGGATGCAAGAGAATGAGGTGTAACTGGGAAAAGGTAATTCTAGGCAGAGAGAGAACTCCTGAGCTGGGAATTCCTGAGGCAAGAACATGCCTAGTGTGTTTGAGGAACAGAAAGGAAGTGAGTGAGGGAATGTGAATATCAAGGGGTCGGAGGTGCCTCTGAGGTAAATGGGGGAGGCATTTGAGGGATCTGAGCAAATGAGTGACGGGGTCTGGTTTAGGTCTGGAACCGTCATCACACTCTGACTGCTATGGTGACAGTAAACATAAATAACAATGTAAACCAGGAGCAGCTGTATGTCTCAAAGGTCGTACTTGAATGTCTAAATCAATGACTCTCAAACTTTTTGACTGTGATCCATGGGAAGAAGTACATTCGATATGATGACCAGTATAAATGTACACACCTATGTAACTGACACAAAATCACATACTTAACACTGGTTACTCATGCTATATAAGTTGGACTGTGATGTTTCCTCTCCTAGTTAAGTTTATTCTGATTCATCTTTGAATTTTCTGCTTGTCACTCAATAAATTGATTTTATGAGTGTATCTGTTACAACCTGTAGACTTAAAAAATACTTGAAGAAGAATCTTTGCACGAAATGTAACGTCATAAAAAAAAATGTAGGGGCTTCCCTGGTGGCGCAGTGGTTGAGAATCCACCTGCCGATGCAGGGGACACGGGTTCGTGCCCCGGTCCGGGAAGATCCCACATGCCGCGGAGCGGCTGGGCCCGTGAGCCACGACCCCTGAGCCTGTGCGTCCAGAGCCTGTGCTCCGCAACGGGAGAGGCCACAACAGTGAGAGGCCCGCGTACCGCAAAAAAAAAAAAAAAAAAAAAAAAAAAAAAAAAAGTAACGTCATGTATCTCAAGGTGGTTAATAGTAATCAGTCTTGTTGCCTTGGTTAATAGTAATCAGTCTTGTTGCCTAACACCCTGGGTAAGGCTGGGTAATATTAACACATTAATTTTAATGTAATTGAAATAATATTAAAGTTAAGAGCAATATTCCTCTGTGGAGGCAACTGATGACAATATTTATGTTAGGTAATTCACAAAGCCACAACCTATAGATTAAACTATCAGATTAGACAAATCGATGTTGCATATTAAGTGGAAAATGAAATAATACAATACTGCTGCTCATTAGAAATCATGTGTGAACACAGTGGGTTAAAAGTTGAAATAAGGAATGAAATTTCAGGACTTCCCTGGTGGCGCAGTGGTTAAGAATCCTCCTGCCAATGCAGGGGACACGGGTTCGAGCCCTGGTCCGGGAAGATCCCACATGCCACGGAGCAACTAAGCCTGTGCACCACAACTACTGAGGTCTGCGCACCTAGAGCCCGTACTCCACAACAAGATAAGCCACAACAATGAGAAGCCCACCCACCACAACGAAGAGCAGCCCCTGCTCATCTCAACTAGAGAAAGCCGGTGCCCAGCAACAAAGTCCAAACGCAGCCAACAATAAACAAATTAATTTTTTTTTAATTATTTTTTTAAAAAAAGAATGAAATTTTAGCTTTTCCTATGACCATGCCTGGCTAGATATATATTTGTACTCAACCAAGTTACCGGATGCTCTTTTTTGTTTTCTTTTTCTTTTGTCATGGAAGGAACATTGTCAATTACAACTGACATTTTTTTGTAGCCTTGGAGTATCATGCCTATTGAACCAAACCACACACCCAGTGCCATGCTACTGGGGACAGCCAGGAAATAGGAAAAGTTGATGCTTACATGGCTGGACCCGTAATCAGTCACTTTTTAATTTATCCTAAGAGCACATTATTTATGTAACATTGAGTGACCCTTTTTCAGGCTCTTAGCCACCCTTTGAACCTTTGCCCATGTATAGTATCAACCTTCGGTTGATATGCTGAAATATTTGGATGCAGAGTTTATAGCAGAGACTAAAGCTGGGGGTGTCAAAACACGACAAGAAAGGCTTTTTCTTGTTTGATTTCTGGCAGGGATCAGAGTGGAAGTGATGGAAGGCTTGGGAATGAGCCCAATCCTGTCAGTGATTCTAGCCAACTTGGCCGACTCTATAGGTTTAGAGGGTTCATATGAGCTTTGTGTCCATAAACCTTTGAATACTTGCAGAGGAACTAATCTTACTGTCTGAACTTTTCTGAGGTTCAGCACATCTAATTGCTCTGGAGCCAAACTCCTAGCTCCAACCAGACTCTCTACCACCACCCTCACCCCCCTTCCCTCCACAAAGGCATTGAACTCTAATCAACTGAGCCAAACCTAAACTCACATAAAATGGCAAGAAAGTTGACAGAGTATAAGTCCGGACCTCACCTGCATTGAGATTGTTAATTACCTGCTCTGCTTTGCAGCATACATACCTTAAAAATATCCAGAGGCATGGTTTGTCTGTTTTTGTTTTGTTTTCATGTTTTTACAGGTAGTAGAGCTAGGCAAACTAAAAATGACCTCTATGCCACATATCCTTCAAATACAGAAATTTCTACTTTTCCCCTAGAAGATTTAGGCTGATCTTTATTATTATTTCTAGCAGATGAGGTTATCAATTCATATTTTATAAGTGAAGTACGTGGGTATAAAATTACTTCTGATCGACATACACCCTACATAGTAAAATAACTTGTGATCTACATACACTCCACATACTCAAAAATTTCATGATTCAATTTTTGATAACTGTATTATAATTTGTACTAGGCAAATGCTTAGTAAAAACAAGATTTTCCAAAGAAACCATGCTATCTGGCAGCGTGTCACACTGAGAAAAGAAGGAGACGGTCTCGGCAGGAAGATGAGCTTTTTCTTCTCAATTTACTGTTTTACATTATGCAGATCTCAGATATTCATCTTAGGGCTTTGCAGAGGTCTGCGCAAGTCTCCCCTTAGATCTAAGCTATCTCCAATGCACACATTTCCTTGAGAGCATTCTTATTGAAACCACATTTCCATCTTTTACGTCCCTGGCATTACTGTGCCCACGAAGCTGGCTCAGGATCAGGAATATGTCTCACACATCCCTGCCACATTTCCTGAGTGAATTCAGGGTTCCAGTTGCAGCTGCAGTTTCTCTAAATTGTAGATGCATTCAAGAAAGACCACGTCTGATGGTTGGAGAATAACCACCAATAATGTCCTCTTATTCTGGCAGGCACTTCCTTAAGGCATGTCTTATGCGCCCAATACTGCCAGAGAGTCCTCTGGATTTGTGCATCTTTCAGCTTCGGTCAGCAGGGTGGTTGGCCTTCATTTCCTAACACAGCCCAAATGTAGAAGTAGGTCACCGGAAGTGGCCCCTCCTGGCTAAAAGCACAAAGCCTTTACTAGAGAAGACAAGTAGGCAGGGTAGACAGATTACTGGTGCTTCCTCTTCTCCCATATCCAGGACCTCTGTCCAATGTCTAGCATTGAACATCAATCGTATTTCAAACACAGTATCCATAATGTGAAGAGTTTATTGGAACTTCCAGCAGGTAGGTAATAAGCTTCAAATACTTAAGACAAACCGAGCCAAAGAATAATAATAAGATAAACACTGTATTCATTTCTGCAAAGCTAGTTTGTTTTTTTTTTAACCACTCTCTTATTGATTCAACAAGAGGAAGCCTCCATTTTACTCCAGTAATTTAGCATTAGTGTTTGTTTCCTTCTCTTTCTACTCTGAGGTAGCTTTCTAATGTGTTTATGGATTTTGACCATATTTGGAACCACATCCATGGAGCTCAGACACTTTAATTTTAATTTGAAATTAGATTTACCATATGAAACAAAATTGCCGAAATAATTTTTTAAATCGGAAGAACCTCTGTACTTTTGAATGAATTTTAGTGTACTCCGGACATAGATAATTATTAGAAGGTATTTACAGCCTTTTCATAAAACTTTTCATCTCCAGGGTTCTAAGAGTCACTTACAGTTACATAGTGTCTTGTGAACATTCTTATTCTGGCCACTGTACAAATAAAAGAAATAAACACCCTGCCTTATAGAAGATAACATTTTAAAATTCATACTTAACTAGATAAACTCAGAATATTTACTAAAAAAAAACAGTGAAAAAACACTGACTCATCCATAACTTAGGAAACCTAAATTTCATTTCTACTGGTCTTTGCTTTCACTGAACTGACCAGTCTCCAGAGAATCGACATATCTACGTTTTATTGTGCAAAGAAGGTAGTAACAGAGTCTTTGCAGATTAAAGGCTTCTGGACTAAAGCTAATTAACCCCAAAGGAATTAATTTCTAATGGTGCCATTTCTGAAACTGGGGCTGGCAGTTGGGCGGAGCTGCTGGCAGCTGGTACATCAGCCCAGTGGAAAGGTCAGCCATGTGTGTTCCTTGGCAGAGAGAACTATGGCTTTTCCCCTGCCCCCAGCCCATTCCACAGAACCAGAGCCAGTTCCTAGGAGCATACAAGACAATTAATGAACAATTTCTCCATTATTCTTTCAGGAGGCACTAGCCACCAACCTAAGAAGTTTGGAGAGGAATTTTCCTTGGATATACTTTAGACCTTCCAGACTTAAATGTAGATAGACAAGAGGGTCCCAATTCATCTAGAGCATGCGTATCAAACCACAGAAGAGCATCCGTGTTGCATTCTTTTTTTTTTTGCGGTACACGGGCCTCTCACTGTTGTGGCCTCTCCCGTTACGGAGCACAGGCTCCGGACGCGCAGGCTCAGCGGCCATGGCTCACGGGCCCAGCCGCTCCGCGGCACGTGGGATCCTCCCGGACCGGGGCGCGAACCCGCGTCCCCTGCATCGGCAGGCGGACTCTCAACCACTGCACCACCAGGGAAGCCCCGGTGTTGCATTCTTTTCCTACAGGGGAATGCAGGTTGGGAAGAGAGAGTCATATGGGCAGAGACCATCTTGCCTGAGGGAGGCCTGAGGAGTGACTGCCTTCCCCACTTCTGGTACTTATCCTCAGATAAACAACTCAGGTTATGGGATGCAGAAAGAGAATCACTACGGCGGTTTTAATCTATGGATTTGCCCAGGTGAAATGAAGAAGATAAGGCTCTCCAGAAGGAAAACGATACTGAGGTTCTCTGCAAGTAGCAAGGGTGTGTCTACCCCATGTGTACAGACTATAACCCAGGGCTCAGCTTCCAGCCAGAGCCTGCTAGGGATCTGGTTCAACACACACGTTCATTCAATCAGACTGAGCATTATGGACTTAGGCGTATATAGTAGAATTTGCTAATGAAACCTTCCTACACTCCCTGCTCTCAAGAAACAAGCTCTCTGCAGAGACATCATGGGCAAACTTCTTTGATCTACCATTTGTAATTTCACTTCCTGTGGAAAGTAAATAGTGACTGAGAGCAAAGGAGGTCATTCAAGCTACCTGTTAATATTTTACATTTATTTGGGCTTAGATTTCTCAACCACTCCTCAGCTTATTTTACTTTGTAACAATTTTGCTTTTGAAAGCATTAAGCAGTTAGTAATAACTAGTAGGTTCTGCATCAGATTCTACATCCATTGGAGAAAGAGAGAGAGAGAGATCTTTAGGAAACTCATATGAAACAGAGAGCGATCTCCTCAATCAAAATTCTCCTCCCACAATGAATGTCCTCCCCACCACGATGTTATGGAAAGTCGGGGCACACAGATGTGTGGACAGTTCTTTTTTGGGCTCACCCCCCTACGTGGACAATTTGATGTCCACTTTATCGAAGGTCAGCTTTCATTTTGCCAGTCTGGTGGGTCAGGCCAGTGGTGGTTTTGCCATTTCAGAATGGAGGGGTGCGTGAGGGCCACCCTGCTTGAGAGAGAGAGGCCCCCTCCTTAGGAAAGGGGTCCAGGCGGCCAAGAGGAGGTTGAACCCAAGAGTCCGAGCAGGGAAACAAAGGGTTTTAATTCCAGTAAGACAGAGACGCAAGACGATCTTTCATGAATGAGCTAGGATGTCTTCACGGTCAAGACAACGGAAAATTGGTCTTACAGTGGGAAAAAAATGAGATGAAGAGGTGCTAAAAGGTTATGGAGCAAGCTCTCTGATGACGTATGTAAATTGTGGGTGGGTACACAACAGAAACACGTAACTATTTCTCCCAAGGGTGAGACTGGACTAACCTTAATAGTAGAATCATTAAGATTATGTAATTTAGGGAAAAATGACACACCAAACCTGTAAAATTAAAATGAAGGGAAAAAAAAAACGGAAAGAAAGAAGGGAAAGAAAAAGAGTGACAGCAGAACAGAAGAAAAATATGATATGAAATCATTTCCTGGGCCTAAAGCAGCATTTCCCTGATCTTCATGGTAGATGAGTGATTTTTTTTAAACAATGTTTCAAACAATTGTTTCATGTAGTCTTAAAATTCTGCCTCAGGGGACCCCAAGGGAGGTGGAGCTGGGGTGGAGGATAAGAGGAATGAATTTCCAGGTCCAGGGCTCCACTACCTCTCAAAAAACAGTTCCCACTGTAAATATAAATGGTTCCCATAAAATATTTGGCTTCTGGGGCATGAAATAGTTTGAAAACAACCTTCTAATGGTCGTAACTTGGGGCTTCCCTGGTGGCGCAGTGGTTGAGAATCCGCCTGCCGATGCAGGGGATGTGGGTTCGTGCCCCGGTCCGGGAGGATCCCACGTGCCGCGGAGCGGCTGGGCCCGTGAGCCGTGGCCGCTGCGCCTGCGCGTCCGGAGCCTGTGCTCCTCAACGGGAGAGGCCACAACAGTGAGAGGCCTGCATACCGCAAAAAAAAAAAAAAAAAAAATGGTCGTAACTTATGGTGGCCATTTAACCTTATCCTTGAGTTAACATCCATGACAGGACTTCCTAGCATTCCTTCAGGTCAAGTGAAAAATATTGGAAGGCTTAATTTACCTATCAATTTCTCTCTCCTCCCCTGTAACACCCAGTTACAAGAGTGTATTAACCCAGGCAATCAGCATGGTGTCAATTTCCTTGCCTCTCTTGGAATGGTATAACCCTCATTGGAAATAATTTTAGTTATTTTAGTAACTTTGCAGGGAAAAGTATAAGAACCAATGAATCGGAACCCCTGGAGTTCTACCCTTGCCTCAGTCTTCAACTTGCTTTATTAAGAGATGGTCTGTGGGTGGTTTTTATATGTCTGGTTCCTGAAAGAACCCCGCCACCATCACCAAATTCCCGTCTTTGCATTCTCTTTGGAAGCCGTGCCCAGCCCCATAAAGCAACCACTTGTTGTCTAAATTCTGAACAAAAGGAAAAATGGTCCGCAGCTTTCTATTGCACTTACGTGGGAAATTTCGGGCAATGCCACAAGGATTTAGTTACTAAGTGAGGTTTAAATGAAAACAGTTTTCACTGGAACTCAGACCTAAATCAGTGAGACAGTCAAAAATATCGGTCAGAATTAATTCACATGGAGAGGAGGGGAGTACTCCAAATCTCATTTCTTGAACTAGATAGGTTTCTAGTCCCTTGTAGAACAGCCTCAATCCACTATGTTTAAGTGTCATTGAGACATCTCAAAATCCTACCCATTCTGCCATTTCTAATTCTTAATAGATTTATAAGTTGTTTCTGCACTATAATTAGAGTATTATACTTCTAAATCAAAAACAGTCATCAATTTTCCTGTCCTTGTACCGGAATGTCTACCTATAATAGAATTGCTTAGAAACTCCTAGATCTTTGCTAATCACATTAGTGAATTCTTCCTTGGTACCCTATCTTATTATGGCAACAACATGTGCTTCAAATTCTGGCCACTCAAAAGTTATTTCTTACAGAAGAAGGAGTGCATTGCACATGGCTAAATGATGAGCATATGTTAACACACAGACACACACATGAACATACTTTGAGTCAATGTCTGTTATTGAGACCATAACCCATCTGGCCAATGAAAGTTACAGATTTGCGTTTGAGGGCTGCCTGTACTAATCCACCTAATTAATAAGGCTTATTCAAAATGGCAATCTCATATTGTTATATTTACTTACAGTATCTCTATCTTAACTAATAGATTCATTTGCTGTTCCTCATTTCAAGCTGTGGCTTTCTGTTCCTTGGCAGTTTTCAGTCTGAATCAATTTCAGTTTAGGGTCACCATGCCCTTGTATTCTATAGCCATCCAGTGCCCAGTTACAATCCTTCTTTGAAGTAGTGAAGACATCCAACCAGAAAATATTTTCTTTCGAAGCAGTTTCACATTCCCTTGGACACCTGCTAAATCTGACCACCTGTTGTACAATGTTGACATTTCAAGTGTTTTCTGCTCTTTTAAAATAGGAAATGTAAAAAGGGGAGTCTACTCAGGAGTTGGTATCACTCTTAAGTGAACTATTTAGCACACTCTATGCTGTTGGTCTATAATTTTACAATGAAAGGATATTTTGTGTTTGGCCTAAGATGGTTTAAATACTTAGTGAAGAACAGACTCGTACCACAACTGCTCGTCCTGGAACCCAATGAAGTCTGTTTCTTGATGAAATTCACACTGGCAACATCATTTTTGACAACCAACAGCCACTGTGGTAACAAAGACCTCTGAGTAGCGAACAGTCCCCCATCACCAGGTGTAGTGAGTTGAACTGTGGCCTTTGAAGAGATATGTCCATGTTCCAATCCCTGAAATGTATAAACGTGACCTTATTTGAAAAAAGGATCTTTGTAAATCTAATTAATGACCTTGAGATGAGTTCATCCTGGATTATCAAGAGTGGGTCCTAAGTCCAATGACAAGTGACCATTTAAGAGAAAGGCAGGGCTTCTCTGGTGGCCCAGTGGTTGAGAGTCTGCCTGCCGATGCAGGAGACGCGGGTTCGTGCCCCGGTCCGGGAAGATCCCACGTGCCGCGGAGCGGCTGGGCCCGTGAGCCATGGCCGCTGAGCCTGTGCTCCGCAACGGGAGAGGCCACGACATTGAGAGGCCCACGTACCGCAAAAAAGAAAACAGAAAGGCAGAGGGCGATTTAAGATAGATAACACAGAGCAAAAGGCCATGGGGAAATGGGGTCAAAGATTGGAATCATGCACCACAAACTAAGAAATGCCTGAAGCCACCAAAAGCTGCCAGAGACTGGAAGCATTCTACTCTTGAGTGTTCAGAGGGACCGCCGCCCTGTTGACACCTTGATTTTGGACATCTGGTCTCCAGAACTGTGACAGAATACGTTTCTCTGAAGTCACCAAGTTTGTGATAAATTGTTACAGCAGCCCTAGGAAACAAATATACTGTGATTTTCTATCCCTCTGAAACAGCAGATAAAAATATAGGATCACTTAAGTGTCCATAAATGTTACCTTTCATTTTAGGAGGCAAAAAGCAAAGCCTGGGTATAGGTGTGAGGCTGGAAAGAGGAGAATTTTGTTGAATCATATAGAATTGATGGTATGATAAGCTGTCCCATTTCAAAATCAAAAAGACATATTGACCCCTGGAGAGGAAAGATAACTGACGTGGAAGGAAGTTTAACATAATAAGTTAGACATATTCGATCATCAGGTCAGAATAATTTTTAATAGATTTTGGGTTGTGATTTTAAAAAAAGAAAACACTGCAAAGAGAAAAATCTTATAAAAATCTCCAGATATAAGACTGAATAAATAGCACATCTCCAAGAAAGTATGAGAAGGAGCTGAGGGTCCCCCAGTGTGTCTTGATTTTGTCCTCAGACAGGGTTTCCTTAGATGGACACACACTTTCCCTGTCACTTGATCCCTTTTGCATCTCCTCACAGACTGCACTTTGGGTCGTCTACCAAAGTTGGCACAATACTCCAAAGCTCACCGTGTATTTTATTGTTTGTATCGTTCCCGTTCATTTTTAGAAATACTGAGATTTTTAATTCAAGTCGTTTTATTTGGGTTTGCGTACTGTTATTTCTCACTAGTTGTGAAATAGGTCAGGTGTCTTCTTGACTGTACTAGTCTGTGAGAACTCACCATTCGAGGTATAAAAGCACCAGCTTCCCTTCAAAAGGACCGTGGGATTTCCAGGCTCTACCCGGGGCTTCCCTCTCCAGGAACAAATGTGGTTCCATCCTGCTGCCATTTTCATCTTGAGGAGACATCTTGCTTCAAATCAACGGTCTAGTCTTCTCATGAGAAGGTCATGGCAGGGCACCTCTTGTTTCCGGGAGCCTGGATTCCTTCAAGATGATGTTATTATTTTCTGTGTGGTTTTGTCTAGAGTTTGAGCACAGGCTCTGCCTCAGTTTCCCAGAGTAATATGAAGACTGGGCTCCAACCTCTCAGAGACTGCTGGAATTTGAGGAATAATTGAAAGGAAGAAAGACTCAGCAAACAACTTATGACTATGACCAGGGGCTCCTGGACCAATAAAGGTGACCACTGCCTCACTTGCAGGTCTCCATCATCTTGAATAGGCTAGTTGCCTCCCCCCAAGAATTTCTCTTGAACTCTGGTCTCAAAAATCAGGCTCCAAAGAATTAGGAATACCTCAATCAAGTCCTCCTAGCCCTCTCTGCCCCAGCCTCTTGAGAAAGATGGCAAAAAATACATTGAAAGAAAAACAAAATTTAGTTCAAGTTAATTCTGTGGCAACTCCTCCCTCTTTCCAGGTTATCAGGCCAGAAGTCTGGAGTCTTCTCTCAACTATCCCTTTCTCTCAGAACCCATATCCAATACATCCATAAATCTTGTTAGTTCCTCTTTCAGTTTATATCCAGAATCTGGACTCTTCTTACAACCTCCACCATTCTCACTTGCTCCAAACACCCATTATCTTTTTCCTGGGTTAAGGAAGGAGGCTCCTACCTCACCACCATTTTTATACCTTGCTTCTCCCACCCCTAACAGCATATTCTCCACTCAATAGTTTAAAGGGACTCTGTTACCATTTAGGTCCTATTATTTCACACCTCTGCTCAGAACCCTCCAAGCCTTTTCCAGTAACCAGTCTTAGAGCTTGTGCCCTGGTCCCCACACGTTCAAGCTCCCCTCCACCCGCCAGTTCTGGTTGACAGCTATTTTCAGGGGCCCAAAAGAGGTAACCACAAAGAGCCTCTCCTCTCCCCTCCCCTCCCCCACCCGCATATTTACTGCAATCTGAGTTCCCTGAACAGGAATCCTCTGACCAAATAGCCCCAGACTACTACTCTGTCTATCATCTCTAGGATAAAGTATGCAGGACCCACGCACACCTCTAAGCTTGAGAGATGGCCAAGAGGTGGGGTCGAGGGTGTGACTGTGGACTTTCATTTGTCCTCTTTCCCCGGCTCCAGAACTGTGAGAGGCTGGCCTGCTCTTCTCATGTCACTCAGAGAAAAGCCAAAATCTTTTGAAGTCCTCCAAGGTTATACGACACCTGCCTCCTCCCCCCGCTCCTACCTCTCCAAGTTCATCTGGTCCACGCCCTAGAGTGGTTCCTGGGACACTTAGAGGGGTTTGCCTTTCTGGGCCTTTGCACGGGTGGTTCCCTGTGCCTGGAATTCTCCTCCCTCCATCTCTTTTCCTGGATTACTTTTCTTCATAGCACAGATCACCTTATCATATTCCACATTATATACTACCATAATATTTTATATAACTGTATATACAGATTATGCTAATGTATAATTTTTTAAAAGGTAAAATCATAATTCTCATACAAATATAAAATGAAAACAAATCAAAGATTTTATTCAGTTCTTGTGAATGAATCAGTAAGATTTTAAAACTGGTTCACTGAGAATTCATCTTGCAGATTTATATCCTTTACTTACCAAAATTCATTTGCATTGCCATGCACAGGAAGCATTTTCATTGCTATAGGTAGGAAACTTATAATTGTATCAGTTTCTACAACTTAAATTCTATCCCTACAGAGTTGTAAGATAGTCTAGTCTATCAAAGACAATCAAGGTGCACACCTTATAGATTCATATCATCCCCTGAGGATCTCTTAGACAAGATTTTCCACTGAAAGGACACTCAGTGATCTCTTTTGCCCATTTTCAACTCTTGAAGATATTCAATCCTGCCAATAACTATATACTCATATTCTATATTAATATACTAACTAGTAAATACTATGTCTTCATATATGACTCTTTACCATGGTAGAGTATAATTTCCTTGAGGGCAAAGATTTTTAGACTTTCTTTCATGGCTGTATCTCTTGTGTCTAGAATAGTAATGAATACATAGTAAGCATTTAATGAATTTTTTTTGAGTGAGTGAATACACAACTCCACCAGGACATGGAATAACTATATAGGCATAGAGGAGTCTAAATCTACATAGAGAAAAATAATGGTTATCCCATAAAAGTAGTACTATTCTATGAGGGTGTCATTCACATGACTCTTGCTCTCAGTTTAAATTGTTAAGTAGAATGCTTAACTGCTGATCTTCAGCCTTCTTCAAGGCCACAGTCAATCCCCAAAATAAATATACCCTAGTGTTGTTTAAAAAACAAACTATATACCCCAAAGGTAAATTTAAATTTTTACTGATTGGAAGCAAGAACTGCTGGCTTGGGCTTCCCTGGTGGCGCAGTGGTTGAGAGTCCGCCTGCCGATGCAGGGGACACGGGTTCGTGCCCCGGTCCGGGAAGATCCCACGTGCCGCGGAGCGGCTGGGCCCGTGAGCCGTGGCCGCTGAGCCTGCGCGTCCGGAGCCTGTGCTCCGCAACGGGAGAGGCCACAACAGTGAGAGGCCGGCATACCGCAAAAAAAAAAAAAAAAAAAAAAAAGAACTGCTGGCTTGTTTTCTTTCCCATCTTCAAAATTTTGGGGATCTAGAAGGCTAGGGTGCCTTCTACATATGTGTTTTTTAATAAACTTCACTGGATATTTAGGAAAATGAAATATTTTCCATAAAAGTACTTTTTTATTTTGATTTTCAGCTATCCCCATCTTACTAAATTGTTGGTTATTCCAGAGATAGGACACATTTTTTCCCCTCTAATAGAGCATGAAAAAATAACCATTGTAGTTCTCAACACATTTGATTTCTTACCAGAAGGCCTCTTTAGTTCAGCTCCTTGGATTTCAGGTCAGACTTTCAGTGGATCTGTTTTTCCCATTCTTGGGTTGTCTCTAGGATAGCCTAGCTGTCTTTACAGATCTCATTAATAAGGTTGTTTTAAAAAGAAAGCAACAAACTAACTAAGCCCTCTTCCAAAAGCTCTTCAATGCTCTAAAAACCTCAAAAATGTTAAAGACATTCTTATAACGAACGGTCACAGCAAATTTTTCACTCAGCTAAGTGGCTTGTGCATTCATTGAATGCTAGACTCAAACAGGTCAGTCTAGATAAAATCCTACTTCATAAGGAGGAAACCCATGCTTCCAGTCTAGATAACATCCTACTTCATAAGGAGGAAACCCATGCTTCCTAAGATTCCACCAAAACTGAGATTCATTATATTGACAAGAAAGATGTACAGAAGACAATATGTGGGAGGAAAGGAAATAAACAAACAATGTTTGTTGAGTGTTTATTATGCCTCTGACAGTGGGCTAGCAATTTTCAAACACTATTTACTTTAATATTCTCAATATTCCTAGGAAGTATTTATCATCTCCTCAATCTATCACCATCTTTATATATTAGGAAATTGAGGCTCATGAGGTCGATAACCAGACCAAGGTCACAGAGCTGGCGAGTGACAAAGGCAGAATTGAGAACTACATGTCATGTGCTCCCAAGTCCCTTTTTTTTTCACGATGGCAGGCAAGCTCCAGCCCCAGTTATGTAACTCCTGCTTAAATCTGTGCATTTGTAAATTGGTAATGATGCTTAAAGTACAGCAGGAAGGAGAACTGCAGAAAAAACAGCTTTTAATCATATTCATACTTAATATCTACGTTTTCAAGGATTTTACGATGATCCACTGTAGATGTGCAGAAATGGTACCCCGTGAACTTCAGATGAGGGCTATGAAGGGTTCATGGATGCCATAGTCAAAAGTTTCTTTCCTGGGAATTTCTTAATTCCTCTTGTTCAATTGAAAAGGGGTTTGCCAATAGAATTTGTGATTCTATAGAACTTAACCACTATATATACAGTATAAGGAAGGATCTTGACTTGGCTATAAACAACATAGCAGTATGGATTTGGGCATCTCTTTTCTGTATCTATAATATTTTGCTTCAGTCACAGGGGAATGATCATAATACTTTTACCTGGCCTCACCGGGCAGTTGAAAGGATACAGTGAGATGCGAGATGAGAAAATGTTTTCCAAAACCTGATATTAAATTTATTGAATAACATCATAGTAGGAAGTGATAGAACACAAAAATCAGTGTTTTGAACTTGTCCTTCTCTTCAGTGGACTAGCTTGGTTAGTTAGTCCCCTAATTTCTCTTGCTGTTCCTACCTGCAATAACAACAGCCATCATAAGTGTGCAGAGGGCCTCCTCAATTAATCCTCACAAAACCAGGGAACCTGACATCATTCCCATGTTCTAGGTAAGAGAACTAAAGGCCAGAAATATCACATAGATCACATAGGTGAGACTCAATCTTGTATCACCTAGCTCTAAACTATATACTTGTTTTCCACACCATAACACTGGAGATTATAGTGGTTTATTCCACACAGCTATGAGTAGAAATCCTCATTTAAGTGACAGGGTTTAGGCAGTGCCTCAGACTGGGAGATCACCCTCCACCAGAGCCAGGCCTCAGCGTTGGAGACCTTGAAGGTCTCAGAAAAAGAATTCTTTTCATTTGGAACACACAGCACATCATTAAACCTCTTAGCTACGTTAGCTATTCTTTAGGTGCTTCATTTAAATGGTTTGCCTCATTAGTTGGTTGCTTCTTACTGTCTCAAAGGAAAGGAAATGAGACATTTCGTTTTGAATCAGTAAAAAGTTCAAAAAGGCCAGAATTTTGAATAAATTGTGTACTTCACCCAGCCCCTTCTGTTAAACAAGAGCCTACGTTCGCTCCTAACGCTTATTATTTCATGGTTGTGATAGAAGAATTTATAGGAAGATCAGTGGAGAAAGAAGACTCTACATTAGACACTTAGCTGGGAATCACTTAGCACAGACTTTGAAGAAAGTCTGAAAATTTGGTTTGGATGCAATCAGCCTCAAGTTCTTTTTGCCTTTATTTTAACAAATGAATCTCATGACTTGACAAGGCAAGAATGTACTAGTCATAATGGAAATGATGAAGTGTGATAAGACAAAAGAAAAGATACCATGACTTGAGAGAAAATGTTTTCCGTTCATAAAAATATAGTGAAAACAAAGGGAAATGAATGAAAAACATTGCGGCCATTTGAAAATCTGGTTTTGTCTATAATGCCTGTGTGCGTAGATCTATATTTTAAAATAAACCTGAATATTTACCCAAGCCTAAATTTAGGTCCTCTATTATTTGTTCTGCCTGTCTTTATCATGATTCAAGCTTCATATTTCATTGTGTGAAAGAAGTATGTGGCGGGCTAATGGTCTAAATACCTAAGTCTCATTTTATAAATATTTATTGCCAACTGATGTGTTCCTATCTTTGAAGTCATATGCATGGCTCACTGTGAGCCTATACTTTCCTCCTCTTCTTGTGAAGAATAACTACACAGCACTCTTGTTTATATGAGGATTGCTTCAACACAGAGTTGATTTTTTTTATCCACATCTTCTCACATCACTCATCTTTGCTTTGTTATATTTTCTTCCCCCTTTCACCTCACATTTCATGTAGCAAAGGCCAGAAGTAATAAACCAAACAACATGATCTGGGCTGCTGTTGAATTAAAGCAGTGGTACAGGCTAAGCTGATCATTCATAACCTGCCTGGAGTTGCTGCAGGGGACCTACCAGGTCCAGGGGAGCGAAATAAACAAAACCCAGAGAAGAAACTCAGAATAAAAGAAGTGAGTGTGGCGGATCCTGAACATCGAGCCAAAACCCCTGGACATGATTCAACAGAGAGTCAGTGGAGGACTTGAAGTAAGAGAATCAAGTTAAGAAACAGAGCTTCAGGAAAATTAACCTACCTGCATTGTACCTGAAGGGTTGCCATAGACTGGAGGAGAGACCAGTTAGGAGGCAACTGCAATAATATAGATGAGATGGGATGTAGAACTGGACATAAACATAGTTCCACTAAAATTTAGGCTTTGGATGATGACAGTGGAAATATATAGGAAGGTGCTGATGGGAGAGGTATCAACACCATAGAATTGACAAAATTTGGAAATATTGGATACAGGGCAAACTTGAGTAGAAAATGCAGTAAAATTTTTAACTATAGGGAATAGGAAAATGAGGGAGGCATTAATTAAAACTCAACAAGGAAGAGAAGCAGGATTAGAACAGAAGATGATGTGAATTGATCATTTTTGGACATTATAAATTTTAAGTTTTACTGGAGCCTTAATAAAGAGACATCCACAGAAGTAATGGGTGCAAAAGACAGGTGTGAGCTAAATATTTGGTTGGGTAAGACATGGCAGATGAGGACAAGAAAGGCATGTAAGAATGATTTCTGGTTTCTGGCTTGGATGGCCATATGGTGATAATAACCAGGACGAGTTATTGAGAAGGAGAAGCGTTGAGCAACCACGGGGGAGCCCATATATTCATGTTGAATTTAGGTTTCTCATGGGATATACAGGTGAAAACATTCAGAAAGGTGAACTCACATGCCTGGAGCTCAGTGGATGGGTCTAGTTGAGCAATCTAGATTTGGGAATAGCAACAAGAATTTAAAACACTGTTAAGGGGAGCAGAGTTCCACTTCTGGGAAGATGAAGTAGACATACCTTTCCATATTCCTACACTAAGTAGAGCTAAAAACCCTGTACATTATTTATAAAACAAACTTAGGAAGATTCTTAGAGGTAGAAAGAAGAAGGCAGATCTATCAGAGACATTTCATTAAAGCAGGTATATCCACAACAAATAAGCACATTGAAAGATATTCAACATCATTAGCTATCAAGAAAAAGCAAATTAAACCTACAATGAGATACCACTACCAATCTATCAGAATGGCAAAAGATAATTTAAAAAATAATAAAAAAAATAATAAAAATTTAAAAATGACAACACCAAATGCTAGCAGGGCTGCAGGGAACCTGGATCACTCATGTACTTCTGGTAGGAATGCAAAATGGTACAGTTTGGCAATTTCTTATAAAATTAAACAAGCAAATACCATATGACCCACAATTGCTCTCTTGGGCATTTATTTCAGGGAAATGAAGGTTTGTCTTCCTACAAAATGAACATTTATTGCAACTTTATTCATAATAGCCCAAATCTAGCAACAATCCAGATGTGTTTCACTGGGTGACTAAACAAAGTGTGGTACATTTATGCAATGAAATAGCCTCAGCAATTAAAAAAAAAAAAAAGGATGCACTATTGATACCCAGAAGAACCTGAATGAGACTTCAGAGAATTATGCTGAGTGAACAAAAGCCAACCTCAAGTGGTTACATCCTGTGTGATTCCATTCATATAACATTCTTGAAATGACAAAACTACAGAAATGGAGAAGGGGCTAATGGTTGCCAGAGGTTAAGGAGTGACAGGAATGGAAGGGAAGTGGGTGGCACTATAAAAGAGCAACAGAAGGGATCTTTTTGTGAGACAATTGGTCTGTATCTTGACTGTATCCATGTCCATATCCTGACTGTGCTATTGTCCAGAGTTGTGCATACCCTTGGGAGAACATGGGTAAAAGGTACATGAGATCTCTGTATGATTTCTTACAGCAGCATGTGAATCTATGAATATCTAAAATTTAAAACTTTAATTTAAAAAATACTGTGCAGGTCAAGAAAAATGTTGTATTACCTGGATATGATCTACATGGTGATGGTTTACAAGTCTCTGGTAAGGAGCATAAAACAGAAGGCAAACATGGCCAACTGAGAAGAATCATTATTCAAGGGCCTATTGGAAGAGGAGGATCTTATGTTCATAATATTAATTATTATTATTATTATAAGGTCATGTATGATCAAACCTAAAGATGACTGAGAAAGGATTTTTCTTTAATGCGTAGAGCCAAGAAATAGCTAAAGAAAGAGACTCTTAGAAAGTAGAACTTAAGCTTATTTTGGAAGTATAAAATGGATAATAGCCTACATTCAGCAATACCCCTTAAATGCCCCTAAATTGCCAACTTGTGTAGATTTTAACAAACTTGAAGAGGGGCTACGTTTCCAGTCTGGTCAATTCAGTGATGACTGAGGAAGCTAAAAAGAAAATGAGGTCAGACCATAAGAAAATAAGCAATCAATAATCCCCACCCCAAGCAGTAACCCCAACAACTACTTGAGGATGGACTTCAAGTCAATCTTGTTTTGTTCACAAGAGTCACGAGGGAAAAAAAGAGTCTGGGAAGTCCAATTTGAAATTTGGGTTAAAATTTCAAACAGGCTGAAATCTTTCATTTAAAAAGCTCTCTCTCATTTTCTGCTCCTCTCTTAGGATTGTCTGGTGGCTTTCCTTCCCTTTACAGTTAAGCTTATTAAAACAATACTTTCACTGTATTCACTTCTTCATTTTCCATTGCCTTCTTAAGTCAGAATAATCTGATTTCTGCTTCCATTACTCCAATGCAATGGCTCTCCCCAAAGTTACAGATGACCTCCCTGTTGCTAAATCCAGCAGATATTTTTCAGTCAGTATCTTCCTTGGTCTTTTTATTATTGGGGCATTTGTCCCTTTTGAGCACTCCTTTCTTCTACACACGATTTCTCCACCATTCTTTCCTAGCACTATTCCTGCTTCTATAGCCACATCCTTAGACCCTTCATGTCCTCTCCTTTTTGGCTCACTCCCTGAATTTTGATGCCCTGTAGGTTCCTGTCTCTCAGGCTGTCCTTGGAATAGTGTTCAAAGCTCCCACGTCTACACTGAACCAAGATCTCTTTCTCTTGTGATCAGACATACGTATCCAACTCCATATTGGACAGATTCATAAAATGTGCTATTTGTTCATTTATTTATTCATTCAAGTATTTATTGGGCTTTTTTTTTTTTTTTTTTTTTTTTCCGGTACGCGGGCCTCTCACTGTTGTGGCCTCTCCCGTTGCGGAGCACAGGCTCTGGACGCGCAGGCTCAGCGGCCATGGCTCACGGGCCCAGCCGCTCCGCGGCATGTGGGATCTTCCCGGACCAGGGCACGAACCCGTGTCCCCTGCATCGGCAGGCGGATTCTCAACCACTGCGCCACCAGGGAAGCCCTATTGGGCTTTTTGTGTCAGACACTCTTCGATGTTAGGGCCGGGTGGACAGAGCTCCTATCATCAGGAAGCTCATACTCTGGAGTGGATACAGCATTTACTGCATGTCATTTCTGCTTCTCAGTTGGGCTTATGAAAATCTTTGCACTCTCTCTTCTTCTTCAGTATCTCATCAAAGTGTCTCCCCTGTTACCTATCCTGCCAGGTCCTCCCAGAGAGGACCATCCCCACCAGGAACAGCTGTCTTCCCCCATGGGCTGTCTTCTAACCCTCAGGACAACAGAGCAAACTGTGGTTGCCGACCAAGTACAGGGGAGGAAAAAATGGAATGGACCTCTCCCAGATTCTGTACCACTGACATCAGATGCCTCTACCTCAAGTCTTGAGGGGTATCTTATCCCATTCAGCTCATCTAATAGTTTCAGCACACAACTTAATTTATTTTTTTTTTTTACCATATTTAGGTATATGTTCCTTAAAACCAAAATAAAACAACCAGTCTCCTGAAACTCAGCTCACAACACCAGGTATAGTTATTTAGCAGCTCCTCGTGGGCTTTTCATGTCGTCTCATCCTTCTGTTCCTTTCAGCCTTTCCTCTGATCTCTGCCTGTTGGGGGCATGGCTCACCTTGCTCCACTCACCTCATTTCCACCCCCCAGCTAAGATGAGCTCTTCCATCTTCCTATGAATACTGGTGATGTGGTTTTGGCTCAATTTTAACAACTTTACTAGGCCTAACTACCTCACTGCAAACCTGGCCACCACCCACACTCTGGGTTCAAATCCACAGGAAGGAATCCACTCTGGTTGATCTTCCTCCTAGTGATGTACATCAAGAACTTGTCCATCTATGGAGGAATAGATAAAGAAGATGTGGTACATATATATACAATGGAATGTTACTCAGCCATGAAAAAAGAACCAAATAATGTCATTTACAGCAACATGGATGGACCTAGAGATGATCATACTAAGTGAAGTAAGTCAAACAGAGAAAGACAAATATCATATGATATCACTCATATGTGGAATCTGTCTTAAAAAATGAACTTATTTACAAACCAGGAACAGACTTACAGATATCAGAAACAAACTTACGGTTACCAAAGAGGAAACGTGGAAAGGAGGGATCAATCAGGAGCTTGGGATGAACATACACACACTACAATATATAAGATAGACAACCAACAAGGACCTATTGTAGAGCACAGGGAACGCTACTCAATATTCTGTGATAAACTATATGAGAAAAAACATCTGAAAAAGGATGAATATGTGTATATGTATAACTGAATCACATTGCTGTACACCTGAAACTAATACAACATTGTAAATCAACTATATTCCAATATATTTTGCTAAAGAAGATCTTTATCCATATTGCTAATCAGAACCACTTCCCCAGGACAGCACATCTAGCTTCTCTCTCCTTGCAACTGCTCACCTACCCCCCATCATTCCACCTCCCTGCTTCTTTGTTCAAAAGCTTTCTAACATGGCATTGCCTCCATTCTCTTCACTCTGAGTTGACATGTACCATATTTCTTTTCTGTTCTCTCTTTCTTCTTATGAGTATGGAACCACAGAACTTTCCCTGTCCTTTAGTACTCTGGTCTTATGTTCTCATGCACCCCCTTGACCCAACTGGGGGTCCCTTCTTTGCAGGAGTCACTGGAGGAGAATTATAGGGATACCTGTAATCCACACAAATGTATAACAAAAAAAAGAAAAATGTACCCAAATTTCTTATGGGCATCAGTTGACACTAGTGTACAGCGGACAGGCAACGGGTTGAGGATGCAGATAGAACCATTCTGGAATCCTATCTCTGCCACATACAAGCTGAATGACTTGGGTAAGTTTAATAAATATATCAGTAATATTAATGATAAAGTCAGCTATGATTGAGGGTCTATTTCTTGTTTCGAACTTTGTATATGTTATATCTGAACTCCACAATGACTCAAGGGGAAGGTATGATTATCTAAACTTATAAAAAAGGAGCGAGACTTAAAGAGCTTGGCAGGAGGCTTTGGTTCCTCACCACCTGTGCCTCTCCATGGGGCTTCTCTTGACATAACAGCTGGCTTCCCCCAAAGTGTGTCATCTGAGACAGACAGCAAGGAAGAGAGAGACAGAGATAGAGAGATAGAAGCCAAAGGCCCTTTTATAACTTATCTCCAAAGTGACATACCATCACCTCTGCAGTATCCTATTGATCACACAGACCAACCCTAATGTCTTTTTCAGTATTTAAAAGACTCTTCTTCAATTATGAAGAAGAATTCTCTATAGGGGGCACTTCAGTTTCTATCAATTCAACAAAACTAGGTATTACTTTAATTTATATATTAAACTAATAGAACTTGTTACCTCAAGAGGTAGACTAAGCTGAAAAAGATAGTTATAACAGGGTTATTAAAGAAAGCCCTTTGGGTCAAAAACAATAGCCGTCTGTGTTTGACGTCATAGCAGGCGACAACATCAACTCTCAAAATATCCTGTGGGGAAACTGTCAGAACTCAAGTTCTAGAATGCATGGGCCAAGGGTCTCACTGAAGGATATGTCTCTGCTCACTCTTGGAGGGTGGAGCCATAAAAATATAATTAGATATTTCCAGCAGGGGTCAATGGTAAACTCACCACGCCAGACACTGAGCTCTACCATCTAGATGTCTTTCCAGTTGCAAAATATCTACCTAATATTACTTTTATCCTAAAGTAAAGGGGAGAAAGAAACATGGTTATTAAAGTTAAATAATTTGCCCAGCGTCACAGTATCATAAATAGCTGACCTAAAATTTCTGTCACCTAACTTAGAAGTTATTCTCTTCACCACTATGTTGTACGTTTAATCGAATTCATTTCTTTAACTCAGAAGATTAAAAAAGGAAGAAAAAAAACCTTGGAAGCCAAGTATTACAGGGCATGCATAACTATAATGATTAGAAATATCTTCCAACACTTTCCTTTACTGACAGTTAACTCAGCTTCCTTTGTACCCTCTCAATGGGCCAAAGGGGTCCTTCTGCCTTTTCAAATAAAAGAGCTTTCTGGAAAGTGGTACAATACATGCGTTTGCAGTGACTTTACCTTGGAGTGAGATGGTAAACGTATAGCCCATCAGTCCAAAGAGCTTCTGAGACTGGTTCTACTATTTTATGGAGAAATAGCTTTTCAAGTTTAGAAAAAAACTACTATCAAAAATCCAGCTTGGGGCTTCCCTGGTGGCGCAGTGGTTGAGAGTCTGCCTGCCGATGCAGGGGACGCGGGTTCGTGCCCCGGTCCGGGAAGATCCCACGTACCGCGGAGCGGCTGGGCCCGTGAGCCGTGGCCGCTGAGCCTGCGCGTCCGGAGCCTGCGCTCTGCAGCGGGAGAGGCCGCAGCGGTGAGAGGCCCGCGTACCGCAAAAAAAAAAAAAAAAAAAAAAATCCAGCTTGATGAAGGTTAGTCACTATCACTCTTTAAAAACTATATTCAAACAGATTGTGCTTTTTCATCTACTCATCTCACAATGGTGTGCTGAGTGGTTTAGTTATGACATTAAGTTATTGAATGAAAAAAAAATAAAGGTTGGAAAAAATGGATGCCTTAGGAGATTGTATTTATTGACCAAAGAAAATGGAAAGAGCACTTTGACATAAGCTCACCTCAGGAACATAAGCAGAATAGGTATCATCAGCTCCCACATACAGAAGAATAATCTAGAATGTGAACGTTTGGTCACACCACCAAGTCCAAGGACAGCCTGGACCAAATACATTTCGTGTTCACTTCATGATCCACTGATCTTCCATTTCTCCATGCATACACAATTTCCAGCAAGGTGAATGCAGTGTGAAACCACGTTGATTTTTTTCAGATATGAATTTATATGATTATTAAAATTGCCTTCATATTAAATCTAAAGGGAAAACAAGGAGGTAGGAATATATCACTAAGCCCTATATATACAGTTTAAAACCTTATCCATCTCCAATTAGCTAACAACTACTAATAATCTTTTATTAGTAGTTGTTATCTACTAAATTAGAAAGTGTCTACTTTCTCAGTCGTTACACCATGGGCTTGCATTTCCTACCCACATTTCTGCAAAAGACTGTTGGAACAGAGAAAACAACCCAGACCCGGCAGGTATAATTTTTAGCCACACCACCTACTACTTGCTCCCAGAGAGGAATTCAGGGTTACCAATACAGTATGGCAGGTCCCAACTTTTCTAATTTGGCAACCTCCATTCACTTGGAAAAACACCAAAACCAAAACCAAACCAATGAAACTTCATCCTCACTGAGCCCTTCCCCTGTATTGACTTGTTGAATAATTTAAAAAGTGGAAAGCAGCAAGCTACTACTCCACAACTTTTATGAAATAGATTCCTGGGTCCTATTCCAGACCCACGGTCTCAAAAATCTCGGTGAGTGGAGCATGGAAATATGGGGGTTTTTTGTTTGTTTTTGTGTGTGTGGTACACGGGCCTCTCACTGTTGTGGCCTCTCCCGTTGCGGAGCACAGGCTCTGGACGCGCAGGCTCAGCGGCCATGGCTCACGGGCCCAGCCGCTCCGCGGCATGTGGGATCTTCCCGGACCAGGGCACGAACCCGTGTCCCCTGCATCGGCAGGCGGATTCTCAACCACTGCGCCACCAGGGAAGCCCGGAAATATGTATTTTTAAGAAGGTTTCCAGGTGATTGTGTACATTAAAGTTGGAGAATTTCTGGCCTTGGACATGAAGCCCCATTTGAAACTTTCTCTGCCTAAATGTTTTACTCTTAATGACCTTACCTTGTCTTTCAGAAGAAGCCAGAAGAATACTCTAAAGAAATAAAGAATGATTGAAAATAAAAACACAGAAGCAAAAACTTACACCCTCTTTATAGTGAAAGAGAAAAGAGGTAGAAATCCACTGATGTGCAGAGAAAAACACAGTCCAGAAATATATAAATGCATTCAAGAAACAGCCAGATAGGCTAAAAAGAACATTACGTTGTACATAAATACATCTGCCGTGTAGCCAAACTTCATCTCTTTGCTTTGACCCCTTCTTTCAAAGCAACATGAGTAATTCTGAAGCGACTCTTCTAGCCAATTTGGTTGAGTGTTTTTGACAATTATTTTTTCCACAAGAAGTAATTAAGCCAAATGTTTCACTGTTGTTCCTGTTACAACAAAAGCACTGAATGGGACATCAAAAACAAAATGACAATCAATTTAAAAGTATATCTCATAATTAGGTAGGTCCTTGGGGATAATATCTGTTACAAAGGGAGAAGCGGGTCCTTTGGCCAAAAGATATGTGTCTAACCCAGATCTGGACAGTTTGGATGTTAGAATCTTGAGGCTGAAATGCCCTCGGGGAGATTCTAACTCAGTTCTTTTTATAGACAGAGACAATGAAACCCAAAGATGTGAGTGGGACTGAAGAAGACAGAGTTATTGCCTGACAGAGGCTGTCTAAAGCTTGGTTTTCCTGACTTACGCTCCAGCATTTTATTTCTCCTCACTAAAATGTCTCTGCTCCGCAGGTTACCAACTAAAGAAGTATTTGGTTGTATCAGCTGTAAATACACAATCCACGGGCAGAAGTAGAATAAGGCAGTTGTGTGTAACCAGCAGAATCCTAGGGTAAGAGCAATCATGCTCCTGGTGGAAAGGCAATAAAGCATATGGCTGAGGGTGCAATGGTGGGTTCGAGGCTTCCTTGGGTTGAAACCCTACTTCTTGTCACAAGCTAGGTGTTTCACCTTGAGTGGGTTACTTAGCTACTCTGTGTCAGTTTTCTCACCTGCAAAATGGTCGCTATGGTCCATCTTTGAAAAGGAAGTCCCACCTCCTAGAGTTCTTATAAGGAGTTGCTTTTAAAGACTTGCATTAATAAGACAAATACCTTTGTGATTTGTTTGAATCTGGGTTCAAAAATATTTCCTGAGGACCTACCACACTTTTCTGTGTCACCATATATAATGCCAGTGTAAACCCAGTTGCCTCCACCCTTACAAATCTGTAGAAGCAGAAGTGGTAGCACTGAGTAAAACAGGCTGAATTTCATAAGCTCTTGCTCCACATTTTCCAAGATGGAATTGAGTCAAGTCCATAACCCATCCCTAAATTTTACCTAGTTCTGCCTGGGAAACCTCAGGTGTTTCCCATGTGCCCATAAACCACCCAATCAGCTTCTGTTCTACCAGGTCTCTCTCAGGTCCTTCCATACCTCCAGTGGGGATCCGTCATAATGCCACTGCTTCCAGAGGCCACCTTGACAATGCCCAAATCTGGTGACGATCCTATCTCTCACGGCTCCCAAAGCTGTAGGACCATTTTCTATGCCTCACCCACAGTGCTATTTTCAATGCAAAATTTGGGAATATGGTCCTCTTCTCCACAGAGTATCACAATTTGTTTCTTGGGTACCAAAGCAATGACCCCTTGACATGGAGTCATTGATGTAAAGGCTTCTTCCTTTTCTGCCTGCAGCCTCTTCTCTCCACTGGTCTAGACCCAAGCCCTGGAAGTCTGACGGGTGGAGGGTGCAGCTTTCCCCACCCTACTTTCCCCTGGGCACCTACTTCTCCTTCAGGAAAACGACAAAAAGAAACCTCAAGCAACCTGATTCCTAGGGGTCGGCACATGTACTGATCAGATCCCTTCCTGGTGAGGCTAAGTCACAGTTGACCTCATCCTCTCCAGCCCCAGGTCTCATCTCCTTTCTCCACCCGCCCCACACCATTTTTTGATCAGCTGAAAGGTGTTTTTTATAGTACATTTTTACAGTACATTCCATAGAATGTACTTCCAGGGCTTAATCCATGTTCTCCCACTTCTGCAATGACTACTTTGAACATCAGTTTTCCAAATGATGGATGGATCGAATCAGAAGCATAATTGGGTATTTGTTCCTTATAAAATGGGTTCACACTACATGTCCGGTCTTGGGAGGTGGTTAGAGCCCAAAGATCAAAGCTGCTCACCTTCACCCTATGATGCCTGGTTGCAGGAGTGATCTGGAGGGCCCCCAGGTACAGGCGTGAGAAGAAGCTCTCTTGGGAAAAGGAAGCCATGTTTATGCTGATTCTCTGTACCCTGTTGACACTTGGCTTGCTGGGACATTGATGGGGCCGTCGAGCATTTGCTTTTGAGGAGTCACACGGCCATCCTACCTACTGGGCAACAATTTAACTTGGAGAGAACTCTTCTGAGTCCTCTGCCCAGACTGCTTTTGTAAAGCAGCTAAATGAATGATTAAACCAACCAAATTAGCTAGAATCTTCAATGTAATTCAAATCTTATCCCACGTCCAAAAGGAAGAGGCTGTATTTGCTTGCTCCGGGTTTTTAATCTGAGGCCATTAGTAGTAACTTCCTGGCAACAACGGGCCTGTCCATGATCTTAGGGAGACTGGTGATTTAGTTAGTTGATTTCAGGATTGTGAACCCCCACAATAATTTGGCATAAAAATCTCTACTAAGTGTATTATTGTGATACCATTTCAAGCCATTTCATCTAGTTGGCAATTTGATCATATTTGGGATATGATTACTCAGATGGAAAATTAGTTTTATTTTCTAAAATAGCCTATTTAATGAGAATTTTACTTAGAGTCTTTGAAGGATTCAGAAAACAGTTGACCATGAAACACAAACATTTGTTATTGAGATCAATGGTGAGAAGCTTCCCTGGTTCAATTGAGAAGGGTTTGAGGATTGTCTTCAAAGTGCTTGGCAACTCGAGGACAATAAACACTCTGCAGCCCAATGCTTTGTCATTTCCCCGCCTCAGGCCTGCCCTTTCTGGCATACATTAGCAGTGTTTGCTATTTCTTTCTGTCTCTCTTTCACAATGGAAGAGTTTCCCCATAATGAATGTTTTTCTCCCATGTGAGTCCCAAGCTTTTCAAACAGCTTAAGCTATGGTCCTGAACTGTGTGGACAACTTCATTAACGAAAGGCGTACTCCCTGGGATCTTTGGTGCTACATTATTGTATTTGTCTTAAAACACTGTGTCCCCCACATGACAATGATGCAGGCACCACCACCACCACGACAGTCAGAATGACAGTAGCAAATTAACTCTGGCCCTGGGTGGCTCTTTCGGTGCTCTTTTCTAACAGGGATTAGACCTTCTCTCAACACTTCCTCTAACTGCTTCCCGAGCAGAAATCAGTTTCTTAAAAAGACGATCCTTCATCGTTTTTATGCCATCAGTTGGCCTAATATTTCCCAAAACTGCTTTCAGAGTTTAGCTGCCAAGTCTTCTGCAAGAAAAGTACTTCTCTGGTGTCCCTCTAGTGAATTGAAGGCGTGGTAGGATTCCTAGGATGACAGACTCTTCTCAAAAGTGAACACAGTCAAGTGGGGCAATCGTCTGCACCTAAGAAGTGTTGAAACAGCTCTGTGAGCCTTGCTTGTGGATAAGCAATTCGTCTTCCTTATTTTTTCTTACTGTAGGCACTGGTGACATGTCAATTAAAGAAACCCTGAAAGGGAGTTACGGAGAATTTCTATGGATCCTGCCTTTTCATACCAAAGAGAAGAAAACATCGGATCGTAGAAGAGACACCAAAATTCTTTTAAGGAAGAAGACACTTGATTTGATGCAGGAAGGAATTACTGCACTGCTCTCTTCCCTTTTGTTTGAACACATCCTCAGACAACTGATTTCTGAGAAAGGACCAAACCTCTAAATGAAATGGATTTAGATGGTTCCTTTAAATGATGACAAATTCTCTCTCTCTGCCCCATATATATGTATATATACATCACATGTTAGATGTGTAATATATGTATTACATGTACATATATGTGTTTTTACATGTACACGTATTTTTATATATTTCTATAACTGACTTGTTTTCTTTCAGTTATTTTTTCTTACTTATGATAACATCCGTATAAATTTCATAATAAAGTTACTCATTTGTAATTCAGTGGGGTTTTTACTTAGTTCCTAATATACATTCATTATTAAACTTGACCGGAAATGAAGGCTAATGCATGTGCTAATGTGTGCACATACACACAATTACACACACGCACACATCACTGAGGCCATACAGTAAAATACTTCGGATGAAAGGTTTCCTCCACAAAATATAAGCATAGAAAAGACAAATTAGTAAATATAAAGCAAAACTATAATAATTCTCTTTTTCTAATTTTAGAAAATTGTAACTTTCCTACCTAAAACAGATAAGAAGGGTTTGGTATGAATTTACATAAACTGGGCATTTCACTTGGAGATAAGTAAACTGTCTGGTGAGTATAAATAAAGTACCTGTGTTAAAAAGTTAGAAGTGTGTTCAACACTCAACCCTCACCTCCACCACCACCTTCTTTTCCTTGGAACATAAGGAAACTAACAAAAAAAAAAATGGAAGTATGGAACAGAAGAAAAAAACCTGAGACTTGAATACAGACCTGGCTTGGAATCCTAGTTCCAATTAATGCTACTTAACCATGCCTCAGATTCATCTGTAAACGGGTTGTCAATATCTACTGTTCTGGTTGGCTGAAACAACAATGCGGGAACAGCAAATAAGATGATGAATGGAGACATGCTTGTTCATATGGGCATTTATGGAAGTTAGTTTCTCCATATAACCTCTGGGATGGGCACAGATAATAAAGAAAAACCTATAGAAGAAAAGGGTGTACAATCAATCATTCTGGACTGTACTTGTGTGATTCCAAATTGGGCTGGTTGGTCCCAGTACTTTTCTTTCCTATGTATGTAGTTCTTGAGCCCTGGTTGTTCCATGCAATTCCAGTTTTTTTATCCAGAAAGAAAAGGAGGAAGAAAAAAAAGAGGGAAGGAAGAAGGAGGGATGGAGAGGAGAAAAGTGGGAGGGAGGGAGGAAAACAGGGAATGTCTCTTTATTTCATGTTACTTGCCACTACAAGAATTTTCCCATTGAGAAATGGGAAATTTTAAAAAATGAATCAAATATAAATATTGCTGGTCCAAGTACTTGCAGCCCATTACCAACCTCTGCCATAGCAGTATATATTCTTTTTCTATATGCGCTCTCTCAATTCAGCTTTTGTTCTCTCTCTCCCATTCGATCTATTTTTCTCATACTCTTCCAGATAATTACAGTAGAAATGAAATGACCACCCAGCAAACGACGTGGCAATATGTGTGCAAGGTTGATCTTGGGAAACGAATAAGACAAAAAAATAAAAATAATAAATCCCAAACAGGTCTTTTTATTTAACATAAGGCCAAAGAAGCTATCAGGCGTTGCTGAATACTGTCCACTAACTGTACAAAATATTGACTGCATGCCTCGCAAACACCAAAATATCCGCTGGAATGCCATAGAAATAAATAACTTCTGCTATAAACACATGAAAACATATCAAACTGTTATCTCTTTAAACATATTGTAAATAAAAAAATTACCAGTACTTCTACACAATAAATATTAAGAAACCATTGACATAGTTGAAATGCACTCATATAAATTAACAACTTTAATTACATTAGCCAAACAGACATTGGTTAAAGAACTGCATGTAGTATGCCAAAAAAAAAAAAAACCAAAAAAAAAACAAAACCAAAATCAAAATCAAACAAACAAACAAACAAACAACATAAACCACAGAACATAAAAGGTTTTAAAACAAAACAGGCTTCAGATTATCTTGGCTTTCATAATTATATTTTTCTTTTAAAGAAAAATATCAACCCATTGTCAATGCACTGTTTTCCAAAGCATTTAAATAGAGGGTAAACCCCATTGGAAATTAATACAGAAGAAATGATTCACTTTATGCATAAAAAATAAATAATAATGTAGCTGAGACATGTGGTTTGCTTCTGCTCTTGAAGACGTGAACAGCTTCTAAGCATTCATTTTTCTCTGACCCATACAACAGCTTCTCAGTGATAAAGGGTTTAATTGAAACACACACAGTGTCCACCCCCAAGACTTCTGCCCACTTCTACAAGTTCCATTTACTGTGTAGGTTTTCAGGGTGACGAAGTTTACTCTACCTTGAAAAGGGAAGTTGCCAAAAGGCCCACAGGAAATCATTTTGTCAAGTGAACATGATAATTTGAATCTACGCTTAATACCGTCTCTGATTTTTAGAGTCATCTTGATGTCCAATCCCACGAGGGTGACAAAAAATTCATTTGCTCTATCTAAGAGGAGAAGGCAGGTACTCTCCTTCAAATCAGTGTGGAATCAATCTTAAATAAGTATGAAATCGGTTGATCTTCAGGGACAAGAAAATCCCAACTCAGTGTGCCAGAATTCACCTTACTTTTTGGAAAAGAAAAGAAAAGAAAATGTTAATCCAATCTACAACATATTTATCATTCTTAAAAAAATATTTGGTCATAAAGGCTTTTCAAAGCTTTGAAGACTGGTGTGGGTAGATTTTTTAAAAGCCTAGAGATGGCCCTACAGAAAGAGCAGAGAGATGCAAAGATCAGATGACGCCACACTTGTTTTAGGAAAACAGACAAGGAAGACCCAATCTGGTAGAATTTAAAAGCTTTCTCTTTTGACCTCATGCTATTCCTTGAAAAGTGTGGCTGTTCGCAGAGCTGCATAACTTCCAAGATTATTAAAGATAGTAGTCATTTATCATGTTATTTCAAGGCCGTATACACTTAATAAAATATTTTGGTTAAAGTTCAAAGATGTGTAATTTAACGTAAATGAAATCTTCCCATTAAAATATTGTCGTATGGAATATCATTTAGCTCTGCTTCTAATGACTGTGGCCACTCATCAAACCCCATCGTACCTTCAATATGTCCAGGACTTAAAGGCTTTAGTAGATGGCATACGTATTTGAGATGAATGGAAGCCACAAAGTGGTATCAGCTGTTTTTCTAACCTCTCTTTGCTTTGGTCATTGCCTGGGCCAGCTCTGTTATCACACAGTGAAATACGACTTGGTTTCCCAGGCTATTTACAGGTTCCCCAGGCTATTTACAGGTTCCCATTAGTTCCAGCGCCAAAAAAAAGAGGCAGGTCAAAAAGCCCTCCAACCTCTAGACTTTAGTAAATATAGCCAGGTAACGACATTAAATCTTGCCTCCATACAGCCTAGTGTGATAGCAGACTGATCTGGACTCTTTCTCAAGAAGAGCTAAACCACCTTGAGTAATATCTGGCTTCTCACTGATATTTTATTTTCCTACTATTACTATTTTAAAAAAATCTATGAATTGACATAGGGCTGATAGCTTCAATATTTTGCAGAATGCTAATAATGTAATTTTCTGAATTAGACTTTGTTTTTCCAATTTTTGCAAACTTCACACAAGTCAGTACAAATAAGGTTCTGTATTTTAAAAAGCACATAGATGAATAAGTTCTGATCTAGGCAAGTTAAATACTGTAGAATAAATGAGTAACAATTTAGCTTTAAGCATGTACTTTGATATTTAGAAAACCAAGTGGTTTTTTGTTTTTGTTTTTTTTCCTTCTTGCATCGAATCGACGCGTACGAATCTCTACATCAAGAGTTTGGGCTGTAAATGTAAATAGTCGCAATTTTTACTACTGCCCTCCATCCCCACTCCCCGTTCTCTTCCTCACTCCTACTCAAACACCTTTACCTCGAATTATTTATCGTTTTACTAGCAACAACATGATTTTTGAGCCCAGCTGTGCAGAAAGTATTTCTCAAAACCAGGCCTTAATCATAAAAAAAAAAAAAAAAAAAAAAAAATTAAAACAAAAACCCAAAACACAACCACCTCTTTTATTCTGGCCTAAAGGTTAATTTTTTTGTCTGAAAAGCTTCTGATTTAAGATTGATTCCAACAGATAATACATGTGTGATCCAAAACTAATCAGCCTAGATTGAACGTGAGTTTCCTGTTTTGTTTTCCCAGCAGGGAGTAAATAACTTGTAGAATGGGGGTGGAGGACAAGAAACAGGAGGGAATTGGATCCCTGTACATTGAAAGAGGGTCTTGGTGAATATTCACTGGAATTCCGAGGCTTTTTCCCATCCAAATTTCTGAAATGTGCCCACCTAGTTCAGAGTAAAAGCAAAAAACGATAGCCTATCCTTCTTAAAAATACTGTGTTTTGCACACAAACATTCATTGCTTTAAGAACATTAAAAAATGACAGCCTGAAGTGCTTAAAATGTGTATGGACACAATGCGCCACATGTATACATACACACAGACATGCATGTGCCCGAGCACTGTATATATACACATACAAGCATGGAGCGTTCCATGAATCTGATTGAACTTGATAGCCAACAGTGTACAACTACTGTACATCCAGTATGACACGTCCTGTTTCATGGATGTAAAAGGAGTCAAAAAACCAAACTTCTCAGGTCTTTCAAGCCTGAACACAATCCACCTACTCAACCTTGGATCCCAACCCCTGACTCATTGACGGTTAATGATACCAACCACAGACAGACTGTTTAAAGGCTCACACAAATGTCTTTGGTGTATGTGTCTATTTTTTAAGGTACAAAATAATAATAATAATTAGAATTATAATAATAAAAATAGCTATTTTGTGTGCTGTAGCAGTTCTTTTATAGCTCACATTAAGTGCAGCTCAGAACCCGCCCCGCCCCACCCAAAGAAAATACTTGTTAAATAAGGATTAGACAGGTCAAACACCATTGTAGTGCAAATAGTAAACGATTAAAAAAAAAACACAACATTTACAAAATATAGAAATGTTTGGATCCAACAGATGGACAAACATATTCCTTTCAAGTATCTCTCCTTGAAGAAAATAAAAATTAATCAGGTTACTTCCAATACAAAAAAGTCTCTCTTTTTTGTTCTCTCTCAGGTAAACAGTTTCAAACCTATTAGGTTGCATAGTTCTAAGATCATAAGCACCTTAACGAAATGTAACTTGGTATTCTTCTTTCCTTTGATCTTTCATGCTTCCCTTTCTTGTCTCAATGTTTTTTTCAGGTTGGTTTTTGTTTTGTTGTGGAAGTGGTGCAGAAAAAGAAGGTGTGACCGGCTGCACACTTTCTTTTACCAGAACGTGTGCGTGTGTGTGTGGGGTGTGGAAATGCCTGTGTGTGTGTGTGTGTGTGTGTGTGTGTGTGTGTGTGTGGTGTCTGTATGGTGTGTGTGTCCGTGTCCGTGTGTGTGTGTGTGCATGTCTTTGTGCAGCATGTGTGTGTGCTGTGTGATGTATGTGTCTGTGTGTTGGTCCATGTGTGCGCTGGGCTGTGTGTGTTTGTGTGCGGTATGTGTCTTTGTGTGTGTGCGTGGGCTGATATACACAGAGAGAGGGTCACACAGACATACCTTACGACCTGGGTTACTGGGTGGGAAAGTGCCTATAACTGGCCCTTTCAAACTCATGGCTTTCTAGATGCTATTTGGGTTGCGTCAGCCCACAATACTGCAGACCGGACAAGTTGACTTCGAGGCTCATACCGAAAGGGAACCGAAAAGGAGAGGACAATATTCCCATTTGAGCAACTGCTGTCACCCCTTGAATGCTGGAGGGAGAAGTGAAGGGTACCCCATTTTCCCTCTCCCCCCAAATTCCCACCTCCTTCAACTGTTTCATCTCGGAGCCCTGGCTAAGGAATTTCTCCACATCTTCCTTCATCCGCTTCAGGTTCTGTCTTTAGTTTATATTCGTTTGTTTGTTTAATTTCTATGCTTCTGGTTGTTTCAGTCGGAAACCTTAAACATGTCTTCATGTCACCACTGTCTTCTCCGGACCATCTTGCTCCTGTCCCCCCTGGGCTGGGCGCTCTACGAGCATCCGCACTCCTCCACAATCATGTTCTGGATGTCCTTTTTGATGATGTTCTGCCCGTCGTCATAGTACAACATGGACATGGGTCTCAGCTTGGTGGGCACACAGCACGACTTGAGGTTGGCAAAGGGGCTGTGACCCCGCATGCGGTAGTGGTTGATGACAGTCGAGTGAAAGGAGAGCGACGAGCCCGACGTCCCTGCTATGTGGCTGGGGCACTCGCCCTCGCAGTAGTTGGCGTGATAGCCAGAGGGGGCGATGATCCAGTCGTTCCAGCCAATGTCCTTGAAACTAACAAAGAACTGTTTCTTGCAGCAGATGCTGACCTTGCCGTCACACTCCAGGCCCCGCCGCCGGCGCCGGTGAGGGTGGTCTTCAGACTGGCGGGCCTGCAGCATGAGGAAAGGTCTGTGCGACTGTTCCTTCTCCTCGTCCCCTCCCGCCCCTCCTTCTCCGTCCCTCCTCTTCCCTTCCCCCTCCTCTTCTCGCTTCTTCTTCTTGCCCAGGAGCACCAGGCTGGCGCCGGTCTCGTGGCACTGATCACAGGCAATCCGGATGTCCAGGGAGCTCTTGCCCTGGTCCAGCAACCGCTGGATGCAGCTGGAGACGGGGAAGATGTGCCAGGTGCTCTTCCGGGCATCCACCACCTTCTCGGATATCAACACTTCATTCCTCTCCCCCCTTAAGCCCACTTCCTCGGCCTCCTCCCCAGCGTCCCAGCTGCCCTGCGGGCGCTTCTGCTGTTGAAAAAGGTGGATGGTGACTTTGGTCCGGGTCCTGTTGGCCTTGGGGACCTTCAGGAAGAGCCAGATTTCTGCGCGCTCCACCACGGACAGGTCACTGCCTTCTTTGGAGATCTCAAAGTGCAGCGTCTTCCTGGCTGTGCCTGAGGACGAGACAGCACAAGAGAGAGCGGGGATACTGTGAGTTCTGGGGTTCACGGCCACTTCCTAATTGCAGGCAAGCGTGGGGGCCTCTGTTACAGACCGTCTCCAACCGGGCTCCTGAAATGAAGGCCCACAGATCTTAAGGACGGTTTTGACATTTTTTTAACGGTTGAAGAAAACTAGGATGCTGTGACCTGTGAGAACTACAGGAAATTTAAATTTCAGTGCCCATAAAGTTTTACTGGGCAGGTAAAATAGGCTCATTTCTTTATAGGTTGCCTACAGCTGCTTTTGCACGAGAACTCGGATTTGAGGAACCGTGACAGACAGCGTCCATCTGGCCCAACAAAGCTTAAGTGATTTACTCTCTGGCCCTTTCCAGAGAAAGTTTGTCAACTCTTGCTCTAGAAAGAAGACAGTCTGGATCTGAGTGTGTCTGGGAGGCTCTGTTAACGAACTGACTTAACCTCAGTTTCATCTTTTATAAAATGGGAATGACATAGTGACATTTGACCCGTTATCCCATAGGTTTGGAAGGACCCAATGGGATAACATAGAGGAAGACACACTATAAACTCTAGCAAGCTGTGGAAATACTATTATCCCCAACGCAAATACCCACCCCACCCCCGCCCCGCCGCTGTGTAAGTCTGCGTGGCGTGTACCCACACAGCTAGACTCCTCCTCCTCCACGGCCACAACCCACTTCACTCCCCATCATTCCTTTCCCGGGTCACTGCAACAGCCTTTTCTTTTATGTGCAAGCGGCCAGGCGGGCGTGGAGTCAGGCCCCGTCTCCCATCGTTTCTCCATCAAGCAGGTAAAGGGATCTTTCCCCCACAGGTGTATCTGTCTGCATCACTTGTTCCTTCCAACCCTTGACTGAGTTCTTGTTTTGCCCTCAGTGTAAAACAGAAACTGCACAGAACTCTGGGCTCTGCCTGAGCTGCTCCCACCTTCCACTTCAGCTGTCTCTCACTGCCCCATCCTCACGGCACAGACACACAGCACGCGCATCTCCTACAATCCCTCACCTCCAGGCAGTGACACTTGCCGTTCTCTCTGCCGAGAAGACTCCTGCTCCACAAACACCATCCTCAGTGGCTGCGCCTAATAAGGTTTCCGTTTTCAGACGGGACGAGCCTCTTCCTCAGCCACCTCTGACGTCTCCACCCACACCCTCCTGCCAGTCTAGCTTAGGACGCCCCAGGTCTGAGGTCCTGTCTGTCTCATTCACTGTCATAGCCCAGAATTCAGCAGAAAGCAGGCAATTACCTGCTTCCTTAGTAACACGTGGAGGCGCCCTTAGCACTGAGTTAGCTTAAGAGATCCACCTCCTACCCCCTACGTCCCCCAGACCACCGCCTGCATGTACCTGCTTCTCACTCCGAGTGCACGCATCCCGAGCCCGAATCTGATAACCATGTGAGAGTTCATCTCAGAACTCACAACTCCCTGGGGAGTTGCGGGGGGTGGGGGGGGTCTCCCTGCCTGGATTTCTAGAGCTAACGGAAATCCAGCCGTACTTATCACTCTCAGCCCTGAGATGTTTACGGTACTATAAATTTTAGGCCCGGTTTCAAGTTCTCTGCGGCAGAGAGCAGGCTCTTCTGTGCATGGCGAGCTGTAGACTCTGTTCTTAATTTAACTCACTCTGCACGGTGTGATTGTGCTAGTGGTAAATTCGCGGAGGCCGGGGCCGAGGAGGTTTGCATAGGAAAGGTGCTGCGGCATCTCTGTATACACTTTGGGAGGACACCGGCCCTGAGGGCGGTGGTGCTGAGGGGCAGACCTCGCATCTCTGGCGGGAGTTGAAATGAATCATGAAGTTCGGTTTATGATTAGATCACCAGAGCGGGGAGCAGTCAGAGGAGGAAACTGTCTTTTTTTAGGAAGCACGATGACTTCTTTTTTCCAAAATGGGAATCCAGTACTCTCTTTTGCTAAAGAACGGCGGGGTGGGGGGGTGGGGGGAGGGGGATGGTAGCTATTGTTTGTCTTTTAAGAGAGCAAAAGAGGAGAGTCCAGGAGACAGAGCTTCACCATTTAAATCTAAAAAAGACGGTCGGCTGTAGACTCAACGTGGTAGGGTCCTGGCGAGACCCCGAGGAAAAAGCTGCCGGAAGCTGCCCCAGGCTCTGCGAACCGGCCCGGAGGACGGTGTGATCCCCTCCGGCTCCGGCACATCCGCCCTGCTCCACGGAGGATGTTAACAAGCTCCCCGCTGTTCTCCCTTCTGCTTCCGAAACCCTAAACCGCACAGGGTGCCACCCTAAAGACAAAGAGGTAGTAGCTGCAAAATTAGAGAAGCCAGAGGCCACAGGGTTCTGTTTTGTTTTTCTAGGAAAGGGTGTGAAACGGGAGAGTCTGTCCGTCCCCGGGCTGGGAGAGCCCTCTGGGTTTGACGTAACTCGTTCCCACAGGCTCTGCTCTGCTGTAACCCATGTTTGCCAGTGGGGCGCCGAGGGTGAGGGGAGACGGTGCCCGGGTAAAGAGAGGGTCCAGGCGGCAGTGGGGACCCACCCACGCTGGACTTTCCTTGAATACAATCCAGAGAAGTCTACACATGCTGGGAGGAGGTGGTGAGATGCTCACTGGCCGACCTGTCCAAGCGACAGCGCGTGCAAATTGCCTTTGGAGGGTCAGCGAGGCCGAGGCCCCTTGCTTCCAGCAACAGCCTACAGGGCGGCCCCTCATTTCACAAGGGCTGGCTTCTGGTGCGAGATATGCCTCCGCCCCTTCTTCACAGGCAGCCGTACTTGGAAGCAAATGATTTAGTGTTCCTGAGAGAGGATTGTACAAAGAGAGTACTCATTAGAGGGGGCTCAATCTGTCAGGTGCTGTTATATTAGGATCAGAGAGTCATCATAAAATGACTTTCATCCTGGTCCTGGCTGGCAATTAACTGCCTGGCATCGCCTGCGTACTGGGAGGAGGCACCGTGCTGAAATATGCATCGGTTTAACGATCTGAGCAGAGACTCGGCTTCCCTGTATTTGCCTCCACTGCCTGCGTACGGATCTCTCCCCCATATTTCTGACATTTGGATTTTCCCCCTACTAATTGACATGCCTGTCGCCTCCTTCTCCTGGTGTCCATTTCTGGAACTGCTATTTGTATATTGCATGAGGTTTTATCAGGGAAAAAAATAAAACTGAGATCCAATTTCACGAAAATGCTGTTGCCATAATGCTCAGGAGAACGGGGGGAAGAGAGAGATTCAAGGCTTCCTAATGTCTACCTTACATGCAGGTACATTTTCAAAGTTCTATTGTATTCTGACTTATTAAGCAGTGCATTTTTCTTTCTTTTACATCTAGCTTTCATTGCAGAAGGGGGTGGGGAGAAGGAGACAGCTAGACGCTGGATGGAATTCATATATACCAGGGCTGTAGGTCTCAGAAAGATAGTACAACCCTCAAATTTCTCAGGCATGAAAAATATAAGTAGTCACTTGATTATATTTGCTTTATCTGTGTTTTACCTGAGACAGATGGCTATACTGGAGTGATGCTTTCAGCATGCTCCAATCCTCAAATCTCTACGCACAGCAACTCGAAAAATGGAAGGAGGTTGCCTAAGGCTGAGGTGTTCAGGATCAATTGCTAGTCAGTTTCAGGTTTGACTTAAATATCTCCTGCTATGATATCTCGGAATGGAAGTCTTCCCATAGTGCTTTGTGGTACAGCATCAGTTTATACAGGTGTGCACTGGGTTCCTACACTGTTACCTACCTATCTAGATATAGCTGGAGGCTTTGCTAACCTTTCATTACCTACTCTCTGATAATATTCTTTTCATCCTCTGTGCTATTTTTTCTCTCCCGAGGCTTGTGAGCAAGGCTTGTATCACAGCCTGCTCCGCCTGAGTAATTCACTAAGAAAGTCCCACGCAGACGCATGTGGGTGATAATATTTCATCACTTAAACCTCTCTTGAGCTCGGTGGACACATACCAAAGGGAGAGCAAAAAAGGGCCTAAAAATGGGTAGGAGGGGTGACTACTGCACCTTATAGGGGAAACCTCAGAAATGTTGCCGGACGGGAGGAAAGACTTTGGAAGGCTGGAAGGGAAAACACCTGAAAGCACATTTTCCTTTGCTTTTGTGCTTTCAGAATTTTTCAAGTGTTTTTAAGAACTCACTCACTGAACCGGCATGCCAAGGGTTAAGCAGCCAAGCTCCTGGCTGTTCCCCTCCGCCCACATCAGAATACAAAATGCTGCTCCATCCTCCCCATAACCCCGGCTCCAGCATCTCAGGTTCATGGGCGCCTGAACAACGCCAATGAAATAAGCAATGCTAACAAGCAGTGTTTCATTTGTGATATGGTTTTTCCCTCACCGGGGTCCTGCTCAGAGTATGCTGCCCTTCTCCATGTGGGTAATGATTAAATCCCTGAGGTTAATGTAAAGAGCCTTGTTGTTTATGGAGAAGTTAAAGTCACCATGGGAGGTGGAGGGGGGGGTGGAGGGAAGCCTCCGGTGTAAAACGCGGCTGTGACTTTAATTTTCCGTCCTTCACCAAGGTTTCCCTGTGCCTAGACGTGGTCTAGTCATTGGTGGGAGAATACAGAGCTAGCATGTGTGTTCCCTGAAGCACTAATTTTGCATTTGGACTGTTTCCAGGGGTTTCTGCAAAAAGCAGCAAGTGAGGCCTTAAAGGTTATGCCTCCTTTAACCTACAGGAGAGGGTCTTGCCTGTAGCAGAACTACAAGTTTGGTGATGAATTAGCTTTTGATTTTTTTTAGCCTGAATATCTTTTCTTAGGATGTGCTATTGAATTGTAAATGCTCAGCCACATTCCTGCATCTTTCATTTAAAGGGTGATGAAAAAGTTTAAGTATTTAGAGAGAAAGGGATTTTCGTTTCCTAAAAGAAGTAGAAAAAAATTTTGAAGGTTCAACCCACAGTCTTTCAGAGACTTCTTTCAAAGTTCCTGAGAACTCTTACACTTTGGATTTTGGAGCTAGGAATCAGTTGGGAAGGAAGCATTCCGAACGACAGCTAAGAGATCGTGCCTGAGGATGTTTTAGCAGAAGAGGAGGCAAGAACGAATACGTGTTTTCAGGAAAAGTCCTGGGAAGGTACGATTCCTGGCTCTCCAAATATGAAAACTGCATTTCTACCCTGACACTCTACCCACACCCCGACTCCAATGCACCTCCTCCACCGGCCCAAACCACTAACACATCTCTTTCCACATCTTTTCCCAACCATTTCTCTCTACACTCCCGGTTCAGAAACAAACACATCCTCCAAAGCCGTAAGCTCTGTTCCCACAAGGTGTTAAATAAATAGACTTTCTCCTCCCTGTTCGAAGTCACTTGTCATTTGTTGCTGTTGAAAACCGTTGATAAGACAGGACAACTAGGCAACCACATCAGGGGAGATGGAAGAGGTTTTTTTGGAAAAGCCCAGGCGGCCGTATTAGGGAGAGATGTGTGAGCAAAGCAGTATTGCTGATGATTCATGGTCACATTTCTCCCAGCTCTGCTTTGTTTGCTTCTGAAATTTATCATTCCTCTGTCTTCCATAGAGCTCCGGAATGTTCACATGTATCACTAGAATTCCCATTTCCTTTCCTTCTGTCTCATTTCAAATGTTACAGGTAGTAGTCATGTCCCTCCCAACCCATAAAATCCTAACTGTTCCTGCAGAATGATAGGAAGGAGGGGGTAGCTGATAATCACCAAGATTAGGGCGATTCAGGCTAGGGCTTCCAGTAGGTGAAATTGTGTTTCCCTAAAAGATTAACTGGTTAAGGAGCAAAAGTCTTTGGAATGCGCCCTCTTGTGGCGGATCATTTCCCACTATTCAGCGAAGAAACTGTGTAACCCCTAAAGACACCCTCCAGTGAGGGTGAATTCCCAGGCAGGTTCAGAAGACTGACGTGGGGTGATGGGAGTCAACTCCACCTTGAGACGGCTTTCTTGGGGTGGAGGAAACTAGTCATCCTAGCAAGCTGCCTTCGACCCCTGTTTGGGAACGTTTGTGTACATTTCTAACTCAAATCTTCTGTACCTAGCATCTTCCAAGGGAGGAGCTTTATGTGTTCCTTTCAAACCCACATGGCTGGGCTATGTGAGCATTTTCTATTTCTTGGTGCTTGATGTGTCTTTCTTCCCCTATCCATTCTTCAACAAGTGCTATCAATTGCTAACTTCATTACCAGAATCAGAGTATAAATTTGGCCTCATGGGAGGACTCAAGGATACAGTGTTATTGTACTTTGACCAGCTATTGTCACAAATGAAAAAAAAAAAAAAGAGAGAGAGAAATTAAGATAGAGCTGTCAAGAAGACCACTGATTTTGACTTCAATGACAATTATGGTGATAGCTGGCTTGGCCCTACCCATCTCTTCCTCCTTTCCTTTAAGGTGTTAAAGGAAACAACAGAGGATTCTGTTGCCAGCCTTGCAAAGAATACCTCACCTCGGTGAGCAATCTGGGATGACAAACTTGAAAATAATTTTTGTTTGTGGGAATACATGTCAGAGAGCCTGAGGGCAAGGCTTTGCTGCTTAGTCAATAACAACTCATATCAGCCTTACCAAGATGGGGTGCTTTCTACCTAAGCACAAGGGGACAGACTCAGTTCAACAAGTTCCTGGCACTTGAGTTTTTGGAGTTCCTCAACTGCGGTGGCCATGTCTTGGCCTTATTCAACCATCCTGGTGAGCAGAGGCCACAATTAAACAGGAATCCCCAAATGAGGAATCTTGAGGCTGAAGGATGCATCTAGGGGTGAACATCTGTGACATGCATGCAGGTGACAGATGACTTACTGATTGGATTCTATGCTGTACAGAACAGTTTCTAAAGAAAAGAAAAATGAATGCCCTTTGCTAGCCCCCTGAACCTTGACATTTGACGTCGTCTGAGCACTGCTAAGGTTGAATTGTTCCAAAAGTAACAAGACGTTTTCGTATATTCACTACAATCATCCCGAAGATAAATCTCTTTCCTGGGTCAGCAAAAGAACAGCAAAATACTCACATGGTACTTACTCTATTTGGAGAGTAGATTGTCCACAGAGCAGTCGTTTTTGTGAAATCATACAAAATCGACTTAAAGTTGAGGCGTGAAACTTCTCAAACAAGAAGAACAAGCAAGCGCGTCATAAACCTTTTCTAAGAATCCAGCGGCTCACCCAAAGTCAAGTTGTAAACTCAACCAGGAGGACTTTTGCATTACAGACCTTAAACTTTAGTCAACATGTGAGACAAATGAATCCACCTTTTCAAAAAGTAGCTCAATTTCTTTCAAACTAAACACCTACCAGAAAAGATCTTTTGAAAAATGACGAGAGATTTCATATAACTGAGAAAAAGACCTGGCACTGAGATGAGGGCCATAAGTCAGAAAGAAGGTAAAAAAGTCAAATTCTTTTACCGCAGAATCCCTCAATGCCGAGAGAGTGATTTGCTACACAAGTCAGAGAAGTCAGAAAGTGGGCATATTGCTAGCTAGCATCAGGCATAGAGTTAAAAGTGGCCAAAGGCAGAGGTCTACCTAGTCATATGATGTGGGAAAAGCCAATTGAGGAAGAGCTGCAATTAAGGCCATTCTGTGTGGCAATTGGTATATAGGAACATATATAGGGTCCCTCTGTGACAGGAGCAGTCCCTAGACCACTGGAATCCATTCCCTGCTCAGGACCCCAGGAATGGTTGAGAAAAACTGGGTGGCAACTCAAAAACTCCAACCTGCCTTTTTTCACTCAATAAGCTTCACAAGATAAAGTCAAAAGTGTGTCCTTTGCAGCTGCATCAAAAAAAAAAAAAAAAAGCTTTAAGCGAAGGAAGTCAGACGTTCTTGAAAAGAAAGAAGCTTCTGGTGAGACAGCTCAACTGCCCCGCAGAACACCAGGGCTTTTCCTACGAGGGGAAGCCAGCAAGCCTGCAGGCTATCTCCCCCAGAAGGATGCCCAGGTCTCTCATGGTTTTCTTGGAAATATAACATCTGAGTCAACAGGTTTTCAGGACTGGAAATTCTGAGTGTTGCCTTAATTGTTTATACTGCTGCGGCAAACTTTTAAACAGCAATGCTGGGAGTCCCGGCACATACTTTACTGGCCATATGCTCCACCAAACAAAACAATGGCATTCCTTTCAAATGGATTTGGCAAGGGAGACAGTTCTTTAGCCTGGCATTACCATGAAAGTAACATGAAATTAACACATCTGTGTGCCTGGGCTGCATGCTGGGGCTTGTAGGCTGGCAAAAGGATCTGGGTCGCCTAACTGTAAAAATAACCTGGCCCCCAGGGTCTCCAGCCCGCCCTTTTGACAGGTAATTTTTTTCTTCAGCAACAGGTTAGCTCGGTCCTGAGCCAACGGTGAGAATCTATTTATTAAAGTTCTTCCTCTTAAGGATGGAGGGAGCCCTCAGCGTAGTATCTGAGAGCACTTTGTCAAGGTTGCATTTCTTGGCCGAGAGCTCTTAGTAACTTTACAGAGAACAAAACTCTTTTTTTCTCTTCTTTTTTTTTTTTTTTTTTTTGGTTCAGAGAGCAAAAGTCAGTGCTCCGAAAGGGACTGCTGGTTCAGTGTCATCTGTTTCCTAACCCCCCAGCCCCCAAAGTGGCTTTTCGCTGCCTCGAATGCGATGTTTGTGCTCTTACAGGCAGAATTTCTAAAGGTCAACATGACTGTCACTAATACGCCCTGCTTCTCGGATGTGGCCCCTGACTGGATTTTTTTTTTTAAAGAAAAGGGGTCGTTTTTGAGACAATGACTTCATCTGTGCCATGCCGCCCCGATCCCGCGCTCGCCGCCCCTCCCCTCCCCCCAGTAAAAACTTGGGATGGGGTCCGGAAGCCTCCAGGCTCCCCCCGACACCCCGCCCCCGCTGCTCCCGGCCAGCACCCCAAAATGCCCGGGCTTTCCTCCGGGCTGCTCTGATCTGGTTTCCCCGGCAGGCCGAGGGAGCCTCTCTCAGAGCGGCTTCCTGCTCCAGATCCGGCCGAGAGCTTCCTCCGGGGCGACGGGCTGAGATACGCAAGTGTGACCTCGCCACCTCCTGCCGGGGCTCAGCCCAGCAGCCCAGCTCTGTGCGGTCCTCTCCCCCTCCCCTGCCGTCCCCTAATAACTCCCGACCTTGCCCGGCAGGGTACCCCTGGAGGGCAAGAAGTTCCTCCCAGGACTGTCAGAGCAACGTGACCCCCCCCCCCCGCCCCATCCCCCCAGGGCCGGCACCCACCTGACTCCGCGAACGTGATGATCTCCGAGGTCTGCTCCATAAGTTCATTCATTTCTGCCCTCCTGCCGATGTCATCCTCTATCTCCACGTACCCGTTCTCCCCGACTTTGCCCACATGAAGCTTTCTGATCGCGTTCAGAAGCGCCGCCTTGGGTACCGGCTGGGTGACATCGGGTCTCTTCTTCAAGTGCAGCATATTTAAAATGTGCTTCTTGACGGCCTCCACCATCTCCGGCTGAGAGTTGGGTACGTCCTTTGGGAGGGTGGCCAGCGCACAGGACGGGCAGTCGGGGGTTGCACTGTGCCCCTCGGATCCCGGGGTGGGGGAACTCCTCACTATAATCCAGCAACTCGCCAACAAAAATCCTCGCAGCCAAAGCAAGGGCATCCTGGCAGCAAAAGTTGTTTTGATTGCCCTTTTTAAAGGCTCTGCTTTTCCTCCCCCCCCCACTCACGCACAGGTTTTTTTTTTTTTTTTTTTTCCTTTTTGGTTTTTTTTTTTTTTTTTTCTTTCTCCTCTTCAGTCAATTCTCTGGAACAAGAACAAAAAGTTTTCTGTGAAGTTTTGTTTGCAGGTTCCCTCTCTGAATGCAGTCAGTGCTGTAGGTTTGTAGCTGTCAGGGAGGAGAGTTCTGACTGTCTCCCAGTAAAAGAGAAGGAGGGAGGGAGGGAGGGAGGGAGGGAGGGAGAGACAGGGTGGGGGGGGGAGACAGACAGAGACAGAGAATGGATGGGAGGGAAAGAGAGACTGGGAAAGAGGAGAGAGGGGGAGAGAAGAGAGAGGGAGAGAAGGGGGAGAGGGAGAGGGAAAGAGGGAGGGAGGGAGGGAGGGAAGGAGGGAAAGAGAGAGAGGGAGAGAGGGGGAGAGAGAGAGAGAGAGAGAGAGAGAGAGAGAGAGAGAGGGAGGGAGGGAGAGAAAGGGAGTGATTGGCCCTAAGTGAGTGAGTGAATGAGAGGGAGGGAGTTTGTCTGTGAGTAAAGGCTGTGATTAGGAAGGGGAGGGACCGCTTTCTCTGCCAGGCTGCCTGCCTTCTCCTCACCGCTCCCTCACACACACCTCTCTTCAAATATCACCCTTCTCCTCTGCAGTTCTACTTTCCCTTCTGAAAGAAATTCTCCTGATTTGCTGCTGATTTGCTGCTGCCTCTTTCCCCTTTCTTCCTATGCCCAGTCCCCTTGCTTCACCTTCTTCCTCTTTTGCAGGGGAAAGCAAAGCCCCAGTCAATGGCCCGTCTCCATCAACAGGGAGGACCAGACGGAAACAGCCTGCCCCCAGCACCCCTCCATCCAGCCCGGCCACAGCCTGGAAGGTGGGGCTTGGAAAGAGGGGTCACCGGGGGCAGCCTGATCTTGCTGGCCAGAGGGAATCCTGCAGACCCTCCTTTTCCCCCATTCATTCATATTTCAATGTTCAGGGCCGTCCACACTGGCAGGCTATCAGAGGGGAGTGCAGTAGAACTTCCGCTTGGGGTCATATAATGCACTCTACTTTTCCCAACTGCAAAATGCAGCCGGGCATTGAAAGATCCACAGGCAGGCAGGCAGCGTGGTACATGCTCTTGTCCTGTGAAGCTCTGTCCCCTTCTCTTTAGCCGCCGCCCCTCCTGCCCGGCACACACACTCCCGGATGACAGCTCACCACCGCTGGCCCTGACTTCACAGACAAAATGCAAAATTCCATTGGCCTTTCCCACATTACTTTATACAAATAGTGCACTCCTGTGACTTGAATAACTGGTCCTAGGGGGAAAGAATCTCTAAAATATATTGGCAAATTATTTTCTCTGTCATGTGGTAGTTTGTTCAGCCTGCCCCCTACCCCCATCCCGGACCAGTCTGTTCACGGACTGGCCTCTTGATGGCTTCTTTTTCTCTCAAAGGAACAGCACAGATGAAATCATCATGGATTTCAGTGTTCACGGAAAAAGAAAAATGTGAAATTTTAAACAATGCCTCTCTGAGTTTTTTTAAATTCTCCTCCCCCCTGTCCCCCCCCCTTTTTTCATTTTCTGTCTTATTGCTTTTATCTTGCAGAAGTATCTTTAAGAGGTCCATCTGTTAAAGCTTTCCTTCCCTCTCGGGTTTGGTTTTTTTTTTTTTTTTTTTTTTCCCCCACACATAAGTCCTCTCAGTTTCTGTAGATACAGTCAGCTTATATCTGACACCTAGTGTGTCCAGAGCATTAGAGTCAAGCAATGCACTTTGGGTAGGAAAAGTTAATAAACAGCATTACTTGCAAGCATAAGAGCCGAGGGCAAGGGGAGGAGGGCGAGGCCAGTGTGATACTAAGTTACAATTACAGTTTGCACAGGTAACAATGCTTTTCTGAATTGGATACCCTGCCCCCCTTTGCTGAAGCATCTGCCTGCAAGACTTTGTCTGTTACCATCAATTACACTCTGCTATTATTGTTAAGATTTTGTTGACCTTCCCTAAAGAATCTAATTTTTTTTTTTAATTGGGGGATGGTGAAAGAGAATGGGGAAGGAGGGGGAGCATTTGTGTTCACCATCCCTTAATAAAATACCCTGGAAATAGAAGACTTATAATCTACCTATTTGGCGTCACATATACAATACCCAAAGCATTTTGTAGCCCAACTAAGTTTTACAAGAAAGGCTGAACTAGAACTCAAAGTTTCACGACTACAAACAACTTGAGAGTCCCAATAGCTGCATTTAGATAAGAGCAACTCATCATTTGAACTCCCTCTGTATGTGAGTTGTGTGTGTGTCCCCTGAATTTACTGTTTGTGAATGCAACTTAAAAATCAGCTTTCTCTTTGGCACGGGTCCTTGTATAGAGGTGCTGAACTGGGTTGTAGAAACACATAATCTATTTGCATGCTCTACTAGTAAAAGCTTTACTAACTTGCTTGCATACGTAAAAAGGTACAGATCACAATCTGCATGGCAGTGCCAGTAAGTTGTAAAAGGCTTCCTCACCATCCTGACTATGAACGTGGAAAGAGCTCAGAAGTAAGAGTGAAAAAGCATTACCTTTCCGGTCCTCTCACCAGCAGACTCTTGTCTCATGTGGTAAGAGCTGTCCAAGTTCCTCTTCATGGTATTGGCACTGAGCAGTTTTATACTGTACTACTTATTTGTACAGTCACACACGGGTACCAGTCAAGCAGAAGAGGGCTGGGGCTTTGTTTGGGATTGGTTAGGAGCAGCATGACATCAGCAGATGACTGGTTTTTCCAGTGTAAGACATATTTCATAACTCATTATCTAATGGAAAGCCTTTCTTGGCTGCTGTGACACTACTGGGTGATCACTGAGGCAGTGAAAAACCTCTGACTGACGGGACTCCCTTTTAGAAAAAATCCCCGAATCCAACAGCTCTATCTCACTGAGGTTCCAACTTTCAACTTTTCTTTGACCAATCATGCACACACTTCTCATTATATCCAGGCTTGGTTTTACATCTTCACATAAAACATCTGTTACTTCATGAAGTTGCCTCTATTTACAAAGTATTTTATTGTTTCTAACGGTGAAGAAAAATTCACAGTGCTCTTCAGAGAGATTCTGAGTTTACTTTTTCAAATAAGATAGTTCAGGAAGGCGAAAAAAAAATAAGAAAATATGTATACCTATATGGGATGATCTCCCCTCCCCTGACTTACACTATTATTTTCCATCTTGAATAACTTAATTTTAAAAAATAAGATATTGTATGGAGAAAAAGAAAGGGAAAATATGTATACCTACAGGCTGATAGTCTACCCTCTGCTGACTTACACTATTATTTTACATCTTGAAATTGAATGCCTGCTTTATAAATCATTTATCACCAAGAACTTTGGAAATAGTCATTCTCTGCTAGTGAACTTTATGAGTATCCTTCCCAGTCTTTAGAATCCCAGTCTAACTAGAAAAAAAAAAAACAAAAAAACGACATCATTCTTCTTTACCAGAACGTCAAGTCCTATGATTTCTAAATTGTTACAAATATAACATGAGACTAATGAAAAGACGTGAACGTTTCTTGAAACAGGAGTTAACTTGGTCAGGGTGTTTTGGGGGAGGGAGGAGGCAGTGTTAGCAAGCCAGGGAAATAACACAGGAGAAAGGACTCCTCAGACAAAAGTGCTGGGGGATGGTTGTTTGAAGGAATATAGCTGAAGCCTGAGCTGGGCACTCATGACAAGTTGAATAAAATGGGCAAAATTGGGAGCTAATGAAAGCCATATGACCACATATGCCATTTTGTATGCAGGATTTAACATGCATAAAATAAACTTTTCACTGTGCCCACAAGCGAAATATAGAGGCTCTGGCCTCCTGATGTGTAGTCTAAGCAGGTTCCTTTAGGACACCAGAAGTCTGTCTCAGGGGCTCTGTCTTGGCTAAACACAGAGAAAGTGTGGGTGCTGAGCTGTGTATTGGGGTGGGGGGAGTATTCTAAGAATTGCATAGGCAGAAATGAAGTAGGAAATAAAATCGTTAGGTTGTACAGGACCAGAGGGAATCTGAGAAGGAAAGATAGAAACTGGATCGGTGTTGGTTAACTCCAAAGCTGCCCGTCAGTTTCAGACAGGACGGACCCAGCCCCTCTGTAAGAAAGGAACTTCCCCATCCTTTTCGCATGAGCGGTCCAGGACAGCAGTGTCCGGCCGGGCATCTAAAGGCTCCCCTCCCCCCAGCGTGAACGTTGGTGTTCTGGAAATACCACCATGTTTATGAGCTTGGGGGCACAAACCAACCCGGATGAGACCCCGATTCCACTGCTGACTGACCAGATAACATCAGGCCTCCGTGTCCTCGTCTATAAAGTGGGGTCCACAATACCCCACTGCAGGGTCAAGCACGGTGCCCAGAAAACTACTAGGTGATATGATTTCTGAGATGCCCCGGTGCCTCTCTCTGAACGTGTGTGTCACAGGAATCTGCGGCACCCCGACCAGAGGAGACACCCTCTCTCGGGTGACTCAGATCGCGTTGGCCGCGGAAGCCACCGGAGGGCCCACCTGCCTAGGCCAGCCCACCAGCTGTGATGTCATTTTCCACCTGAATCCCCAGCCCCAGAGCTGAGCCACGCTGGAAATGCCTCCTCACTCAGTGGCGATGAGGTGGGAGTGGGAGGGGAAGTTGGCAGGTTAAAATAACTTCTGTCGACTATTCTGGATGGCGGAATGATCTTTTCCGTCCCGGACTCCAGGCCCCAGGGGCGGGGAGCTGGTTCGCCCAGCTCCTGATCAGCATCTCCCGTTCCTTCCTCGGCTTGGTTTCTCTTTCACTTCCTGCCCCCCTCCCCCCGCGGCTCCCCGACCCCGGCCCTGCGGTCCCGCTGCTTGGCCTGCTACTGTACCTTGAGCAACACCTGCTGGCAGCTCCCGGGGATCACGCCGGATCGCGGCCGCCGCTCGGGCCCGGCTCGCGGGGCCGGAGTCCGGGCCAAGCCGTGCGCAAGCGGCCGCCTCTATTTTTACCCCGAGCACCAACCAGCAAGGGCAACTTCTTTTAAGAGCAGCTCTTGATTTTTCCCCCCTTTTGGCAGCTAGAGAATTCAGAGAGGGAGGGGGGGAAAAATCACTGATCAGTGAGGGCGGCTGCGAATCTCTGAACCCAGCCATCAGGGCCACGGCTGAAAGCACGGCCAATGTCAGGGACCAGGACCGGGACCTGCGGGCCGGCTCCGGGGCGGACAGACGCGCGCGGGGAGCGCTCCAGCCCCGCCGGCTCTGTCCCCTTTCCGATCGCGGAGCCGGGTCCTCCGAGCCGCTGCGCGAGCACGGTGGCCCGCTGCCACCGCGCTCTGCACCTAGTGCAGGCGGCCTGATTTACTGGCGACTTCACAAAGCTCCCCGACTCCTCGCTGGAGCCTTCTGCAGGGCTCTGTTCTCGCCTGGAGAAGCGGCCCCTGGAGAATCCGGTGGAGCAGCTTGCTTCGAGGAGCCGGGAGGGAAACTGTGGTACCTTATTTTACTGTAATTGCAAAAGGCGCGATGTGCCAGAGATGTATATTTAGAAGTTGTATGTTTCTACTTTTATGTAAATGGAGCAATTAGGGCCTGTCTTGCTGCTGCGAAACTCCAGGGCTTGTGCCTTGCTGGGAAAGCTGGTGTTTTCAATCACAATTAGCGAGCTGGTCAAAACCCAAAGTTCCTTTAAGGATAAGGGCTCAGTGGTGTGAGCGGGGGGGAGAGACCAGCGCCCCGGTGCCATCCTGGGGCCCGCGGTGACACACACCTCGGGGCACGGCTAACCTATAGTGGCGTTTACCCGTGGCAACAGCTGTCCCCGTACAAAGTTGGCATAGATCAAGGAGCGAGAATGTTCATTTTTCCTTCTCAAGCAAACCGTCTGTCCTTCGGCTTCCATCCATGCTATTAATTGGTCTCTTTACTCACTACTCCTGGAACAAGGAGACAGGCCTAGAAAAGGGGCCCGTTTTTCATGGCTCTGTGGTTTTCGCTGCTGCTCACGCTTTGCTGTTATTCTGTTTAAAAAATAATAATAATAAAACACCAGGAGGCGTGAACGCCCCAAGCAGGTGACTGGGAAGTTGTCATCTGATTCCATTGAAATGGCACGAGGCTGGGGGGCGGGGGGGGGCGATTCAGAGCTGCTGAAGACTCAGGGTGTTTTCGTTCCTTCCTGTGAAAAATCTGTTCCCCCAAAAGCATGATTTCTGGTTCATCCCGTCTGGGAAACGGAACATAAAACGTGACTAGAGGGAGAAATCAAAAGGACTCGAGGTGTTCTCAGCAGCTGACGTGTTATTCTGGGCTCAAGGCAGGAAAACCTTGCCCCGATGGGGAGTGGACTCCCTCGAGAGGCAGCTCGGGATCCAGAAAACGTGGGCGGGATCCAGAGTGATATTTGCTGCAGCGAGATTTCTGGAGTCTCATCAAATGGTTTGGGTTGAATACAAGATTGGCAACCCCTGCCTGTTTCCTGGACAGCTGGAGCCTGCCCATTGCCTGGGATCTAGGTTAGGTAGAGAGATTTGGGACAAAGAAGGATGAGCGTTTCACATTCCAAACTGAGTTAGGAAGCTGTTTGCTTTTATGTCAAATCAATGAATGAATACAGCTAAACAGAGAGAGAGAGGGAAACATTAAAATTCCTCCAAGGGATGGACTGGGAGTTTGGGATTAGCAGATGCAGACTATTATATATAGGACGGATAAACAACAAGGTCCTACCGTATAGCACAGGGAACCATATACTTCAATATCCTACGATAAACTATAATGGAAAGAGCATGAAAAAAGAACGTATATATACGTGTAACTGAATCACTGTGCTGTACAGGCAGAAACTGTCAATCAACTATACCTCAGTAAAATAAAATTTTAAAAAATCCTCCAAAATTCATTAGAAGACAACAGGGTCAGAAATGGTTAATCCAAAAACTCTCATTCCTAAGCCTCCCACTTCTCTGAGAACCACCAGAATATCCCACAAGGCTTTGTGCTATGCTCAACTGCTCTGTTTGAAGAGTATTTGGGAAGTGCCTTGTCTGAACCAAGGGAACCCAGATGCTAGAACCAAAATGACTAAGGAAAGAAAAGCAACAACAAAACCCAAACCAAAAAACCCCAGTCAACAAACGGCTATCTCTCCATCTACAGCAGTGGTTCTCAACTGGGATGATTTTGCTCCCCGGGAGACATTTGGCCATGTCTGAAGACATTTTTGCTTGGCCTAACTGGGAAGGGAGGTGCTACTGGCCTCTACTGGGTGGAAGCCAGGGATGCTGCTTAAACATCCCAACAGTAGACGAGACAGCCCTCACAAGAGAGAAATTACTGGCCCCAAATGTTAATTGCTTTGCATTTGAGAGTTATCATTTAAAAGTTTCACCTGGGCTTCCCTGGTGGCGCAGTGGTTGAGAGTCCGCCTGCCGATGCAGGAGACGCGGGTTCGTGCCCCGGTCCGGGAGGATCCCACGTGCCGCGGAGCGGCTGGGCCCGTGAGCCGTGGCCGCTGAGCCTGCGCGTCCAGAGCCTGTGCTCCTCAAAGGGAGAGGCCACAACAGTGAGAGGCCCGCATACCGCAAAAAAAAAAAAAAAAAAGTTTCACCTACTTTCCTTCCCATCCATGACCCAAGGGGCCTTAGCAACCAGGCAAGAGACTAATAAGTCAAGGGATTCTGCTTCCTCCTGTGCCTTGTGCTTCCTGATTAATGGAGGCCCACACCACACAGCAGATACCGACACAGTGACGGTACCTCTCAGGCGTCCCCACCAACTTCCCAGTGGGGCCTCCGTGTATCCCCTGATGGCTTTATGTTCTAGTCAAAAGCAGAATCTTGGTGACCAGCAACAAAATGAGATGAGCTGGCCCCCACCCAAGTCGTTAGGAGGCAACAGATCATGGAAAACAAAAAGTGAATGAGGAATGAGTTATTCATTTGAGCAATTCCGTGTCAGAGAAATCTACGCACTAGTGAATGCCCTGCAGTAAAATTCGCAAAAGCGAGATTACCATGCCTTGCTCCCAGAGCAAACAAATATGATGTGGCTGATTTTATTTGTTTAATACCTCAGGGGAATGACACACAATCAATATCCACAGAGAGAAAACAGAATGCTTTGCTAAATCCTAATGCATGTTCCAAGCAAGATTATATTCTCCAGACTTCCTTAGGAAGGCCATGGCCCTTCAGGTGTGTGAAGGAGCCCACCTCAGGGAAAATAATCATCACCATCAGCAAATGTTGGTGAGACCCACAAAAGGGAATTTGCTTGGCTCTAACTAGCTTAGATGTGAAATGCTGTTGTCCCAAGCTTATCGTTTAGTCCCTGAGTGACCTGGATCATCTAGAGAGGGGAGGGTCCGTCAGAGACTGTGCTGAGATGAACAGAGCACGAGGGGAATGTCTTAAGACACTCAGAAGCCATCTCATCAACTCCAACACCTGAATCGCAGTCTCCTCAGGTAAATGTTTATTTTAGAACCAAAGGCCAAATGCTTCAGAAAAGCCAAATGCTTCAGAAAAGCCTGCATTTCTTCCCAAGAAGTGACCATTTAGTACTCGTGAAAAACTCAATCTAGAGGGAGAAATAAGCATTTTTAACCTCTAGAGAAAAATAGATATTGAAAAAGAGGGAAAAAAAACACAAAAACCCAACACTAATGCAAATGGAATAAACCTGCCCTCAAAGGCCTTCCTGACCACATATATTTCCAAATTGTTTATCAAAACTCAGTTCTAATCCAATCAGGAAACATCTGGTTGATCTTCCTATTTGCCCCAGAAGACTACGAAAAGTACTTACAAGAGAACGGATAACAGATTGTCCTAATCGTGGTTCTCACCTGGATGCCCTTGGGTTAAAAGTTCCATGTCGCCGACTTGAGGACATATAGGCTTAGCCTATAAATGCCATCGGACTGATAAGAGCGGAAATCTTGATCTTAATCCAGTGTCGTCTCTCCACAGAAATGCCCCACAACTGGCTCCTAAGTTGTAGCTTTGGAGGGAAGACACGGGAAAGGCTGGGGGCAGTCCTGTGTGTATTTCTTTTTATCAGTGAATTGCTGCCTCCCTCGTGTGCTAATAGAAAGAGTCCAAAGGTTCTGCCCCTCTATCAGAGCACCTCCAAGGCCCATCCAGGCCTGCAGGATGGGAGTGCCCTTGTTCTGGGCACGGTGTACTTTCATAGACACTGGCAGTGTGCTCTGGCAGTGCCTTGGCTTGGTTAGTAAATATTTACAGGTGCCCCACTCTAATTTTAAGAGGGTCAAGTCTGCAAAGGTGCCTTGGCAGGCAAGACTTCCTGTTAGTCTTTATCAGCTTGGAAAAGCAAACTATAATTAAGCACAGTGTTTGGAGAGTTTCACTGAAATCTCTGGAGTCTACAACTAGCCTTCAACTTTCAAAAATTAACTTATGGCCACTGTCTGTTCTTTTTTTTTGATATTCATCGAGTTCCTCTTTAAAGACGATATCAAATGATAGAGGAAGGAAGAACTATTGTACGCGAAGGAACAAAGCTTCAGAACACCTCTCTCCCAACAGGCCAGGGGTGATTTTGTGACCACTTAATGAATGGGAACACGAAGTCCATCCTGTACTTTTGCATCACTGGAGTATGAAATGAGGATAAATAAAATGGTGCTCCCTGTAGAAAAGAGTTCACCCAGTAAGTTCCCCAAATTTCAAGGAGCTTTTGTTTTATTAGATGCTGTTAGTTTCATGTTAGTCACAGGGAAGAAAGATGCCCACATGCACACGCACGACTAAATGTAGTCAGTTTTCTCAGCTGGTGCTGAAGTCACTACTGCCCACTAAGAGTGAGTTACTGTAATAATCCCCCTTTTATTAATCATAGGCTGGAGGAAGCAGAAAGTGGGTGACATCATTAGGCAAAGGGCCGGCTAACTCATGTTCCAATTTACTCAGCTTTATTATAACATCTCTCAAGTGTCATATGAAAGCGATTACCGTTTCACACTTTCCTCCTCTGAGCCATCATCCCTAACCTTCAAATCCAAACTCCCATAGAGAAGCTAAGCTCTCAGATGGAGGCACGTAGAGGCCAGATCTCACCAAGGGTCCTTGTCCCAAGGAGGAAGGACCTGCTCAAAACACCTCTTCCCGGTCTTAAGATGCAGAGGAAGGTGGTCTCTAGAACCACAGCATCCCAGTAACTCTTGGCTTACTCCAGCCTCTGACGGCAGAGGACAGCTCATTCCGAAGAGGACCGGAATGATCTGGGTGGAGGCAGCTCCCCATGGCCTCCTGGTAAACAAGGGCATAGGCTCTGCGTCCCAAGGATCTGAAATGTGAAAAGCACCATTGGAAGCTGTGCTCAAAGGTGGTGGTTAAGTGTGTGGGCCCTGCAGCTAGACAGACTGGGTTCAAATTCAGCGTTCGACACTTTCCAGCCGCGGGATGCTAGACAAATTACCTATCACTAGCTCAGTCCCCGATGAAGGCTGATAATACCAGTATCTCCTTCATAGGACCCTTGTGAGGAGTCAATGAGTTAATGCCCGCAAGGCATGGAGAACGTGCCTGCCAGAGAGTAAGTGCTACTTAGCAGTGTTACTTCTCCTTTCTCTAAAAGGCTTTGCTGGGCTTTCCTGGTGGCGCAGTGGTTGCGAATCTGTTTGCCGATGCAGGAGACATGGGTTCGTGCCCCGGTCCGGGAAGATCCCACATGCCGCGGAGCGGCTGGGCCCGTGAGCCGTGGCCGCTGAGCCTGCGCGTCCGGAGCCTGTGCTCCGCAACGGGAGAGGCCACAACAGTGAGAGGCTCGCGTACCGCAAAAAAAAAAAAAAAAAAAAAAAAGAGTAAAAGGCTTTGCTGACTGAACTGACCTTTCCTGGACCCTGCCGTGTAGACCACTGGATAGATGGGCAAACGTGCTATGACAAGGCATCGGGCAGACTGGTTGGTCCTGGTGAGCCCCGCCTGCACGTTTGGGCCATATCACTGGCTTGACTATTACTAGTCAGTCCGCCTCTCTGTGGCCCGGTTTCCCCATGTCCTATTTGTCCGATAGGGAACTTCTGACGACTGAAAAAGACATGTGACTGAAGTCAAAAGGAGACGTTGGTTTGAAGATGCTCAAGAGCTCAGACTCAAGATACTGTGGTTTCTTTAAAACGTTTTGAACAGACAAAATTGTCAAGCTGAGAAGTGGTACCCGCTCTCTCTGAGTAAGTGAAAAAGGAGCATCTCCATAATGTGTGTGCACCAGAAGACAAAATGTTTTTTTTATCAGGGCCGAGTTATACTTCATCCTCTTAAACTTGGGCCCTTGTAGAAGTATTTTATCAATGTCCCCACCCTTCCCTTTACTTGCAGTCCCCTCCTGAGGGTATTTTAAGGAGTCAAAATAAAGATTACTTAGGCGTGTGTGACAGACAGAATGATAGACCAAAAGAGAAGACTGGGGCTCTGTACTATTTAGATAGTGATGAAACTGACTCGATGAAGCAGAATGGAGTAATTACACGTTATTACTTGGGTAGTTTATTACTTGGGTTCACCTTTGCTCAGTGTTGAATTATAAGCACTCGGATAGGTGAGAGGTTTGGCTCCCAAAGATCATCAGCTGTTGCAGGAAGGAACCGCCAGACCATATTCCATAAGTAAAATAGTCATACATTACACAGCAACTTTAGGATCTCCAAATTGGAACCTTCCTTTCGACAGCAAAGGATGCCAGGATATCTGCTGCCCCCTAACTGATACCATGAAGAATAGCAGGTCCTTTTCAAGAAGCAAAGGAGGGCTCAAGGACTGAGTTTAACTCTATTAGGTTGTAGGTGTGAATTTGGCCACTTCCACGATTCTGTCTGTGGCCGGGAAGGCAAAACTGTGGAATGGAGTCATGCTTTGCCTCCATCTTCTCCTAGTGAGGAGGGACTCCTGATTTCTAGCAGCTGCCACTGTGGAACTAGGGCAAACGGATGACAAGCACAGGTCATACACTGGGTTTTGTTTGTAACAAACCAGAAGACACTTTCACGGGGGCATTCAAATCAACATCTCCTTCTGCTCTACAAATTTCTGGGAGACCCAGAAAAGGAATGTGACCTCCAGGGAAAGTGAGACTCGTCAAGTGAGAATCTGGAGCACCCCTGACCTACCAGGTGATGCAGCTGTTATGCAAGTGGGAAGAGGCTGAGGCGCCCTCTTCTGGTGCATCAGGACAGAAAGAAAGCTCATGAAGGTACCCATCAGGGGAACCCAATACCCAAACTGGTGCTTTTTAAATAGCATCGGTCCTGAGCTTAAAAGTAACACAGGTTCTTTGCACAAAATGTGGAAAAAATAGATGACTATAAGAGATGTAAATCACATATAATCATCCCTACCAGAAATAATCATTATTAAAATGTTACTCTATATACATACATACCTATATATCTATATGATTATACATACTCATGTATATGTTTGTATATGTATATATAATATATATACATATATAAACACAAGAGTGTGCACATGAGTATGTGTAAGATAAAACTGAGATCAGATTGTAAATATATATTGTAAATATAATTTTGCACGATGGTGTTTTTCATTTGTTATTTTCAATGGTCCAGTTAGTCCTTGAAAAATATTAATGGCTGGGGAGTAATCTAGCATAGAGATGTGTCTTTATTTTTAAACCAGTCTACTATTATTGTTCACTGAAGTCATTTACAAAATTTTGCAATTATAAATAGTATTACAGACATATTTTTACATTTTTGAATGCATCTCTGATTATTTCCTTCAGATAAATTCCTAGAAATTGAGTTATGGGATCTAAGAGTACGGATGTATTTCAGATCGTCATATATATTGCCAAATTTCTCCCCTGAAGGGTTTTACTTATTTACAACCAGTAGTGTAAGGGCACAGCTCTTGCCCCATGATCTAGCCTGGAGGTTATTGTAGCCTTTCCCCCAGCCCAGATATGGTGTATGGTTTGTTTTAACTTGAATTTTTAAAATTATTAGTTAAAATAAAGCATTTTATTGTCCATTCTCACAGTTTTCTTTTGAGTAGCTATTCATGTCCTTTTGCCCATTGTTTATATTTTTTATCTATAAGAACTCATAGGGCCTGCCGATTATAATTGGCATTATATATATATATTATAAATTATATATATTATAGATATATTATATATTATAATATATAATATATTATATATTTATATATTATATATAATATATATTATATATATTATATATTTTATATATATTATATATATTTTATATATTTTATATATTTTATATATTTTATATATATATTATATATATATAATCCCCTGCATCAGCAGGGGACACGGGTTCGTGCCCCGGTCCGGGAAGATCCCACATACCGCGGAGTGGCTGGGCCCGTGAGCCATGGCCGCTGAGCCTGCGCGTCCGGATGTGCACAGTCATTTGGCTCTTTCGTGCCTTTCATGGTTCCACACAAAACAGTAGCTGAATTTTCACTTATCCTCCTCTCTACTTCCCTGAACACTATTTCAATCTTAGTCTTAGACATTTAGTCGGAGCGCTGGGTGCTGAAGGTTTCCGGAGCTATGGGCAGGAGCTGTCAATGTGACCCTGAGGCCGGGGCCCATTCTGCTAAGCTGGAAGCACATCCATTTCTGTTTGATGAATGTCCCTTAGGTTTCAGTTTGTTCCCTGGCTTTGGAATTAACTGGGTTAGAAAGATGCTACACAGCGTGCAGCCTTTATGGTTTTTATTGCTCTTTTACTGTACTTTACCGTTCTTCATCCCCCACATTCATTACACGTACTCCTTATTTTCTTTTCTCACCTATGACAAGTCCTCTACCTCCTACCTCTAGAGATGAGCCTGTACCACCACTAATAAAACTTAGTGAGAGAAAACTAAACTGGCCACATGCACTCTGGGCTTGGCAGATATTTAACCCTGACTCATTCCCTCGTGGGAGCTTTCAGGTCAGCTTTGAGTCCTTCCATCTCCAGTTATCACTGTGTGGGCCACAGCCCTCTTCCGGCCGCTGCTCCTGCCTTGCTGGTCCCTTCTCCTATAGTAGCCCTGACATAATCCTTGACCGGCTGCTCCCTCCTCAGGCCCTGCTTCTCTGGAGTCCACTACATGTAGACTTTCTCTCTTTCCTTAGCCAAAGGAAAGAGCCCTTAGGTCCCCACTGGCTAGTGCTGAGATACCAGTATCTGGGCCACAAGGTCCCCCAGAAGGACTGAGACTTTGCTGCTCTCTCTCAGCGCACCACCCAGCCTCCTGTGAGTCTCCACTGGTCCTGCAATGTGAATGCCGTCCTCCACCCACCTCTCTTACTCTGCCCTTGGCCAAGTCCTTTCTTCCCTTCCTATTCTGGATACTCATCACTGCCTTTTCCAAATTTAGGAAGTGTCTGCCCTGCAGAAGTTCCCAGAGCAAAGATGTACAAAAGACCTGGCTTTCTATCTTTCACGTGGGGAAAAGAGCAGGATAGGAAGAACTAACCCATACCAATGTTAAACCAAACTGTATCCATGCTTATATAACCAGACAAGCCCTGATTATATCAATTCATGTACTAATAGGAGAGTTCACCCTGACGACAGAATACAAATATTCAGAAATTACTGTATCACTACTAACAGGAAAAATATGATGGATAATACCTAGAAATCATTTTAGAAGGTAGATGCTTCTCCATCCCCCTTGTTATAGGTAAAAGAAAGGACATTCACAGAAACACAGTGACTGGTCCAAGTTTACACAACTGTACAGTGGCAGAGTAGACTATAAACCCATGTCTATCCAGATCCCAAACTCATGCACTCAATCACTATAACACACTGGTTAAAAATTTAATATATATATATATGTATATATGCATATCTCCTGCATTTGTTGAGCATGTACTATGTGTCAGGCACTTTGCTAAATACTCTACAGACATTATCTCTTAGTCCTACAATACCTGCTGGCATAGACCTTATTCACACATGAAGAAGATAAAGAACTTGATGAACTCATTTCTTGTTCATTCTTCAGCTCTGATCTGGATTGTTCCCAGAATGCCATTAAAACTGTTCTGAGAAATACTACCTACCAATAATCCTGTACATCAAAAATTTCTGTGCATGTGTTTCTGTCCTTGGACACTCCCTCCCCAGACCTCTCTAATCCCATGGCTATTTGACACTCTGGTCCTAGGATCCCTATTCACTAAATGTTCCTTCCTAGTCTCTCTCTTGGGCTCCCTTCTCCTTGACCTTTGCCTCTTCTCTGTCTACACTCAGACTCTCTTTGAGTTATTGCATCCACTCTGGTTTTAACTGATATGTGAGTGATTCCTAAATCTCTCTCTGAACCTCAGACTCACATAGTCAACCGTCTAGAGATCATACTCATTTGGATATCCTTTAGGTACCTTCAACTCCACATGTTAAAATTGAACACATCTACTTGGTCCCCAACACCAGCTCCTACTTTTGCATTTCTGATCTCAGTTGTTGCCATCCAATCACCCAAGAGTTAACCCTTGACTATTTTCTCTTCCCCACAACTAAATATAATCAATAACCTCATCATAATAATTTACCTTCTAAATATTTCTCTGGTCTAACCTCACTGGTCCATTAAACAATTGGTAGGATAATAAAACAAGACATTGTGGGTTAGGACCTTAGCCCAGGTTCCAGCACAATGAAAACCCTCAACAAATGTTAGCTATTATTTTTTTATTAATACATAAACAATAACAACCACTACCACCACAAATGGCACCACCACAGCCCATGACTGTTAATTAATCCGATGTTGGATCTTTTGGGTGAATGCTCCTATTGTTTCCTTCTTTCTTTTTCCTTTCATGTTTTCCATATCTTTGCTCTGTGTTCTTAGAGATTTCTTCAACGTCATCTTCCAGCCCTTCCTTTACTTTTGTTTAACCTTACATTTTTAATTTGTAAAAGCTTTTGTGTTGTCTTCACTTCCTTTATGTCTTTGGGTTTAATTTCTATTGAAATAGTCCTAAGGACACTTTAAAAAAGTGCCCTTAGAAAAGACACTTTCTGTTCTGTGCCCCGAATAATTTGTTTTCTCCATCAGCAGTTTTTCTGTTTGTTCATCTTTCATACCTTTGGTTTTCCTCATGCCTTGTGATCCTGGGTTACACCCTCCTACTCAAGTTGAACTATGTTAATGATCACTGCTGGCATGTTAATTACCAGACGGGAATGGGTGCCTTGGCTGTAGTTTAGGCAGGTCTATTTCTCCAAAGAGCCTCTCCTCTAACTCTTGACGGTCAGAGACATGAACATGTGGTTTTGTTTGGTTTAGTTCTCTGTTTCTTAAGCCCTAGTGCCCAGAACAGTGCCTGGCACATACTTAGGACCTAAAAATAAGAACCCATCATTGTGGAAGGAGTTTCCCTCTTGTAGTTGACAAGAGTGTTAGTGGAATCTAAAGAAAGCATCTAATGAAACGTAGACACTAACCTAAACCTGGGAAAGAGAAGAGGAACATATTTTAAGCATGGTCAACCTTTCAAGCCAATTTCCTTTTTTCTCTTGTTTTTATTATAGAAACTTCCTAAAATTAAATCAAAAATAGAAAGAGGTAATGCTACCCTCTGCATCAAGAATCAGAAAAGAAGAACCCTGATGCCATTTGTATTAGTGAGATTCTAACTGGCATTACTTCATCTAGCTAAGATCCTAGTTTCTCTAAATATAGAGGCCTTCAATCTCATCAAATGCTTGTTTCCCAGGGTTTTGTGGGAATTTAAGTAAATGTCTTAAAAAGCTATTTCAATCACTTTAAAAACAATATGTTTTACAAATAATACTCATCACCAGCCTTCATTCATAATTGCACCATAATTGTACCTATGCACCATAATTATGTACCTATAATTGTACCTATAACTCATACCATAGCACATATCAGAGAATGTCTTTCTGGGTTGTCATGTGTGAATAAACACTTGATTGGATCAGATTTCCTGGCACTAATCTCTTAATCTTAACACTCTACTGATGTTCTCTCTTCATAGCCTTCTATTTGCTACTGGAGAGGTTTGAAGCCCACTTGAATTTTTTGTTGTTCTCAGAGTTAGATTTTTCCTATCTTCTCTATTTTCATGGATGCTTATAAGCTCTGTTTTATTTTGTTCTTCTTTATCTTCATATCTCAGAAACTCATCATGATGCAATGATAGATGATTCTTTTATTAATATTTCCAGAAGCCTGTTTAGAGCTTTTCAACCTGCATACTCTGGTGTTTCTTTTAGCTCAAGAATGTTTTCTTATAATTTGTCTGGTTTCCTCTCCAGAGACATCTTTAATTCTTAGCTTGGCTTTTCATCTTATGAGCCACATATCTTTCTTCTCTCAGTGTTCATCTCTTGGTATGTTTCTTCTTTCTGGAAAAGCTACTGTAGTGTGTCACTCAGATCAGTGTTAAAGTTTATTTAATATGGATCACGTTCTGTATAGTCTCTAGTACAGATTTTAATTCTGTTCTTGCAATCTTATTTTCTTTACAAGTTTTTTTTAATCTCTCATAGCTATTTTTTCATCCTTTATTTCTTTGTAAGTTATTCTATTGCCTTTTATCACATCGCCTTCTCTTTCCAGGTTACTTTTGCTTAGACTGCTTTAGAATGCCAGATTTCTAAAATGTTCTTCTATTAGTAAATAGTTGTAGGAAGAATACTTTTCCATTGAATGTTATATATCATGGGCACTTTTCTTTTTTTCAACTGCATACTTCTTATGTTGGTATTTTCTTTTTTCCTTTTCCTCTTCCATTGCAAAGAGAGCTATCACATTTGATGTTTGCAATTAGACAGAGTGTGTGGATTCTTCGGCTCTGCTCTCTGACTTCTATGATGCGGTGAAGTACCCTGAAAGGAAGGTTTGTAGTGATTCCTAGAATCTGGCAAGTGTTCTTAAGAGGACTGCTTCTGTGATATTCTGTACCAGTGGCATATATGAAAACCTATGATTCCCAAGACACCTTTGAAGAGGTACTTCCACTTGTAACCAGGAGAGCTTTACCAAGGGGGTGATATTTCCAGGGTTCAATGTGTCAGTATCTGTCCCTTTGTTCTCTGGAAGTGACAGTCCCAAGATTGATGCAGAAAGGTGAAAGGGACAGAAAAGTAGAGGAAAGAAGGGAAAAGAGCAATGTTTTAGCCCCGTTGGAAAGCCCTACCTACGCAGTGAAAGTGAGGCTGCCACGTTGACTAGCCAGGAATCAAATGTTGGGGAGGAAGAAATGTTTTCCTTTCTTCTGTACCATGAAAAGTGCTTCTTTATTTCATGGATCAATGCACAGGTTGGCCAATCAGGCCCCAGTGAAATCAGAGTTAATGAAACAGGTCCCCAAATTCCCTGTTTGGTTGTCTGTTGGTATTGAAGGTAACCAAAAAGTGAATCAGGAGCATGTTTCTTTCAGTGAAACAATGAATCAATTCAACTATGTCTCTATTTTCCGTCAGTGAAGTGGTTCTAAGGAAAAGCAGATTCCCTGCATTCATGCCATTTTCTGTTAACCAGCCTGTTTCTGTTCAAAAGGAGGCAGTAGGTGTCACGACTTGGGTGCTATTCCCAATCACAATTTTCTCCATCACATAAATGTAATGTTTTAAAACATGGTAACAAGTCAAGTGACACGTAGAATTCTAAGCGTACTAATGGTTAGAGTTGCCACTAATGATCACGATAGTAATCGATGTTTCTGTGTCCATAGCCAGCCTGAGACATGGTTTTCTGAGCGGGGCCATCTCAGAGTGTGTCAGCTTGCCACGGAGCTGCACATTTGGCCAGCAGTGTCTCAATGAGTCATGAGCTCCACCGCAGCCCAGAGCTGCCCGAAATGCAGCTCTTCTCCAGACTTACCACAGGAACTGGGGGTGCCTCCACGTTTGGAAAGCTACCTTGTACCCTGTCCACACTCAATAAATGCTGCTTAATAGTGACAATGGGCGTGTGTGTGTTCCACCTCCCTTTTCTCCTGAACGCCTCTATTTAGGGAGCCACAAATGTTTCCCCAAGTAATTTATTCCATTGCTTGACTGGCTGCACAGTCAGAAGAAATTTTTCCTACCGTCTCCCTTGAATGTTTCCATATTCTGAGTTTCTTGTCTTGTACATGTACCCGAACTGTGTTGGTGGTTAGGCAGTCGTGCTGGGAGGACCCTGCTTCAGATGTCTTGTTTCCAGGTAACCAAGTCCAAGAACATGATCCTGGATTCTGGGTATAAGCTGAGTTTGGTTTGCATCCATTCATTATGAGAAAAATACTTTTTTTCCACTTATTTTTGTTTTTCTAAATTTTGGGAATTATGCTGAGACAGGAGACTGGGAATCCAGAGGGTTGGATCCAGAGACTTCCTGATTCCGTGGTTACATGGTGGCTGACTTCGCCTCTAGTAACAAAGGGGTCTACAGAATGAGCTGCCTTTCCCAAGTCACCTTCTGCCCAGGGAAGGCTCTTCAGAGGTGCCCAGTGCAGTGGTACAGGTTCGTGCACGTGAGCCCATGTAGAGGGGCCTGAGTGCCCACGTGCTTGTGTGGGAATAAATGCAGCACACAGGCAATTCACGTTTTAAGGGGGCACTAAAATGTCAATTAGGATCTATGATCTAGCAGTTCCTGCGCTTACTTCTCCAGCATGAGTTCTTTCTCTTACAGCTGAACAGGATCAGCCTTGTGAGATGTCTGAGTCAAAAGCCATTTACCTTGGGCATGACCTGAAAAGCCTTCCCTTTCCAAAGGAATGACCCCAGTGGCAGGTGATATAGGGTAAGAGAAATTCACTCTTTCACCTTTTAGGAATTTTCTAAGCAACTCCTCAACAGGACAGAATCCTTGACATTAAAATTCATCAAACCCCTATTGATACCCATTAGCCAGTCTAGTGGGTGCAGGGAACAGAGCTTCAAATAAAGCAGGCAAACTCCCCTCTCACACAATAAGAGCTGATTATTTGATTACAGTTGAGGTGAATGCCCTGAACAGATTACTGTATGTTCACAAAGTCAGTGTTTTCCTAGACAGAAAGGTCAGACCTTCCTAAAAAGTTACCTGAAGCCAGAAAACTAAAGGATAAGTAAGATTTTCTCTAAAACAAATCTTTTTTTTTTAACTTATGAAAAACCATTTAATCCAATTAATCATCAAAGAAAGGCAAAATTCAACAAAATGAGATAGTATCTTTTAATAGAATTTGTTAAAAGAATTTTTATTTTACTTTATTTTTTATTGAAGTATAGTCTATCTACAGTAATATTATATAAATCATAGGTGTACAATATAGTAATTCACAGTTTTCAAGGTTATACCCCATATATAGTTATTGTAAGAGACTAGCTATATTCCCCATGTTGTATGATATATCCTTGAAAATCTTGAGATCACAGTAATAAATAAAAAATAATGCCTTGAATGTGATTACAGCTTAGAATTTTTCCAAAGCGTGCACAACACAGATGATCTAGGGTGCGTTTTACACCAATCCCTCCCCTCCCTCCACCACTGCCAGGAGGTGAGTGGGGTCCTGGCGTCATCCTCACTCCACAAATAAGTAAACCAGGCTTTGGGAGGCTTCAGTGAATTACCCTAGCTATTAAGTAAAAGATCAGGAAGTAGTTAGCAAGCCTTCCGATTCCAAGTCCAGGAATCTTCCTAGAACGGCCTTCAGAGAAGTTGGTTGGGGGGCAGAGAATTAGGGGAAATGACATAACCTCAGATGTCCAACTCTGACAGTGGACCTTGATTTTATGAGCAAATGCAGTTCCTTTAAAGTGGTCCAATGGGCGAACCTAGGCTCTAGAGTCAAATCCAAGCTCGAATCCTATCTCTGTCATTGATGAGGTCTAACCGTGAGCACGCAATTTAACTTTGTTTAAACTTCAGCCTCTCCATCTTCGGTAAGAGACTCCTTCCAAGACAGCAGGAAGATTGAATGAGCTACAGTACCTGACACTGTGTAAGTTCTCAAAAAAGTAAATCTGTCTCCTTTCTCCTAAGAAAGAAAATAAAGCAAAATTGTTTATCAAGTGCATAACAACAATAACAATAAAATGTCCCTTAATGAAAGAAGCACTGGAAAAACACTCCATGTTTCCAACCAGTTGTGAAGACCTCAGTCCCAAGAAATGGCTGCAATAACTTCAGAGGGAGAAGCTCATCCTTGAATGGATGATTGCTCTCTGCACTGATTTTGCTCCAGACCCCAGCAAGAGTTCATGCCCACTACAGGTGAAGAAAACGCCACAGAGACTCTTTTAGAGGAAACATAGGGCAAACAACAAGGAAGAGAAATTAAGCAAGTAAATGAAATAGTTGGCTTGAGGACCCTATTTTCAGTTCTTCCTCCAAACATTTGTTTGTTTTTACCCTCTATGCCCTGTGAACTATGTATCAACTGCCATGATTTTCCTTTCTGATAGAGAGATTAAAGGCAAATTTTGGGTTCACCCATAGTGCATGCTGACCTCCACCAGGACTGCATTTTTAGTCAAATTCTTGCTTCCAATTTGTTCTTCTTATTCCTTTGCTCCATTTTTCACTTGCATTACTTTGTAATAATTTCTGTATTTTTATAAGATTCCTGAACTTCTTTTAGGAAGAGATAGGTATAGGTATAGAAAAATAAGAAGGCAAATAAGTAAGTAAATTAGACTTTAAAAACTGGTTTCACATTCATAGTCAACAGCTCTCAGACTGTTTCTAAATTCAGTCTGTGAAATTCTAAGTTTCTGCTCTTTTTCAGGGCTGTTATGGCATGCCAGACAAAGTTTTGTTTAAATAAAAACTTGCCTTTAGAACTCAATAGCTTCCCTGTGTGGGACCTTTATTGTAGCAAGGTGTGGCAATCGTAGTCGGCTGGTTTATTCCAAGTCCCTTCCTAACCCCATTCTCCCTTAGCCACCTCCTACATTAAGTCTGAAAAATAATATACACACTTTCCCAGCTTTCTTTTCAGCTAGCAATGTCCATGTGACTTGGTTCTGGTCAATAAAACCTGTCCTTTCCTGATAAAAGGATAGATGGTGCCAGCAATTTCCTTTACCTCATGCCTCAAACACAGAAGAGATGGTTTGAGCCAGAGCAGCCATCTTTTGACATTGAGGCAATGAGCCATCATGCTGAGAATGGCAGACTAAAAGATTAAAAAACAGTGCTTGGACTGTCTGTCTCGAGAAGTGTTAACTGAAAAATACAAGTCTCTATTTGGTTAAGTCACTATTAATCAAGTGTTCTATTACTTGAAGCCACAAACCAACCTAAACTCTGTGTGTGTGTGTGTGTGTGTGTGTGTGTTTGTGTATCTCCCTTGAAAACTCTTCTGACTCTTTTCAATACTGGTACATATAAGCAAATACAGCTTAATCACTCTATATGATGTGAATCTATAGACTAGATTTGTAATCTGAACTCAAAATACATATAGTGTCTTCAGACTGTTTCTTTGTGATGTTCTACCAGATATATACACCTAAACCTATAGCAATAATAGGTAGGCAAACACAACAAATTCCACATCAACTCATTATTCCTGAAGACATACTTTAACTGCCTGTGGAGTAATTATCCCCAAATCTAGAAAGAATCTTGAGTAAGATAAGGTTAAAATATGAGAAAAAAAGGAGTTGACAGAACCTCAGGTTACCCTGAGAGTAAATAGTTTTGGATCCCAAAGCAACCACTCTAAAATTTTTTTTTATTGAAATGCATTCTTATTTTCATCACTGCCATTCTCAAAACCCCAATAAATAGATGGTATAAATGATCTGGAAGACTCTTTTTATGCCAACTGCTCCTGGTTAAGCCAGGCTGACTCACCTGCATGAGCAGAAGTAGCTGGGTCCCCTTCTCTCTACCTGTGCTCTTAGATCCTGGTGGGCTTTCTCTTGCTTATAATATCCTGGCTATGAATTTTTGGATCCATTTCCCAACAGACATCCACCTCTACCCCACTCCTCTGACTGCTGAGAACATCCTGATTCTCCTTCTAGAATTTGGGACCTCCGCTCTAATAATTTATGAGTGCAGTTGCACTTGTACCATGACCACCTCCTAGAACTTCACGTTGCACTTCCATCTCAGTTGGACTTGGATGAGAAGGAAATCCAGCCCCACTCCAGCAGAAAATCCCCATTTTCCCTCCATGCCCAGGAACAGGAAAGTTTCAGACAATATAGTAAAGCCAGAGGTAAAAATGGTCTTCCATATCATTTACACCATCAATTTATTGGGGTTTGGAGAGCGGCAGTGATGAAAATAAAAGGTGGCAGCCTCCTGACATTTGTCCTGGTCATAAGTGATCCCTGGTTTTATCTGTGTTATCATCCACATGGAGAGAAGGGAAGACAGACCATCGTGTCGGTCATGAACAAAACCATCTTAAACCGAAGAGGCTCCCTGAAATGGAAAGAGTGGGAAACACCTGGTAAAGGGAATCTTCTGGATCTTTCTGGAAGGAAATTATCCAACACCAAGAGCAGTAAAAAATGATTGTGTGAACTCTACGATTTGACCATGATGGGTTCTAGAAGCAACACTGCACTCTTCACCCCTCCCCCACCATCACCACGTAGTAAGGTTTGGGCAGTAATGAGGAAGCAGCTTTCCCCCATAATCTATATCATGGGGTGCCATGTGTTTTCAGTCATTAGTTACAAGGATTCAATTCAACTCAGTAGGTTTAGGAGATCCTGCTTGAGAAATGTAATATGTGTTCCTAAGTACTTTGAACAAACTCCAAATATGCTCAAAGAGGAGGGTTTTCAAACTGTGTCGTAGCTAATGGAATTGTATTTAGTTGGATAGGATGATCTGCCGTTTGGGGTATTTACTGTGCTTTCTGGTTACTCTGAAACATACAAGCGAGTGAGTCTTGTGTGCACTGTTATGTGCAAATAGAGCTTGAGAGGAATCCACAGACACTGCTCATCACCTACACAAGACCCGCCGCCATCGCCTTTATCCCACTGAACCCTGATTTTTGTTCACGTTCACCCTGTATTCCAGGGCAGGCTGAGACTTCCTCCTGCTGCAGGGGTCAGTGCTGATTGATCCAAGCTAACTAGGGTTATTCTGCTTCCTGGACCACTGATTCACCAAGGGATGGACCCAGTGCACAATTCTGGCCAGTAAGTAAAGTCTGGAACTCCTGGAAAAGTTTTCTTTGCCCTTAAGAAAATGGAAGTATGAAAGATACCTATTTTCCTATCTCTGAATGTCACTCAGATGTGATACTGGGTGCAGTCAACTTGTGACCTTGAAGAAGAAAAATCCCAGATTATTGCAAGAGAGCCGACATCACTGAGCTACTGAATGAACTTCCCTGGGATTACCCAGTGCCCAGACTTCCTGTGAAGTAAGATCATACGCTTCGTTATTTGTTAAGTCACTTTTAGCTCGGTCATTTGTTACTTGCAGCTGAATGTGTCCTAAGTGATACAACAATCATCCCTAGAGGCACAGAATCTTGAGATCGTTTGGGATGGAGAAAGAGTAACTCAGACTCACAGAGAAGATGTGGCTTGCCTTAGTTATAGAAGTCAGATTTTCTCACGGGGCTATGTGTTTTCTACTCTACCACGCTGTCATATAGGGAGCTGCTTGTTAAATGAAATCCACTGGCATTCAATTTCATTTGAATGATTTTCATATTATGATTTTGATGTCATTTCAAATAAAATATTTAGCTTGCCTAACCAGGGAATGGGAAATCTTTAGCCAGAGGGTTAGAAACTAGACTCAGGGGCTTCCCTGGTGGTGCAGTGGTTAAGAATCCACCTGCCAATGCAGGGGACATGGGTTCGAGCCCTGGTCCGGGAAGATTCCACATGCCGTGGAGCAACTAAGCCCGTGTGCCACAACTACTGAGCCTGCGCTCTACAGACTGCAAGCCACAACTACTGAAGCACGCATGCCTAGAGCCCGTGCTCCACAACAAGAGAAACCACCGCAATGAGAAGCCCACGCACCACAACGAAGACCCAACACAGCCAAAAATAAAAGTAAATAAATAAATTTATTTTTTAAAAAAGAAACTAGACTCAACCTTAGAATTTATTGCCTACCACTATGAATCAAGCCAACGTCAGAAAACTGAGAAAAAGAATAAACAGTGAGACAGCTGCCTCCTGATCTGTCACCAATATATGGCAAGGCTAGACATGCCCAACGGTTACAACCAAGCCATAAATATATATTCTATACTTAACCCCACGATCTTAAAAGTTGTTTGATTTTCATTATTGATGTTTGCACACCTTCCGGGTCTTACATTCTAAATCCATTATCTTGTACTGTCATGGTATTCGAAAAAAGGAAAAGTGCTTTTTAAAAAATTCCATTTTGCATAGGTTCACAGACCCTTGCCCCACTAGCATTTGCATCCTGAGCATAAGGGAATGAACACATTTATAATACAACTGAAGACACCCATCACGAAGATACTCCAGAGGAGACAGGACTGAGTTTATGAGTGCTGGGAGGGCTGTGTGTCTGGTGAGAATGGGGGCAGATAAGGGGAGTTGTTTAAATAGTAAAGCTTCAGAGACTAGCAACAAGTGCTTTAAAATATCTGTTATAAATAAGTCGCAAACTCATAACATATCCTTTATAATGCCAGATCCACCATCCCTGCCAAAAAGACTTTTTTGGAGAGAATTCTCTCTTTCCTTTAGCAGCCTGAGCTCTACCTAAGAAGCTAACGTATACTGATGCATCACCACCGTTATAGGAGGCTGGGAGTGATTCCAATTCACTTCCTGCAAATAACCCTCCCTCTGACATAAGATGTGGAAAGCCAAACCAAAAGGTCCTCTGTGTTTGGAAAAGCTGCTTTATTTGGATCATGGCAGCCTTTTTGTGGCAAAGATGAGAGCTGGAGGATCCAGGAGAATGTCTGATGAGATGCTGACAGCTACTTTATCACTGTTCACATCTTCCACTGTAATGTTGCCATACTGGCAACCAAAGCCACACAAAGTTAATATTCTGCTTGGAAAATAGTCTCCCCTAAAGTACTAACAATACTGGCTTTTTCACAACTCTCTAGAGCACAGGGTCTTCTGGGAACTTCCCTGAGGACCTCTGTGGGCCGTGCACAGCGGCTGCAACCTCCGTCTTAGAGACCTCACTGATTGGTCCTAGAGAATTGCCAACAGGAGGTTTCTCTAAAGTCCCGTTCCTCTAATTAGCTGTTTCCCAGATTTTTCCATGAAAGGATATTTCTCCAGTAGCCCACCAGTTTATTTCTAGACTTAAAAAAACCCCTCTCAAAGAAGTCACATGGGAATGAAAACGGAACTGAAGATCAGGGATCCATGGCAGACGTGCATTTAGGAAGCCCATCTTGCTTCTTAGACAAGAGAATTTCCTTTCTACTTTCAGTGTGTGCTGAGTGGAAAGGAAAGAAGCGTGTCTGGGGAGACACATCCTCATTTAGTCACTTATAAGATCCCATCTCATTTTAGTGACGTTTACATGCATGACTGGTAATTAAGTCTTATTAAATCAGAATTTCTTTTTCATTTAAATATGAACTTTAATTATAGAAAACCACCATTGCTGTAAAAATGATGGTAGGCATTTCTTTGAGCTTTGAGTGCCCTCTACTGGAACAAGAAAAAAGTAAAAAATCAATAGCACTGAGGTCTTGGTAGGGTTTTGTCCTAACGACTAAAATGGTATGATTATTGGGGAAATAATAATAACTGCGAGAACTCAACCTATCTCATTCACAGTGACCTGATAGTGATCAAAATTTTTTCTAAAAGTGACTTATTTAATGGAGCTCATGGTGCACATCTTGCGGGTTTTACATTTACAAAAACTCCTGAAAGTATGGACAAGAAGCGCCTTGGCAGCTGGTTGTCTGATTTCCAGTGACTCCAAGTCTCCCATGCCATTCGTTTTTGGTTTACGGCCGTGGCCTCTGAAGTGGAGTTAGTCCCTAGACCAGTTTTCTTTATTAAACTTTCTTCTCCCAAAACCTTGCATGATTTCAAGTTCATTTGGATGCCACATTTCCTAAGTCAGCCTCACAGGCCTTTCACCCTTTCTGCTCTTCCCGCTTTCTCCCTACTCTCTTCTTTCTTGCATCTGTAGTCACCCCTTGACCTGTCTGCTCCGCTCTGACCCCCGAAATGCCCCCCTGTGCACCACCAAGTTCCCTCTTTACAGCGCCGCCCAACGAGCGTCGTCACGCCCACTGTCAACAAGACCAAGCCTGGACTCCCTCCCTGGTCTCTGTTTAATCAGACTCTCCGCCCCTCCCTATTTCAATTGATGTCCTGACTTGTCTGGACTTCATGGTTTATTATTTCAACCACACTGTGTCAACCCACTCATTTCCACCAACCCTTTGATCGTCTGCTGTACAAGCTTTGCAAATAATCTATTCTGCAAAAGCCTGATGATTCATTCTAACTGACTCCAATTTCTAAGCTTTGAAGCACTGCTGAAGAAAATCATATTGCTTTGTTCATTGGCTGATGATGAATTCTTTGGGCTAATCTCAGGTGAGACCTCAGGAATGCTCAACCATGTTCTTTCTTATCTGTAGTTTGCTTATTTTTCTAATCCTTTAAGGATCACTCAAACCTCGCCTTCTTCCCTCATTCTTAACACTCAATTTGCTTCTTAATTTTCAGAAAGAAACTGAAGCTACTGGACCTTAAATTCCCATATCCTGCACCTCCTGGTTTGTTTATATCTGCCTTCTTCTTCCCCCTGCAATGGGAGATTAGCATTTTCTCCATTTGCTTTGGATTCCACCCCCTCTCAACCCCCTTTTTCTTTTTCTTTTTTACTTTTGCAATGATCTGTTCCGTTTTTCTCTCTCTCCAAGGTACTTCTTCCTTAGACTCAGACTATAAACATTCCAGATTGTCCACCTTTCTGCTTCCCCCACCCAAAATGTATGACCCTTTCCCAACCTTGACTCTCCCACAAATGATGGCCCCGTATTTCCCTGGCTTCACTGTGAAGCTTTTGGAAAGAGTAGCTTGTATTCCTTGCTTCTACTTTCCATTAGACACTCACTCCTCTATACAACCCGCTTTGGTTTTATGTTTCTATCACAAATCAGGAACTGCTCTCTCGAAGGTGACCAAAGGCCTTTGTAACATCAGGTTCCGAGGATTACCTACCTTGTTCTCAGCCATCCTTAGCTGATGCGCCAGAGCCCAAGACTGGTTATGCTCTAATCCACTGCCCAGCCATTAAGAAGAAGGAAATGATACAGAAAGATGCATCCCTTCCCTTGAAGGCCATTTACCAGAAGTTGTGCACACTAGTGTAACTTAACTTTAATTCAATGGCTTGAATGCAGTCACACGTCTAGACCTGGAGGCAAGGGAATATTCTGGTTGGCCAAATATCCAACTAAAACTGGAGGTTCTATGACTAAGAAAGAAGGAAAAAACTACTATTGGGGCATTTTGAAATCTGTGTACTAAATGCTAAACAAAGGTACAAAGAAATTAATGAGAATGGAGCTTAAAAGTACAATGAAATGCACTTATTTTTTTAACTTCATGGAATTTTGATCTGATATTTTGTGTAATCTCTATTGTTTGAAAACTAGTGAAGTTTTGTATCTTAATCTATGCTTCATGTTTTCTAAATGTTTTATGAATATATAAAAAGAGGACATACTTTTATTCTTTTAAATGAAAAATAGATACATACTAATTTATCCTTATGGATATTATATACATTTCACATGCTAAAGTTTACTTAAAAAATAATTTTCTTTAACAGGCACTGTATTAATGACTACAGCACTCTGACATTTTCCTACCTTTTTTCCTTTATTTGAGGGGTTTTTTTTTGCAATATGAAAGTGATTTTTTTTTCCCTCAGATCACAAGGACTCGACGATTATATCGACGGTAAGGTCTTTACTTTCTATTTTGTAGGAATTTTCAAGCTGTAATTTTTTTTTTTAATTCCACTTTGGTCATAGTAGAGTATCAAGTTACATATTTAAACTTATACATCTCTAATTCTCAGTAATTTTGGAACCTGATGCTATTCATAAGGAATTTGGTACATTTTACTTCATCTACTCCTCCCTTGTTCTACTTCTTAATTGCTATTAATTGACCTGGGATAATAGATCCATTGCATTATTACGTGATGAATTTCATGATATGCCATTATATTTTAAAGAACTGTTTTGACTTGTACATTATGTTTCTAATTTATATATACATGTATAAATTACGTGTAATGTAATCACTCTATATGCTCTATTGGTTTTAATGCCTACTTTGAGTCCTTTTATGTTTGACTTTTCCATTCTTGAATAGTTGCTCTTATTTAAAATCTCCATCTTCATCATTTGAAGTACATCTTTATCTTTATTTTGTTCTGCTTTGTGTTACTAAAGGCATGCAGAGTTCCATTTTATGAGTGAATTTTGAGAATTTTTGTATTGCTTCGTAATACTACTACTCAATTGGGGTATGATATTTTTGTAATGTGTCCCAGATACATTACTTAGAAAACTCAAACAAATCAGCTGTAATATTATTAGAATGAACGCGGAAATTTTGCAACACGGTTGGTTCTGATATGTGTGCATCAGTGGTCTTCCCTAAACCACAGGAACTGGTTTGTTGAGATGTGTCAACTTAAAGCACTACAAATATGAAATGTGTTTTATTCATTTTTTTCTTAATCTCCCCTTAAACTTTGCCTTCAAAATTTACACTGTGGTAAATTTCCCCTCTATATCTCTTAACAATGTCTGGGGCAGATTCCATAATATTTTCATTACTAAAATGCATCTAGATTAAAGATTCAATCATAAAGTTGATTTAAACAACTGTATCTTCTTCCTAACATAAGTTTGATCCATAACACTAAGAATCTGAAGTGTAAATTAAGATCTGGTTATCTTTTATAATTACACTCTCCCTTCTGCTCTATGGAGAGCTTTGCAGGCTTGGAGACAGCTATGCTAAAACTGCAGAGGGTGATCCCAGGCTTAAGGGATTAGCACATAAAATAAACAATAAGATAAAATAAATCAAAATGTTCTCATGAAGTAAAGAGTTTGATGTGTTCTAGGAACTATTAAAGGCCAAAGTGACTTGGGGGTAGTCAAGGAAAAGTCCAAAGGCATGAGATGTGGTTGAAGACCTAGGCAGAGGCCAGGTCCTGGAGGATTATGAAAGCCATAAAGAGACTGGAGATTTTATTCTAGCCTCCAGTGGGAAACCATCAGAAACTTTTGGACAAAGGAGCTAGGTGCTCTGATTTATGCCTTTATAAGGCATCTCCGACCACCGTGGGGGGAATAGTCTATGGGAGGCAAGAGTAGAAGAAGGAAGACCAGTTAAGGAAGGATGGCAGTGGCCCAGGCAAGACATGCCCATGACCTGAATCAGGGTGGTGTCCAGAAAGATGTTGAGAAGACTCCAGATTGTGCATATATTTTGAATATTCAGACAACAGGACTTGCTGATGGACTTGACATGGTGTGGTAAAGAAAGAGAGACTGAAGGATGACTTCATATATTTGACCTGAGCAATTGATGAATGGAGGTGCCATTGACAGAGGATATGGTACAGGAAGAGAAAATATGATGAAAATAAGGAATCAAGAATTCAGCTTTAGACATGTTTGCCTAAGAAGCCTATTGCACGGAAGTGGAAATGTTAGGTGGGTAACTGGGTAAGTGGGTCTGGAGTGCTCAGAGGAGCTCTGGGCTGTAGATATAAAGGCATAACCATCAGGTATATATGTATATAGTATATAAAGCCATGGGAATGGAAGAAATCACCAAGCAAGCATATATTTAGGAGAGAAGAGATCCAAAGACTAAGCCCTGTGGAATCCCAACATTTCGATGTTGGGAAGATGAGGAGGAAGACGCAAAGGAAACTGAGAAGGAAGGACCAGTCCAACAGGAGAACTGGGGTGGTGGCCTCGAAGCAGAGTTAGAAACATTTTAGAGTATATTTCAAGAATTGTGTTCAATCACTAATCATTAGAGAAATGCAAATCGAAACGACAATGCAGTATCACCTCACCAGTGGCCATCGTCAAAAAATCTACAAACAATAAATGCTGGAGAGGGTGTGGAGAAAAGGGAACCCTCTTGCACTGTTGGTGGGAATGTAAATGGATACAGCCACTATGGAGAACAGTATGGAGTTTCCTTAAAAAACAAAAAAATAGGGTTGCCATGTGATCTTGCAATCCCACTCCTGGGCGTATATCCAGAGAAAATTCTAATTGGAAAAGATACACGCACCCCAATGTTCACAGCAGCACTATTCACAATAGCCAAGACCTGGAAGCAACCTAAGTGTACATCGATAGATAATAGATAAATGGATAAAGAAGATGTGCTGTGTGTATCTATCTATCTATCTATCTACACACACAGTGGAATACTATTCAGTCAACGCACTTTCTCTCTTTTTTTTTAACACCTTTATTGGAGTAGAATTGCTTTACAGTGGTGTGTTAGTTTCTGCTGTACAACAAAGTGAATCAGTTATACGTATACATATGTTCCCATATCTCTTAATGCACTTTCTCTTGATCCCTAACATACTCAGAACATCTATGCTGGTGGTTTACTTTCCCAATTTTCTCAGAAATTTCTTCCTCACCAACAGTGCTTCTCTTGCATCTCTTGAGGTGACTGCATCACCCACAGCAGTACTGTTCAGGGGGTGAATCTTTTGGTCTGTATTTATTTATTTATTTTAGAAGACTTACATTGAACAGCACATTACACTAGTCATTTCTCATTTGAGCAGCATAACAGTCCTCTGTTTTTGTTCAAGGAAAAAATAAGCAGTCACTTTCAGTATGTCAAGTGAGACAGGCACATAGGGGTTTTGTTGTTGGCAAGGCAAGCTGTCAGGCATCACCTCAATGGATGGATGAAGCTGGGCTTGCCCTTCTCTGCATCAGTAGATTCATACAGAGGCCAAATAGCCATCTTGAAGAGGAAGAAATGAAGCTTTGACGTTCCAAGTTCTTAGAGGATGTCTGATGGCCTGGGGTTGCCCTGAGTAAGACCAACAAATGACAAAAGGGGCTCCCAGGAGAGCTGGATTTAAACTCAGACTCAGGGCCCATGTTGATGGGAAGAGCTTCCTCTGCCTGCAGAAGTTCTCTGACCCCTATGGACCAGCGTCTGGGTACCATCGTGTGCCCTGGGGAAACCATCTGTGCATGAGTGCGAAGTGATAGGATTATGTCTTGCAATTTAGACTGGCTTGGTGTGAAGCAACCCTGGATGAGAAGAATCCTTCCGGTGGGGAAGCAATTTCCTTCACACCCTGGATGCAGAGGTAGGGTCGGGGTGGGCTTCAGTGCCTTGGAGCTTTATGAGTAGTGGAGGCCTTGCCTTGGAAAGCTTGGCTTCCTGTCTTGGTGGTAACACCATGCGTTGGCAACCGCACTAGAGAAAGAGTCTCCCTCAGGGGAAATGGCCAAACGTTCCCATTTCCTCCTCTGTAAGGGTTATTAATTGCTACTGATCCCCTTCCAATGAGAAAAGCATTGGTTGGGTACCTCCAGAGGGCAAGCCTTAGAAGAACAGAGATAGGGAGTCATATGATTTGGACATAGGAGGAATGAGACCTTATTTTGCACAAGCTGGGAAGTGGCTCATATCCTCCTAAGAACTTTTATGTAAAATTTGGACATCACCTCAAAGAAAGATACCTGTGACCCCAAAGTCGTTGACATTGTCTTTAACAATGAGGAGGTAGAGTTTCTGGGAAGCAGAATGCAACGAAAAGTCAGATCCAATTGTCTGCTGCTCAACTGATGTCATTAAAAATGTGTGTCTATGGCCAAAGAAGTAGGAGTTGCACTCTCAGCTCTCAGGCAGAGAAAAGAGTGTGGTGCCTGGATCCATCCCGAAAGGCCTGCTTACTCAGATCCCTGGTCCATGGGGAGGGAGTCGCTTCCATCCTCTTCCCACATGACAATCAAAATCACACCCCAGACTTCACTTTTCTCACTTCTCCTACACAAGGGCTCATGCTTGGGTATAAGATAATGAGGACAGGCTCTGTCACCCACAATGTGGCAAGATAAGATGTAGCATAGTCAGAAGAAATTATTTTAGGGCCCCTCCCCCAGAGTTTGCACTGGTGACTCAATTCATCCCCTTTATGGCTAAATGGCTGAGAGCAGATCCGGGATCCTCAGATGTCCTAAGTTTTAATTCTGGCTCTACCACTGACTTCATTTCTGTAGTAGGTATACTATAAACGTCTCCAGGCATATGGTTCCTGGAAGATGATATTCAACTCTAACTCACCTTACCAAATTATAAAGAACACCAAATTTTATTGTGAAGTCCCCTGGGAAGTTGAGTCTACATCTGCATCAACCTCCAGGCTGCCAGACATCAGCACCTCGCCCAGCCCCTCCACAGCCCTCCACCACAGCGATGCTTTGCGAACATTCACTCTCCATAAACTATTTCCCCAAACATAATTGCGGCATTGTTTTTTAAATCTGACACATTTTTAGTAATGTTTTTAAAACGATGACTACGAGATCTTTCTCAGAGTTAATCCTATTAAAATCGCACTGGCTCTGTCAAGTAATGGGTTTCTTTTTTTTTTTTTCGGTACGCGGGCCTCTTCCCGTTGCGGAGCACAGGCTCCGGACGCGCAGGCTCAGCGGCCACGGCTCACGGGCCCAGCCGCTCTGCGGCATGTGGGATCTTCCCGGACCGGGGCACGAACCCGCGTCCCCTGCATCGGCAGGCGGACTCTCAACCACTGCGCCACCAGGGAAGCCCAAGTAATGGGTTTCTTACATTGGCCGATAAAACCCATCCTATGCCTCATACAGTTTTCAGTCCTTCATTCTGTCTCCAAGAAGATCATCATTGATCCCAAAGACATTGTGGATGTTCCACACAGGAACTGAAAAACATTTAGGGTCAATGAAGATAAGAGAAACTCTAATTTAAAAAAGAATAAACAGTGGACTTATGGCATTGAACTTGCCGAATGAGAAGGAGGAAAAACAAGAGGGGAAGAATATTGTACAGGAACTAATGAGTTATTATCTGAGCCAACAGTAAATCTAAAGGTCGAAGAAGAACATATTTTTATTCTTGTGCCTCAGTTTGTTTATCTGGTAAATAGGGGTAACCATCAAATCAGCTTCCCTTAGTAGAGATTTATATTTTTGCCCAGTTTATAACTATAGTTAGTATTCACTCACTAACTACAGAACTATAAATGCCCACCAGGCACATTATACAAAGCCATAGAGAATAAAATACTTTTATTGGTCCCTGAATAACTTTACCTATAAATTAAATGTGTCTGAAGGTTTTATTTTCTTTGCTTGTTTGTTTCCAGTGAGGTGGGTAATGTTCATCACTGCAGTAATGTCATATTTTTAAAGCAGCGACCTCTTTAACCTTTTTATTGTAATATTTATATGTAGGATTACTGACTCCATAAAACTCTCATAAATTCTGAGGAATTGGTTGCTAAAGATTTAAGACTTAAACATTAAAATTCCACGCAGTCACTAAATATTCCCAAAGAAATAGAAATACCAGGAAGTATATAACCATTTTTTTTTGGCATTTATTTGAATATAAAAGAAAGGGATGGCTTATATAGCCATCTAATTTTATTCCCTGCGTTTGTGTATGAATCAGATGATAATTGATTATACATTGGGTAATGCAAATTGCTTCCCAAAGTGAGTATTAATATTGGATCACAATTCTTGAACCACAACCCCTGCAGGCCAGACTTCAGGATTCGTTGTGTATATTTTCAGAAAGGCAACGTGAGCACGTACTGTATATTGTGTAGCACCCCCCATTGGGGCCTGGGAGAGGTACTCAAACATATTAACTTTTATACAGTGAAACAAACATGTAAAGCTTCAAGCTAAGAGGAATAACCACCACCAACTAGTCTCACATCAGTTCAGATAATTTACCCCAAATTATAAGTTTCCAGAGCTGCCCCTGACGCAGAATTATGCGTGACTGTGGATCTGTATTCTTGAAAGCATTTGGGACACTCTGCAGCCACCCACGGGAAAGTCTTTGAAAATTTGATGGACACCCAGGGACAATACAATATCACATGCATGTTAACATGTATATCACATGTATGTATGTTAACCACCGTGGGGTCACGTTTTCAGGAGCTCACCAAATACGTAAGCCAAGGAAGTTTACTGCCTTGGGCCCCAGGATTGAAAATAAGTAAATTCATGATCCTGCCCAGATGGAGTTGGAAGAAAGGCAGGAAGACAGCCTTATAGGAGAGAGAAGAGGACCTGCCAGAGAGGGAGGGGAGAAACCATGCGAGTATGTGTTGGCCTCAGGAAACACCTTGTTTTTTACAGAAGAAATTCTTTTTTTTTTTTTTTTTTTTTTTTTTTTTTTTTTTTTTTTTTTCCGGTATGCGGGCCTCTCACTGTTGTGGCCTCTCCCGTTGCGGAGCACAGGCTCCGGACGCACAGGCCTAGTGGCCATGGCTCACGGGCTTAGTTGCTCCGCGGCATGTGGGATCTTCCCGGACCAGGGCATGAACCCGTGTTTCCTGCATCGGCAGGCGGATTCTCAACCACTGCGCCACCAGGGAAGCCCAACAGAAGAAATTCTATAGTGGCCGGGTTTGCAAAGACATCACGTTAAGATGAGGACTGAAGCTTCCATTCAAACTTGGGCGGCCCGCTGGGCAGCTGCGCTTTCTCACAGGCTGTCCCCTCCGTCCTCGCCTGGGCTCACCCCAGGCTCACTGAGGGGCGGGGACTTGCTCAGGGCTACGCGCAGCGCATGCGTGAAACGCTGCAGCTGAGTAAGGAGTCCCGTCCTCCCTCCTTAAGAGGACGTCGAGTTTTCTCCGTATAAACTCCCAAGAAGCGATGGCCTAGGGCAGGACACACAGTTCCCTGAGCGATAGGAACCATTGTCACAGCGAGTACTTTGGGTAGTACAGCACAAGCTGCGGATTTCAAGGGCGCAATCTTTCCAAGATTAACCTAAACAAGAGAGATACGTTCTACAGTGTCTAAAGCAGGTTTATACACATTATTGAGACTTTGAGTCTTCAATATCTTATTTTCACCTGCAAAATAAATGGAAATACAGTAGCATCACATATAAGGAGTTTTACCTTCTGGGCCCCGTATACATTTGAACCCTCGTTCCCCTCTTATGCCCCGAAGTACAGGCTCAGCTACAGCCAACTGTGGCTTTTTCTCAAAATGTAATGGTTTCTGGAGTCTCCTAAACCTTCTCGCTTGCTGCTTTTTTTCTTCCTTGTAGGCTCTCCCTATCTGTGTGCACTGCCTGGAGAACCCCTATTCTTCTTCCAAAACCTTGTTCAAACATCTTGTGGGATAAATGCGTGACTCCCTCCTCTTTCCTGTGATTCTCCTTCATCTCCAGTCTCCCAAGAGAATGCAACTTTGGTGTTCTCAGAGGACTTTCTTCTTACTCTATTAGTAGTTTTCACTCTGTTACATTTGCTTATGTATTTATAGCACCCACTAGACCAGGAGCTCCTGCAGCCAGGGGTGGTATCCTCCTCACCTTTTTATTCCAAATATCCACCACAGTGTTTGACACATAATCAGCACTCAGTAAATGTTTTCCAATACACAGTGGAATGATAAATACAGTCAGGTCAGAAAAGCAAAGCATCCATCCATCTAACATCCTATAGGCACTTCTTTTTATAAGAGGAAATGTGCAGTTTAGAGGATAATGAGAAGCTGTAGTTTCTTATTGCCAAAATGATCAGGAACTTAAAAATATGTCCATAAAATTTATCCCTAATATAGTGGAGAGTGTGGACATCAATTAGCAGATAATGACCCCAAAAAGAGAGGCTCCCGAGAATTCTTTGAAGCTTTACAGAATTGCTGAAGTAAAGAAAAGGTCAATTGTAAAGAGAAAGTATCTAGGGGGCTGTGGGTGGAGTTGTCATTTGGCATAAACTAGATAGGTTTCCTTTCATTGGAAAGCACTGGTGGGAAAATGAAACACTGGCAATGAGAATGAGGGCAATAAAGAAGTAGGAGGGGAAAATCACCAGAAAAGGGAAACAAGTTCAGTTATGACGTTAGAAGAGATATAAATAAGGGAAATATAAATAATCATGTGAATGGGCAGTTATCATCCTAAGATTTGCTTCCTTAAAATATGTTTAAAACAATGAGACGGGCTTCCCTGGTGGCTCAGTGGTTAAGAATCTGCCTCCCAATGCAGGGGACACGGGTTTGAGCCCTAGTCTGGGAAGATCCCACACACCGCAGAGCAACTAAGCCCCGTGCACCACAACTACTGAGCCCATGCACCTCAACTACTGAAGGCCACACACCTACAGGCTGTGCAGAGAAGCCACGGCAGTGAGAAGCCCTCGCACCACATCAAACAGTAGGCTCCACCCGCCACAACTAAAGAAAGCCTGAGCGCAGCAACGAAGACCCAACGCAGTCAAAAATAAATAAATAAAAATAAATTTTTTTAAAAATGAGAGAAACATTAATGAAGTCTTTTTTTAACGGAATCAGGAATTCCCTGCCATTGACTGTGGTCATGGAAGAACACGTACTGAAATCCTTCTTTAGGATGAAAGTACTTAACTGAGACATGAACATGAAATTTATCTAAGTTCTTTATTCTCATGCGGAAAGCCAACTTGAGCTGAGAAGGGAGGAGACTGAAGACTGATATTGACAAGTTGCAAATCTCCAGATGGAATTATGAATAAAATGATGCAGCCAATAGACCTCCTAGTCGTTAGAGATGTTAAGAGAGAATAGTCCCAAGCATTCAATTTGCTACACTTTCGATTCACACAAATAGCCACCTCTCCAGAACACTGACCTACTTCCAGAAGATCTGTTTAGGAACATGCTCCAAAACTTTTCTCTGAGGGAGCCACACCCCCATTTTCCTTTGACAAATGTTTTCTTTTGGAGTCTGGTTTGTAGGGAGTAGAGTGGTCCTCACTTGAAGAACCATTGTGACCCATTCAGACGCTACTCTGCAGCAGCACTGCATCTGAGGAACTGTAACACCAAGAGCCAGAACCTCATCTCCCTTCCTCACTCTCACTACACACTGAGTGATTACTGCAAAACCAACAGTGGCATCTCAAGGGTAGCAAGGAATCACATCAGACTAGGCAGGACCATTTGTGTTCAACAATGATACTAAGTCATAGTGACAGAAAAAAGAACAGCAGAAAATAAATAAGCTAGTAGATTTTTCAGATTCTCAGTTATCTCTCAGAGAGGTTGCAACATCTTACTGGTTTCCTCATTAATTAGTGAATTTAATAATGTCATTGGTGAATTCAGTAAAGTTGCAGGTTACAAGATTAATTTACAGAAATGTGTTGCATTTCTATACACTAATAATGAACTATCAGAAAGAGAAATCAAGAAAATAATCCCATTTGCAATGACATCAAAAAGCATGAAATACCTAGGAATAAATTTAACCAAAAAAGTGAGAGACCTGTACTCTGAAAACTCTAAGACATCAATGAAAGAAGTTGAAGACTATACAAATAAATGGAAAGATATACTGTGTTCACTAATTGGAAGGATTAATAATGTTAAAATATTCATGCTACCCATAGCAATCTACAGATCCTGAGAAAAAAAGAACAAAGCTAAAGTTATCATGCTCCCTGACTTCAGACAATATACAAAACTACAGTAATCAAAATGGTATGGTACTGGCACAAAAAAACAGACACATAGATAAATGGAACAGAATAGAGAGCCCAGAAATAAACCCACCAACATATGGTCAATTAATCTATGACAAAGGAGGCAAGAATATGCAACGGGGAAAAGAAAGTCCCTTCAATAAGTAACGTTGGGAAAACTGGAGAGCTAAAAACAAAAGAATGAACCTAGAACAATTTCTCACACCATATACAAAAATAAACTAAAAATGGATTAAAGACCTAAATGTAAGACCGGAAGCCATAAAAATCCTAGAAGAAAACATAGGCAGTACACTCTTGACACTGGTCTTGGCAATATTTTTTTGAATATGTCTCCTCAGGCATAGGAAACAAAAGCAAAAATAAACAGGTAGACTTAATCAAATATAAAAGCTTTTACACATCACGAGAAGCCATCCACAAAACAAAAAGAAAACCAACTGAATGGGAGAAGATACTTGCGAATGGTATGTCTGATAAGGGTTAATATCCAAAATGTAAAAAGAACGCATACAATTCCATACCAAACAAACAAACAAACAACAAGTTTAAAAAAAATGGGCAGAGGACCTGAATAGCCATTTTTCCAAAGAAGACATCCAGATGGCCAGTGCCACATGAAAAGATGCTCAAAATCACTAATCATCAGAAAAATGCAAATCAAAAGCACAAGATATCACCTCACACCTGTCAGAATGGCTATTGTCAAAAAGACAAGAATTAACAAGTGTTAAAAGGGGACACTTGTGCACTGTTGGTGGAAATGTTAATTGGTGCAACCACTAGGGAAAATGGTATAGTTTTCTCAAAAAATTAAAAATAGAACTACTATTAGATTCAGCAATTCCACTACTGGGTATTTATCTGAAGAAAACAAAAAACAGTAATTTGACAAGATATATGCACCCCAATGTTCATAGCAGCATTATTTACAATAGCCAAGATATGGAAGCAACCAAAGTGTCTACCAACAGATGAATAGATGAAGATGTGGTATATATGTGGAATATTACTCAGCCATAAAAAAGAATGAAATTCTGCCATTTGCAGCAACATGAATGGACTTAGGGGGTATAATGCTTTGTGAAATGTCAGAGAAAGACAAATACTGTACATTTTCACTTATAAGTGAAATCTAAAAAATAAAACAGATGAGCAACTATAACACAACAGAAACAGACTCATAGATACAGAGAACAAACTGGTTACCAGAGGGGAGGGGAAAAATAGGTGAAGGAGATTAAGAGGTACAAACTACTAGATATAAAATAAATAAGTTACAAGGATGTAATGTGCAGCACAGGGAACAGGGTCAATTTTTTTAATAACTTTGTATGAAGTATAATCTATAAAAATATTGAATTACTATGTTGTACACCTGAAACTAATATAATATTGTAAGTCAACTACACTTTAATTTTAGAAAAAGAAAAAAATAATAAAGTCATTGGTGGGGTTTATCTTATATCTATATTAGAGTTAAGATTTTACCCTCTTTTAAAATGTATCCTTTAACACAAATAAATAGGATGGGGGTACTAGTAACCCAATGGAGACATATCCCAAAACACTTTAGCTCCTGTGAGAGTAGCATGGACATATATACACTACTAAATGTACAATAGTTAGCTAGTGGGAAGCAGCCGCATAGCCCAGGGAGATCAGCTCAGTGCTTTGTGGTCACCTAGAGCCGTGGGATAGGGAGAGTGGGAGGGAGAAGCAAGAGGGAGAGGATATGGGGATATATGTATACATATAGCTGATTCACTTTGTTATACAGCAGAAACTAACACACCATTGTAAAGCAATTCTACTCCAATAAAAACGTTAAAGAAAAAGAAAAGAAAGAAATGATTCCAGGCTCAATTCTGTGACTCCACCAAATGAATGTTCAGAGAGAAAGTAAGATCATGTCAGTCTCTGGATACAAACCATCTTTTTCTTCGTGTTATTAAAATGATTTTGGTTTATGGAGATGGGTTAAAGGATCTCATCTTTCCTATTATTTAGTGCCAGGCCCTTTATTTTGCTAAATAAATTTGACATGATGTAAAATAAACTGAAATAAAGCAGACATTTCTATTGCCAGCAATAGAGGACAGGAACTTTGAGTGGTTCTCTTGCTACAAATTCTGTAGTAAAAGAAAATTGGTAATGTGAGGCTGACAGATTGTAAAGATATCTCTAAGAAGAAAATAAAACAGAACAAAACACCTTACGCTGGAAACTGGCTTTTGGCTCTGAAGCACTGGTGAAGCCTGGGACCCACAAGGAGGTGACAGTTGTCGCAGAATAACAGTTCCCTGGCTGAATTAAGCACAAATTCTCTCTAGAAAAAAGAATTCTCAGCTTAGGCCTCCAGTTAAGATCAAACAAATGCACAAGTGAAAAAACTTCAGGCAGGAGAGTTGGCAGAAAACATATACAACACCAAGAGATTTAAATGTTCATGGAGTTTAGATATTGGAATTATAAGACAGAGTATATAAAGTAATTGTACAGAGTTTAAATAAATTAAGGAGAATTGTTGAACTGGAAAACAGATTTTAAGAAACTATTCAAAATGCAGCACAGAGAGACAGAGAGGGAAAACATTAAGAGCTTTATAATGAGAAGTTTGAACTTATATCATATTAGAGTCCCAGAAGCAGAGAATAGAGAGATGGAGGAGAGGTTGCATGGAAAAGATACGGAAAAAGAAATATTCCAGAGAAGATGGAAGAAAGAATCTACACTGAGAAAAAGCACAAGGAATTCCAAGCAGTCAAAATAAAATTTATGGGCTTCCCTGGTGGCGCAGTGGTTGAGAGTCCGCCTGCTGATGCAGGGGACGCGGGTTCGTGCCCCGGTCAGGGAAGATAGCACATGCCGCAGAGCAGCTGGGCCCGTGAGCCATAGCCATGGAGCCTGTGCGTCCGCAGCCTGTGCTCCGCAACGGAAGAGGCCACAACAGTGAGAGGCCTGCGTACTGCGAAAAAAAAAAATTAATAAAATAAAATTTATGTAAGTATTGATTTTAAAAACAACATCTAAACACTTTATACTGCAAAACCTCAAAGACTGATGGTAATGATAATAAATAATAATAATAATAGTAGCTGCAGCCAGAGAGAAAAGGTAGTTCATCTACAAAGGAACAACAATTAAACTGGCAGCAGGCTTCTTATCAGCAATAGTGGAAGCCAAAAGCCAGTGGAATGGTATCTTCAAAGTGCCGGGGACGAGAGGGAGAAGTCCAACCAGAATATCGCATCCAGAATGTGTCTCATACAAGAAAGGGTGAGGGAAAATTAAAGACACCAGCAATGCATGAGAATTTCAATTTCTCCACATCCTCGCCAATACTCATTTTCCATTTGTTCGATAATGCACAACCTAGTAGGTGTCATGTAGAGTTTTACAAAAGGCAATTTCTGTCTTCTTTTACATTTATTTACCCTAGGAAAGAATAATCAAACCAGAATAAATGTTATGTGTCGGTTACAGCCAGAAAATACCACCCCCCATGCACTTATCACCCCTCCATCATGTACTAGGAGTTGGAGGAAAACACTCCAAAAAGTTTTTAATTTTGGAGTGGAACATATACATGCACGTCACATCAAAATATACTCAAAGAGTGAGGGTGCAAGTAAAAGAGAAGGGAAAAATATTGGTTTTGTCTTAATGGAATATTTCTATAAAAATTTTTTATATCTTATCTCAGGCATGACTAAATATATAATAAACACCCCATTTTTTTTAACCTTTCAGATAAAGGAGCACACACATTCCAGATGCTTTCTTATTTTCCCAACTTTATCATTAGGAAAGTGTTTTTTTTAATTAATTTTTATTGGAGTATAGTTTATTTACAATGTCATGTTAGTTTCTGCTGTACAACAAAGTGAATCAGTTATAAATATACATATATCCACTCTTTTTTAGATTATTTTCCCATATAGGTCATTACAGAGTATTGAGTAGACTTCCCTGTGCTATACAGTAGGTTCTTATTAGTTATCTTATATATAGTAAAGTGTATATGTCATTCCCAATCACCCAGTTTGTCCCCCGCCTTCCCCCTTGGTCATCATAAGTTTGTCTCTCACATCTGTGACTCTATTTCTGTTTTGTAAATAAGTTCATTTGTACCATCTATTTTAGATTCCACATATAAGTGAGATTATATGATGTTTGTCTTTCTCTGACTGACTGACTTCACTCAAGTACCCAGAGACAAAGAAGAGCAGGAATCAGGATCGGCATGTCCAACTCAGGAAACGTGGGAGCCAAAGTATGGTATTGGAAGTAATGTCTGCATATAACTCTGATAGGTTTTATTGGAGAATTAATAAAAATAAAGTCAGATTCTTTGTCACTAAAATGTAGATTCCTGAATAGAGAGAGTAAATCAAGTCTTCCCCCAATGTTGGAGTGGGGTGCCCAAGTAGACAGGGACCACACCTCAAGGGAAGAGAACCCCAAAGTTCCTGGATACTATCTTTGGATCCCATTAGAGGTGAGGGTAAAGGAGAGACTCCCATTAAAGGTGAAGGTAAAGGAGAGACTTGAGTTGGTTTCATTTGAATGTCCTCTGGCTGTCCTGGAGAGAATTTGCCACAGTTTGTCCCAGAGTAGGGCTATTACAATAGAAAGGATTACAATTCCCTCTGAAGAGCCTGCATGCATGTACCGAACAAATTTCAAATGTCAACACTGGTGACAGAGAATTCCTTCATTGAAAAGACTTACAGGCTTGGAACGAGTTTTAGCATATCGATGAGTGTTGAATGAAGTCATGAAATAGACGGTATCATGGGTTTGTCCAGATAGGGAACCATGAAGAGCCATAAAGGAGAGTCTCTGTGAACTCCGCAGGAGCCTGGTCTTTGAACTCCCACCTTTCTAGGGCCTGAGGCTTCAGCAGCATCAGTGATGTTCACGTTACTCTGTGACCATTGGCTAGTCCTTTTTTCTCACCTTCACCAAAGCTAGGGTTGCCCGATGAAGCAAGAGTTACGAATCCCTTTGCCAAGGGATTCTGGCAGAGAGTCAGGGTAGCATTACACAGACCTAAATCAAAGGGCAGATTTTAGGTCAGTACTTATTCCATTAAGGTTTAGAAAGAACGAAGAATTATGGTTTTCTCAGGGTACATGCCCAGTAATGGGATTGCTGGGTCATAGGGTAGTTCTAGTTTTAGTTTTTTAAGGAACCTCCATACTGTTCTCCATAGGGGGTGGGAGGGCGAAGCTGGGGTGAAGTGAGAGTAACCTTGACATATATACACTACAGAACGTAAAATAATTGGCTGGTGGGAAGCAGCCGCATAGCACAGGGGAGATCAGCTCGGTGCTTTGCGAGGACCTAGAGGGGTGGGGTAGGGAGGAGGTGAGGGAGGCTCAAGAGGGAGGGGATATGGGGACATATGTGTGCATATGGCTGATTCGCTTTGTTGTGCAACAGAAACTAGCACAGTATTGTGAAGCAATTATACTCCAATAAAGATCTAATGCAAAGACATAATGAAAGAACAGTCACTTTTCTTTTTCCTTTCTATTTTTACTTTTTCTTACCTTGAAGAAAGTAAATACTTTATCTGTTTATGTGTACACACACACACACACACACACACACACACTCACACTCACACCCCTTGCTATGGATGAATGGTTGTGGTTTTCCAAAATTCATATGTTGAAGCCCTAGTCCACAATGTGATGGTATTTGGAGGTGGGGACCTTGGCAGGTAATTAGATTTAGGTGAGGTCATGAGCATGGATCTCCCATGATGGGATTTGTGCCCTTACAAGAAGAGAAAGAGACCAGAGCCCCCTCTCTTTCCACCTTCACACAGGGAGGAAAGACATGTGAGCACAGAGAGCGGTGGCTGTCTACAAGCCCAAAGAGAGCTCTCACCAAACACCAAATCTGTGGCACCTTTATCTTGGACTTTCCAGCCTCCAGTACTGTGAGAAATAAATGTTTGTTGTTTAAGCCACCCCATCTATAGTATTTTGTTATTACAGCCAGAACTAAGATATACAAATGAATTATTTTTTGTAAAAAACTGCAGCCACCATTGACTCCTATCCAATCTTATTCCCCTTCCAGAAAATAATCCTATTATCACTTTTCTGTATACCCTTCTTGGACTTTTTCTATGTATTTTCATATGCTTACATAGTGACCTTGGGGCATGTTACTTAACCTCTGGGCCACAGTTTCCTCATCTGTAGTGTAGATAATAATACTATACATCTTATGGAACTATTCTGAGATTTAAATGAGATAGTATATACAAAGCCATTAGTACAGCAATTGGCTCATGGGAAGTTTTCAAACATTCTTATATCTCTATCTCTATATACAGTTTGGTTTTATGTATTTTTATTTACACAAATAGAATCATACTTTATGTATTTTTATGAAACTTTCTCATTTAGCAAGATAGCTAAGACATCTTCTGTGTGTAAATATATGATTCTACCTCCTTCATTATAAATATTGTGTAATATTCCATGGAATGAATACATCACAGATAAATTCACCATTGCTGTGTGTTAAGGTTGCTATCAATTACTCAGGGTGAGAGATAATACTTCAATGAACCCTGTTGTGTAAACATGTGGATTCTTCTCCAGGATACCTAAAAGAAAAATTCCTATATGGCAGGCTATAGTCAATATTAATTTTAGTAGATATTGCAGTGTCTTTTTTAAAAAATGAATTTAATTTGTATAGGAACAAAATATATCTTTCCCAATTATATGAACTTGAGTCTTTCCACTTTTACTTTGGTCAGATCTCAGGATTGAGCTTGTAAAACTTAACGTGAAGCATGCAAACCTAACTGGTGACAGTGTGTATGGCCCATTTGTCACTAAGACTCTCACCCACACCACTACATTTACAACAGTTACGTGGGGTCACATTCCTTCCTCTTTGGAGCCATAGGTGTTGGCCCCTCCAAGATTCTCTGTCTCAGAAAGAGGGCACAGTTCCCTATAGAATATAAAATTGGAGATCACGTGGACTGTTGAGAGGATTCCTACAAATTCCCAGGTGTAGAGAACATAGTCATAACAATCAGTGTTGTTATTATAGGAAAACAAAACAAAATCTGCTGGAAGCACTTGGGCTGCCTTCTGTCCCCTTCTTCTACCCAATCAGATTTTCCGTCTCTAAACGTTGTCATCTTTTCATGTTTTAAACTCCTCAACTCTTCTTTACACTCCTTATACAAGTTCTTTCCAAGTTTTCTTGTATCCCTTTTGGTGTGCGACTAAGGCTTTTTAAAGCATCCAATCAGAGAGCAGCTTTATAAAAATGTTGTGTTTTTTGCTTTGGAATACTTTGGGAGATTCCAACAGCAAGCTTTTTTTTTTTTTTTTTTTTTTTTGCGGTACGCGGGCCTCTCACTGTTGTGGCCTCTCCCGTTGCGGAGCACAGGCTCCGGACGCGCAGGCGCAGCGGCCACGGCTCACGGGCCCAGCCGCTCCGCGGCACGTGGGATCCTCCAGGACCGGGGCACGAACCCACATCCCCTGCATCGGCAGGCGGGCTCTAAACCACTGCGCCACCAGGGAAGCCCTCCAACAGCAAGCTTTTAAAATGAAAAATGTGATACCATACTTATTGACTTATTGAAGACTTATTTCGGTTCTAGGTGGTATTTTGCCTTCCCAGTCCTATACTACCTCCTGTAAGTCATACTCTCCAAAAAAGGATGACATGAGACACAGTAGAGGGGAAGTGGAGAGAGGAATGAAGAAACACAGGCAGTGATAAAGAGGCTGAAATGTTTTTCTTTCCTAAATGTCTCTCTAATTTTAATTAGTAAATAATTAATAAATCATACGGAATAGGCTACCCTATTTGATTATATAAAGCACAATTTACACGTTAACTTGCAGGCTGCATCAGGAGGTCTTGTTGCTCAAAGACAGATGTTCTTTGGTATTTTTCTGGCTCGATTTCTCTTTTCAATCGTCATGGTGTTTGCTTGCACACACTTCAAGATGTTTAGAGGTTAGTTGTGGCCATGCATTCTGCTTAATAACTATGGATCTGTTGGGGTCTTGGGGGAAGAGTTTTGGGGGAGGTATCCTTCTTTCTACTCAACTTAAAATTGGAAATCTGGAGAGGTAGAGGAAGAAGTCAGATGAGAGCAAACGGCAAGTTTCTCATCTGTAAGTTTGTCTGGACGACATGATTTAGACACAGTCAAGTGCCCTTGCTAAGACCTCTTCCCCGAATGAAGCCAACTTAGGCGATCACAGGCCATGCTGGGCAAGAGCAGGTCTCTCTCGGGGCAACCTGTTCTGATGAGCATTGTCCTTAGGACAGGTTGATCCCAAAGAGAGAAGGAGGAAGGGGCTGAACCTAGACTGAGAGGCCAGAAGTATAACTCAGGAAATTCCTTCACATGATAAGAGAGGTGGAAAATATATGCAATTATTTTATCACAACATTTGGCTTTCTGATTTGTTTAAATTGTGGTAAAATACACATAACATAAAATTCACCACTTTATTTATTTATTTTTTTTTGCGGTACGCGGGCCTCTCACTGTTGTGGCGGCCTCTCCCGTTGCGGAGCACAGGCTCCAGACGCGCAGGCTCAGCGGCCATGGCTCACGGGCCCAGCCGTTCCGCGGCACGTGGGATCTTCCTTTTCATTTATGTGGCCACCAGCACTAAGAGAGCCTGACCTTGTTTATTTTTTTGACTGTCTAGACTTCTTACTGAATTGTTCTTTGACCTTATTTCATTGTTCTGTTTGCATTAAGTAAGCTGCTGACGGCAAAGAATATATGGCTTTGCACTTAACTAGCCACATAAAATACCTGCACTCCATGTCTGGTTAGGGAGATATTCTCAAACTCACTGCTGCCCTATGTCTTTCAGAAGCTTGACCAGATAAACAACAATTCACAGAGGGCTGATCTTTTCGCTCTAGATAGTTTGAAACACATCCTTGGATCAGCCAGCCCATTAGAGAGCTGAGTTCCTGGATAGCATAATTCTACCGCTCAGTTTCACCCCACGCCCATGGATTGTTTGGCCAAGTGTAATCTGTATAGTACAGGATAGGATAGGATAGTATGCCATCATCCTGTACTAAAGGAAATTAGACATGACAAGTCTCTGAAATCTGTCCCCTGGTTACAGAGAGGATGTTGTCATTACTTCGTACGGTCTCCTTTCTATGGGGAGTTCTGGGGGGATGTTGTTTTACTGTCACTATAGGAAACTTTGCCCTTTCCCTGAACTGATTTGGGTTAACCTGTGGACACTGAAATTTAAAGACCTTTCTAGAAAAATCAGATGTTAGCCTACATTTAGCAAGAGGAAAAGATTTCAAGGTACAACTATTTCATTCTGGCTCGGGGCTACTTTGGGATTTAGGTACTTAGGTATTTTATTTCTTATCTTGAAATAGAAACACATCCTTCTTGTCCTCCCTGAGTCTTCTTTTAAGGAAGTTTAGAATGAATAATAATATAAAATGGCAAAAAGGTAAATCCACTAAAAATAAGAAAAGTGGAGCTCAGGTAGCAGGCACCTGTTTCTAGGAAGATATGCAGATAGATGGCACCTTGGAGAAGGGGGTTAGCAATCTGGGATAATTAAAGGCATTTAAATGGTGTGACGTTTCAGTTTGGGACTTTTTAACTAGAAAGATGAGTAGCTTTGCTTTGCTACTTTGGTTAAAGAAATCACAGGCTTTGTGATGGGAAAACAGCAGCATAAAAATGCCTTTGTCGTCTCAGCTAGAAAAGCCATGTGAAGCCCAAATGAGGCCGACAGAGGGCTGGCTGCTCTGGACCAGCTAGCTCTAAGTTCCATATTCCAGAAACAGAGCATTTAGAACCCCTCAGGTTTGGGTCTGCCCTGCTCCGTGGGGATTGAAGAAGAGGGAGGTCAAGATGAGAAACAGCCGGGCAGGCAGGACGTGAAGAGGTGCTGCTCAGGGAAGCTTGTGTCTGTGCCTGGAGCATCCCTGCTCCTAGGAAACTTGATGGCAGACAGCAAACTGGAGGGTACAACCCACCAATCTCATGTCCTTTTTTTCTCTTGCTGTTGTTATTCCTGCCGTAGATTTTGTTTTAGACCATCTCTTCAACTGATGAGTGATTTTGGACTTACAATCTATCCTCTAAAAGGATGAGCTCTATATTCAATACAAATAAGCTAATTAAAAGAGAAGGAGAGAGAGCAAAGAAAAAACAAGTGCTGGAGTTGGGTGGGAGGTGTGTCTGCGGTCCTGGTTGCATATGTCCAAACACAGGCTGCTTATTCACTTTACTCGGGATGGGCTCCTTTTTGATGTGGCAACAGACGACCTCAAATCTCAGAGGCTCAAAACAAGAGACACAGAAAACTGCTTTCATCCATCCAGATACCATATCAGGGAACTGAAAGAGGAAGGAGTTTTATGCAAAAGGAACTGAGTGGCTTTCATCACATGTTGGAAGTGTTGGGCCAGGAGCTTTCAGACAAGGCTGTCACCCTGCTCCCACCCCAGTTATTAAGTCAGGATCACTGGTGGGGGCTTGGGTGTGAGTGTAGGTGTGCATGTATGCAAAACCACAAGTGTATGTAGTTTCCCAGTGTCTATAATGTACAAGTATGAACTATCTTATCAAAATAAGTGGTGTTAGGTAAGCATCAAGGATCTACTGTGTAGCACAGGAAACTGTATTCAATATCTTATAATACCCTATAATGGGAAAGAATCTGAAAAATTTTATATCTGTATAACTGAATCACTTTGCTGTACACCTGAAACTAACGCAGCACTGTAAATCAACTCTACGTCAATTAAATAAATAAATAAATAAAAATAAAAAGTAAACTAAGGGCGTCCCTGGTGGCGCAGTGGTTGAGAATCCGCCTGCTGATGCGGGGGACACGGGTTCGTGCCCCGGTCCGGGAAGATCCCACGTGCCGCGGAGCGGCTGGGCCCGTGAGCCATGGCCGCTGAGCCTGCGCGTCCGGAGCCTGTGCTCCGCAACGGGAGAGGCCACGACAGTGAGAGGCCCGCGTATCACAAAAAAAAAAAAAAAAAAAAAAAGTAAACTAAAATGTGTCTCTTGTAGATAATAATAATAAATAAAATAAATTAATTAATTAAATAAATAAAAATAATAAAAATTAAAGTAAAAAATTAACTGTGTTATAGAAGGGCATGCCCCAGCAGACACTCTGGCTCCTAGAACATTCTCCAGAACTGATGCTGTGGGCTTCCATTATCCCACGGGAGGTGCCTAGCACCTCCACTTCCTGGCTCTGGTCTTTGGCTCCGGGCTCTAAATTCAGATCCTTTCTTTCTCTCTTCGGCTCAGTCCCTTTGGACTGACTATCAGTAATACCACATTCTGTCCTGTTGGGCCCAGCCCTGACACCTTCCTCACCTAGTGTGGCCCTCATTGGCAGCTCACCCTAGACCTGGCAGTCTTTTGGGTGGAAAATAGACAGGTGTAGCCAAAAGACCCAGCTGCCCGCAGGACTGGCAATCGGCCCCATGACAACAAAGGCCACGTGGGGCCTGGTCAGGGCATGGATGTACCTTCAGTGGACCCGCTGATTCTCGCTGCGGCGGGCGCTCCATGTGGGCCTATTGTCGCCAGTTCTTCTGCAGTTGGACAAGTGGCATTCTAGATTCATATGTGAAATGTACTGATATTTAAATGTCAGTAACTAATTAATTTTTTAAAACAGTGTATGTGCTGGGGGGGGGGGGGCGGCGGGAATCGCATAAGCGATGAGCCAGTCCTGGTCAAAGAGAGATGGGCAGCAGATTCTGGCCACAGGGGGCCTTCTGGAGTGGCAGGAATTGCTGGAAGAAGGACCTGCAAAGGCCCGGGCTCTGTCTGGCCTCTTCCAGCAGGTGGATCACGATGTAGACAGTTGACTGTCTGAGCAGGCTGTGACCACCCTAAAAGTTATGCCTCCCCTCCCCGGGAACAGTTTTACAATAATGAGAATAAAAACCAACAGCAAAAACAGTGATGATGCCGATGATCTTTTCTTCTTGCATAACTCCTTTAAGAAGCCCTCAACACTTTACGGACTCCTTTAACCCTTTCACCATCTCTAAGGGGGAGGAGTGCGGCAAGTAATCATTCCGTGTTATAGCTGGAGAAAACAAACGTGGGGAAAAACGTCGCTACTGATGCAACTCCAAATCCCACATTCTTCTCAGAGGCAGAGAAAAGTCTGGGTTTGGGGACAGTACTTCGTTTATTATATTGAATCCATGTTTAAAAAAAAAAAACTTTCAACGTGGCATATTTGTTCACTTTATCCTTTGTGACTCTCCTTACCCTTCCCCCCATCCACACTGCACCCACCCTTCTGGACTAAGTTCAGGGTCAGCTGCTCTCCATGGGACCTTCCCAGGCTGTTCCAGGCCCTGGCCCTCTCTCCCCACTTCCTCTGCACCGTGGCATTTAGGATGGAGTACAGTTCATGTAACAATTACTCATGCCCTGTCTCCACAGTGATCTTATTGCCTTGTGTTTTTATTTAGCTTTTCAAATGCTACTTAACTGCTGGTAACTCCTTCCGGACTGGGATGGAATCTTATCCAATCTAAATAAAGCAATAGGGTTGAGAGAACAGACCTGGGTGGAAACCCCACTCCTCCCCTTACCAGTTGACAAATCTCCAACTTCTCCAAGCCTCAGTTTCCTCATCTGTAAATTGGGGATGATAATACCTACCTCCTACGGCTGTGATGAGAATGACGTGATTGAATGTAGGTAAGGTATTAGAACATTACTCTAGCACACTGTGAGCAATATTTGCATGTTAGCTGTAGTTTTATTATTATAAATTATTATTTTTACATTGATATAAGTAGGTTCTAAGATTCCATAGTTAAAATGCAGCAGTAAATTTCATCATTTTAAACCCCATACTAATATCCTAATATTGTGGGATGTCTCATTTGATGGCATATAACCTGGTTTTGGCTTATTTTATTCATCCATGCTATAGATAGACAGATAGATCAAATGTCTATCGATCTATCTATCATCTATCTATCTTTTTATATCACACACAAACATTTAGTGCCTACCATAGGTACAACATGTGGGGAAACAACAACAGTGGATAAGGTGGGCAGGGCTCATGTGCAGACATGATGCATCCAGTCTGGCAGGGAATAAGGATATTAAACTAATTATCACAGGTGGGCTAACTGTGGCGAACTAACAGCAAGTGCCATGCAGGGCATATCAGAGGGACCTAACCTAATCTAAAGGGTCTGGGCAGACCTCCTTTAACCTTCAAAAAGCATCATAAAGCCACATAGCACAGGGAGATCAGCTCAGTGCTCTGTGACCACCTAGAGGGGTGGGATAGGGAGGGTGGGAGGGAGATGTGGACGGAGGAGATATGGGAACATACGTATATGTATGGCTGATTCACTTTGTTATGCAGCAGAAACTAACACACCATTGCAGAGCAATTATACTCCAATAAAGATGTTTAAAAAAAAAGCATCATAAAATTCCCTTGATGTAAATGGCCAATGGATTTTGGTAGAAGTGGAAAAGCTTACCTTTGAAGCTTGAAGTCTCCCATAGATGAAATAAATCGACCCAAATCAAAGACAGTTAACAATTCCAATACTCTTGCTGGTGAAATTTAGATGCAGATAGAGAGGGAATTGATGAGAAAACTCCAGCATCACACACGCCAACCATCCCTGGCCATTTCCCTACCAACTGTGCACCCATGGGGTGGCAGGGCTATGACATCTGCGTATCAGCCAGAAGCTACCTATAAATTCAGAATTGGGAGTTCGCATCCCAGGTGGCTATCAGCTATAGAGACTTCTGTGGATAGCTGAGCGCTCTCTGGTGCCTATTCTCACTACCCTCTGAAGCTTAACTCCAGCCATGATCTCATTAGTTACCTGGCTCCCTCTGGGCTTACCTCCAGGCACTTGCGAGGAGTGAATGAGGATAACATGGAGGTATCAGAAAAGCATCAGGAATAGAGGAGGAGGGCTCTGTTGGGGTACCAAGCAGAAATTACTATAGAACAGCTTTCTGCTCTAGACCCTGGGATCCTCGCGTCTAAGGGGGGTTTGAAACTCCTGGTCCCTGGTGAGTTATGTATCCATCTTTGGATACATCACCAACACCTGACAAACTTGCCTTGACACCTGGGATTGAATCCCAAACTAAACATTTTTTGAGGTTACCAAAACATTCCACTACCTTTTTCTGCTGTATAACATTTCAAAACGTCAGCACTTTTCTAGCTAGACTTTGGCCTTGAGATTGAAGTTCACACATGCTAAGGGAATGGCTGTTGGTTTAATCATTTCAGTCGTACTAGAAATCCCAACGTTGTTTGGACCCAGTTCAAATCATAATAATACATTGGGCTTTTTTTTGACATTTCATCTGAGACTCTCCAAAAACTGTCTTTGGAAAGTATGAATTCACTAAACGTCTCCATGCCCTTAGGGTGGGGGGGGGGGAAGGGAAGTTTTGAATTCTTCTCTCCTGATTATAAGTATAAAAGTAGCTGCGGGAAGGGAAAAGAAACCATTGCTCGGTCAAGGCTTCCTGTCGCTGGGAGTAGGAGACTGATGCGTTTGGATGCAGAGGGACAGGGGTGTAGACGAAGCCAGGTGAACAGGCAGAGCTGCATCCACAGGGCCTGGAGGATCGGCTCAGCAGCCTTGCTCTTAGGACAAGGCTAAGGAAGAGATTTCAGCAGAGGCTTGACTGGGGAAATTTTATTCAAATTGCATTTTTTTCAGAGATCACTGCTCTGTAGAGAAGCAGCTGATGAGGGAGGCTGAACATAAGAAGAGAAGCTGGGAGGCTTGCGTGGTACCCTGGGCAAGTGGCGTTGGTGGCCGTAGATACAGAGAGAAGTGTGAATTTCAGGGGACAAATCCACAAGGCTCGTTGATGGATTGGCTTAGGGAAGAGGGAGAAGATGGTGTCAAGGATGACACTGAATGCCTGGGAGAGAAAGATGTGCCCTGAGATGTGAGAGATAAAGGGGGACAACCACAGGGTGTGATGCCTAGAGAAGTCCAAGGTAGAGATGGAATATTCTCCTAGGAGGTTATGATGATATTAAGAAGGTGACTGCTTCCTGAATGCCCTGTGGATGGTACCTCGCCACCACGCCCTAGGATTAAATTAACTGAATATATCAATGAGTTATCTTTATAGATGCCAGGTGCTATACAGCTTACTTAATCCAACATTCTAAAAAAGACAAACAGCTTCCGCCAGGCCAGTTTGACAATCGCTCACTTTCAGAGGAGTTCCAAGAGCATACGAGTTGCAAAAAGCCATTCAGCTGGTCACAACAGAGCCTGGATTCTGAGCTAGATCTTTCTGACTCCAAAGCCTAAACTCTTAACCACAATGTTTTGCTGCTCCTTCACAAAGAGTCTAAACACGAAATGCCTAGGAGTTTGACTGAAATAAATAATTTAGCTTCACAGAGGGAAAGAAATATGATAAACCATATTGCCCAACCAGCCAGGAACTTTACAAATACGCGTTATTGCTTACCAGAGGTCTGGATGTTGTACCACACCTGGATGCTGTTGGGTGCTGTTCGTTAGAAAAAGAATTCACATCGTGTGGCACTGGTTGGTGTGTTTGTGGCACCTGAGTTATGAGGGACAGCACGCAAGCTCACGTCAGCAAATGGGAAAGTAATGATCTGCCTCGCTGACAGAGAACAATTTACTTTTCCCCTAAATGAAATATTTTTAGATTTTGAAGTGCATTAACGTCAAGAAATGCACCGAGGAAATGCTTTTTGCAGCCTCTACATGGGTTGAACGTACGACCGGCACCCCCAGGTAGCTCAGCTCACATTTTGGCCAGTTCCTGAGAAGTTGTGCTCAAGGGAAGAAGAACTCTGAGGTGTTTGTACGGCAACATCACTGAAAGCCCAGACCCAAAGAATCAGGTGGGAAAGGGGGGTTAAACAGGACCTTAAAAAGAAAAGGGAGACCAGTTGTTCAGGAAGAGTCACTAGATTACGGAAAGGTACATGTAACAGGGGTGAGAGAGACTGCCTTTTCCCCAGCTTTGCCATCAAACAGGCACTTGAAGCTCCGTGTTACTAGAGGTTGACAGAAGACACAGAGAAACGATGCAAGGCTGGGGACTAAGGAATGTCTCCCTTCATTTATTAACAGATTTAAGATGCCTTATCAGAGAGGGGAACGTGGGAAGGAGACTGAGGACACCGGACGGGGGGGACCTTTCTGGGCATTTCCATATCGGGCTGGAACAGTGAAGAGCGAGACTATAATAACAAGAGCGTTGATTTTGTTTTTCATTTTGCAAAAGCGTCTAAGTCAGTGAAATTAACAGAGCAGGGGGTGGCGAGGGAGCGGGGTGGTGGGAACATCTGCAACGTCGCCGTCTAGTCCAGGAAAAGGAAACGACCCCAGGTGTCCCAGGTCCACCTCCCCTGATTAATGAGGCATTGCATCCCCATCTCCAAATTCTTGAACTCAAACTTCTTCCTGTTGCTTTCACGAGTTGCCACACTTTTCGTTCAAAGAGGACCCTGTCCTCCTCTTTCGTCTTCGTCTCCTGCATGGCTTCCTTTTCCACACAGAGGCACTTTGGGGTGAAAGAGGTGCTGACAGCGTTCAGCATCCCATCTGGTGGAGCCATTGAACACGCTGCCTGCCCAGAAGGGAATAAGCCTCACTAAGCAGAGGGTGCAAAGATGCTTCTTACCCTGGTCTTGTCTGCTACGTGCAATAGGATCTCGGCTGCGAAAACTCAGGGAAAGCCTATCGATTCAGGTTGTGTAGATGACCAGACTTAGAAAATAGATCCTGCACTCGGTCATGAGAATCACAGGCATTTTTCAAGCTATTCAAGATGTATACAGATCCATGAAAGCTATATGTAAATTACATGTGTATAAATTCATCCATAGAAAGGAATAAAGTGAGGAAGAGATGAGTACATTTCAAAAATAAGAACGCAGTAGTTTCTGACATTTTCCTCTCTGAATGTGTGTATTTGCCCAGTGTTTTTTATTTTTTAGATCTTACATGAAATCAAGCAAGCAAGGCACTGGTTAACATTGTTGGGAGGATTGCAGATGAAAAGAAGCAGGAGAGTATCATAGTTCCAGTTAGAAGGAAGATTCTTAGCTGCACTGAAAATGGTGAACACATGCCCAACCTTGGCCCCGTGCCTCAGCTTAGAGAAGTCACAAGAACAGCAAAACGTGACAGTGTCTTTGCTAGCCCTGAAGGTAACAGAGGCTTCTTCAGCAAGGATTTCTAATAATGGGTGGAGAACAGCATCCAAATCCTTTTTCCTGGAACTGCTTCTGCCTCTAACTGACATTGTTTATGACTTGTTTACCCGATTAATAAGCTCTTTTTAATATGTGACTCTTCATAAAATAACGAATATGGCAAGAAAAAGACAACAGCTTTTTGGCAATCATTACGTATTTTAAAAATTATTTTTATGCCTTTTAAAAAAAATCCACTACTTTTCTGCTTTCATTCTAATTCTCACTGCAGTTAAGCTTTCACAGTTATATCCCGTAAACTCTAATGGAGATGACAGTGGTTTCTGATATGTCTCCAGTTCCTTGACAGAAAGAGAGATTCGGGATGAGCTCTTATCTGGTCTACACATGGTGTGCCCTCCATCATTCATAACTGTCGGGCCTGGTATTCTGGGAGGTCCACTTCCTGCTTCAAAGACCGGATGACTTAATCTCTTGCTTAAAGAGGAGTCTCTCTCAGTGGGCTGCTATGACTGTCTTTGTTGACTTCCATGATACTTTGTCAAGTTGAACAACAGCTGTGCTAGGAGCTTCCACCCATAGCTTGAGACATCCGAGTCTAAATTTCTCTCTGTGCTTGGAGTTCTCACTCTAGGCCGGGAAAAATGTAGGGTGCCACCCAGGTGCAGCAGCTTACTGCTTGGAATCCCTACTGCAAAGGGATCCTTTCCTGAAGAGAAACATGGTAGTCAGGCATCCGTTGTGTTACAATAAACAGCATTTCTGTTTCCACTCTGCCTCAGACAGTACAACTGCTCCATCACTTCCTGCTCAGTATTATATATTACATCATACTAACACCTCCCTCTTGTTTCATCCAAAGATAGTGCAAATGGCAGGAACATTCCATCTTGCCTTCTCATGTGACATCCCCAAGAACATATCACTTTCATTTTAGATGACAAACGAGACTGGTCTCCAAGCTTCTTTGAATGGCAGGCCTGGCATGGTCACTTCACGAGGGAGCTGTCAGCTCTTAACTGAGAATCACTCCTTGAAGTGATTTATAACGTTGCTATAAAAAGCTTTCCTTCCAGCTAAAACTTGTACTTCTTTCAAGTTTTATGACAAACACACATGGGCCGAGACGAGGGTGTACTTATGAGAACATGAACACTTGCACACGTGCATGCGTGTGGACGCGTGCGCACACGCACACGCACACACATCCACCCCACCCCCCCAACACTCCTATCCCCTATTCTCTCATGAAGAAAAGAAAAGGGAAATTTTCAGAATGTTTTAAGACAGTCTAAAGCTGGTGGAGACCATTAAGAGCTGCTTCTTGGCACCAACTTTGACTTTGATTGCCGGCACCTCTATTTGGGATGGCATATGCAGGATTGTTCTATTGAATTCCATGCTATTGAGCTCATTCTTTCATCCCTAACCTTGTTGATGGCGATAATGCAGCAACCAATCCTGATTCCATTAAAGTACCTCCCTCCCTAAAGCCAACTCCTCAATCTTACCAAAATATTTAGTCTTGGTGTTCAGCCTCCTTTCTGCCACCTATTCCATGTGTTTCAACACCCTCCCACATACGGTGAGACACTTTCCTGGTTCCACTGTCCTATGAGGGAGAGCTAACAGGCGAGCTGGCAGGAACCTGTTTGGTCTTGCTCTATGGTGCTTACAGGAATGGAAAAAAAAGCTATATTCATCAAGCTAAGAGGCTCAGTCCTCCAAGACTTGCCAGAAGCAGGGCTCTGGCCTCTAAATTGATTTCTGAGTTATTGGGCTTCAGTTAGGACCTGCTACATGCTGCAGAGAAGCCAAGAGTTAGATTAAAATCCTCAGTAGAATGCAGAGAGAGATCCCATTAGCCAACCTCCCCAAGTAGAGTTCCATCCAGAGACCTTGAATGGCAAAGGGAGAGGGAGAGGCAAGCTTCCTTAAAGGAGACAGACAGGGCACTAAAGGGAAGGTAACAGTTCTTGTAGGGTGACATCAATTGCAGAGGGGCAGCGAGCCACCTTCTCGGGGGCATACTTGCTCCCTGAAAAGTAAGGTATTTGGTAAACTAAACTGGCTCATTCAGATAACCTGCTTGCCACCACTTGCAGGAAACAAATTAAGCCCACTTTGCATTGATGTACCAGGTAATCCACTGAAGCACTCATTTCATTATGAAATGGTATGTACTCCATGCCCTTCTCATATTTCTTTTTTCTTTTTTTTTTTTTTTGCGGTACGCGGGCCTCTCACTGTTGCGGCCTCTCCCATTGCGGAGCACAGGCTCCGGACGCACAGGCCCAGCTGCTCCGCGGCCTGTGGGATCTTCCCAGACCGGGGCACGAACCCGCGTCCCCTGCCTCGGCAGGCGGACTCTCAACCACTGCGCCACCAGGGAAGCCCTCATATTTGTTTTCTTAATCACTAAATCACTACTCCAAATCAAAGGTGAGACGTTCAGGATGGGAACACATCTCCAGGCTGCTGTAGCTATTGCCATCTCATTTGATAGCGTTATCTGGTAACATGACTTTCACTTCTACCCTGGGAACAGGGCGTGACAGGGATCTCTCTCACTTAAGGCTTAACAAAATCAAAATATAATGGGTTAAAAGTATGTGCACAGAAATAATATATATCCTATATTTATATAAAATGTTTTATATTGTATAGATTGATATATATTATATATATATATATTATTTTTTCAGATTCTATTCCATTATAGGTTATTACAAGACATTGACTATAGTTCCCCGTGCTATACAGTAGGTCCTTGTTGTGGGATGCTTTTAATCTTATTGGGTGTCTAACACAGACAAGAGGATGCCCTTAGTCAGTGTCTGTAACATTTTAAGTGTATATCTCAATACATATGTACTTATTTATGAATCACATTTATGACTACTGTTATCAATAATATCTCCAGGCACAATATATTCTTAGAGCCAGATTATCCTCAACAACCGGTCTTGCAAATTTCTATCTAAAAAGTTTTCTTGGTAATTATAATTACTTTGGCCAATTTCTTAACAGATTACCATATGCTGTCGTGTTTTTAACTTCATTATATGGCAGAAGAGCTTGGAGGAAAGGTCATTGTCCTATCCGTTTTTAGGCTTTTACTGGGGTCTGCATTATTAGAAATATCTTCCATTCACGATTTTGCAGAATTTTTTAAAGCTACTTGCTATTTAGTTTAGACTCAATAATAAAATAAAATAAAATGCAATAGAATAAGATTATAAATGTAAGTCTCAATGATAGCAAAAGACTGAGGCCCTGCCTGCTGTCCCTGTGGCCTCATACCCACACTTGGAGAGAGTGCCATGAGAATCTGACAGGCACACCCAGATGCTTAACGTTATAAGTTAGTAAAGCTTATTTCTTATTTTTACATGGAAATGGAAACATATCTCCAGTCCTGTCTTCTCAGCCCTCAACGGTAAGTCTTGCATACTAATCAGAAGGCACATCCTTTTAATAACAAACATAAGTATCTCATTCACCATAATGATAGATCCCCTATAGTCAGTTAATAAATCTGCACCGGAAGAGAACCTGCTGATTGGGAACTGCAAACAATCCGGGCAAAGCGAGAGTTAGGTCTCTCTTTTACAGTCAACTATTCCCAGAGGCGAAGGCAAATTTCTAGACCTGAAAAGCAGGCACGGATCCAGGGGCATGGTGTGGAGGTCAAGGGTGTGCCCCCGTCTGCTGGTAAGCTACATGCCAACCAGCCTCCCCAGGGCCCATTAGGCCATCATGCTCTAAATTGCAACCAGCCCCTCTGTCCTTTGCACGTGGCGTGTGACAGGCTTTTCAACCCACTAGCTATAAAATGGGGGCTGTAAAAAGACCACACAGATCTTTATAGTTGGTACACTGTGATGGATTCTCTCCCCTTAATGCTTTATGAGAATTTTTGGAGAGTGCAACAAAGACGGAAAACCTGTGCTTCAGTCTCATCAGACCAATAACTGTTTCCTGAATTAGCTCCTGTTTCCTTTAGTCCCCCTGCAGTGAGAGTCCTGGGCCTCTTCCCCCGGTTTGACACCCCCAATCACTGGTAGTTCAAAGGGAATCTTAGCCACGAAGTATTTCTTGTCTCCCATGAAATGATCTTTCCTCCTCTCTACTTTCGTGGCACTTTGTCCCCAGTACAGTGTGTATTAGCTTTTTGTGAGTTTCCTTCTCCTCATTCAAAGTTAAACTCCTTGAAATAAAGGTCATGCTTTCTATTCTTCCAAACATAGATTGTGGTGCATGGAAAAGTCGGTACTCAGTGGCATATGTACAAACATATTATACTTCATGCTTTGGGGATCCTGGGCACATTTTTCTACTGCTTTCTTCTCAGACAGTAGATTCAACAGCTTATATTTTGGTTAATATGATAAAAGATCATATTACCAGATGGATAATAAGGCATCCAAGATGCGAGTCCACAAAAAACTTAATGAATTATCTGCGAAGAGTTGAATTAGAATGTAAATTCCATCCGTATTTTCCAAAAAGACAATTTCAGAACTTCAAAGGAACAGTCTCTCAAAATATTCTTTTAAACATCACCCCAAATACTTTGGCAGCAAAACGGATCTTGTAAAACAACTATTCTGATGAGTGAAGGATCAGCTAATCAGAACTGTTTGGTAACCTCTGGAATACAAGGGTCTGACAAACTAAGGGAAAACATTTGCAGTGTGACAAAAACTTAGTTTGAAAAATTCCGGCAAAGTAGAATGTCTTCGTCTCCTCAGTTCTTGAACATTCCTGTAATGCTTCTATTACATGTCACTGTTGGACGCTATAGAAACAGAATCTTCCCCATAACAAATAGTGACCCATGGTCAACTCCACCAAAGGTCCGTGATCATCAGAAGCGGAACATTCTTCTTGCCGAGGCAGGAAGCCCCGGTTGAGAGTCTAAAGCCCAAAGGTCAGAGACTGACTCCACCCTGACCCACAGCGGGACCCTGGACAAATTTCACTCGTGTGTCCTGCACTATCTCTATTGTTCAAAGGAGAAGAATCATCACTGCTTCAGATGGAGGTCCTGGACACGGATAGGAAAATACTGCAAAGACGCTCTGAAGTCTCTAGGAGAAAAGGGTGATAATGACACACCAGTAGATTTTCCCAAGGAAATTGTGTTAGCAGGGGAAAATAGTATGGTCAAGAAACACCATCTAATGTCAGTGAGTCCATCACATAATCTAAGTGGAAAACAATGCCTCTCAAATGTTCACATTAATGGGGTAAAGAAATTTTAAAAAAATGTTTCCCAGTGTCAATGCAATATAAATCTTTTGCAAAAGGAGACCCTGAGGCATAGGTCAAGAAACAACTCAATGAAGATTGCACCTTGTTCTGTACACAAGGCCTGGACTTAGTTGTACGAAACTTCCCATGTAATGTTAATGCAATTCTTAGAGAAAAGAGTATTTTTTTTTTTTTACTTAAATAGGTCTAGATTTATTACTCTTAAGTGAAAGGTCATGTGTTATAAACACCATTGTCAGCAGACAGGGTAGAAGGATGAGGTCATGGTAAGTCAAGGAGGAGTATCAATGACCCCTTCCCCCAACATAACCACACTTCCTGCTCAACCACAGATGGTCATCCTGGTTGCCCCCTTATCTACCATATAAAGAGACTATCTGATTATTAGCTTAATGCATGATAATCTTTTTCCTCTTTTCAGGGAATTTTTAAATTTTAATTTTATTGGAGTATAGCTGACTTACAATGTTGCATTAGTTTCAGGTGTACAGCCAGAAAGGGCAATTATTAAAGAAAATAATAGCTTCCATCTTCCTGAAAACAACTGTGTAATATACTCATTTATTTTGCGATTTTTAAGATCAAGAAACCTATGGACATGCAAAACTCCTTCAGTAGAAAATAATTACTCCCTCTTGTTAAGCAGTAGATGACTGCGTTCTACATAAGGCACTTGCCTCCCAGCGTGAGTAATTGGTGATGGTCTCCAAGGCTCCTGCGCCCGCGCTATGCTGTCCTTACTCCAACTCTGATGTACTAGATATAAATTCACTTTTTCACTGAATCAGCATGTGTTACATGTTGGCTTCTTCTTCCCAAATTGTTTTGGTTTTCTGCACAAGTATGCTTACTTTGGCTAAAATCAAGACATCCCACCTTCTGGCTGGCCTTGTCCAGTCTTCTGGTCCTTGGAAGCCATGATGAAGAAGGAAAGAATCTGGTTCCAAATTGATATTTGTTTGTTATTTTTGGAGCTCTCAAGTAAATTACAGGAAAATTGATTTTCTTTCATGACCTTCTGCACCTACTCAACCCCTTCTGTTGCTCTTACATGGTTTTATTTCCTTCTATGTTTAGGTTTTTATCTATGTGCCATGAAAGATTAATAGAATTGATGGAAATCATATTGCCTAATTAGAGGGAGTTTTTGAAGCTTATACAATGAAACTTCATTTCCTATCTAAGATCTCCAGATAAAAAATTCCATTTCTTGCTGAGACAGCTATTTGGATATATTCACTTGTCAGGAGGACTTGAATTACCTTATCCTATTAAAGAAAGGGAACACTTTCTCCTTGTCTCTGATCTTCAGGATGGGTGTTCACATACAATGCCTCTTTCTAAATTATGTCTAGTTATTAACCAAACCGACCAACTATATTCCACTTTTTGCTCAAATGTTCAGCTTTATCATGCCACGACTTCAAAATTATGGTTGATCTGGAGCTCCAACCTGAAAGAACTTTGTCCCTTCTCACCATGGTGTCGTTTTGTGCATAGCTGGACCCCTTTTTTTCTCTGTTCCACCCTGCAGCAATCTTTGGATGACCCCTACCTTCTCAAGGAGGTCCACTCTCCTTGAGAAGTGGTCACAGACAGGAGCCCTGACCTCTTGGCCAATTAGCTCGATGGTAACAGCCCTCAGGTCCCAACAAAGATTAAACCCCAACTTGGAGCAATACCTCACCAAAAACTCAGGTGTGAGAGAAGGAAAGTGCAACCCTGGACTGGACTTGGTGACTTGCAGAGTCCACAGTCCTGAACTGTCTTCAAGGACTCTTATAAGCAGTCTGCCCATGTCCCCTTCCCACCGCCACCAATAGGACTAGCTGAACTCACAATCCAGACCCAAGTACCCTGAGGCCCAGAGAGGAGCATCCCTTCCCTCACTCGGAGGACGTACATCTCCCCCCTTCTTATTTTTATTTTCCCAGGCTGAACCACCTATTAGACTGACATTAAAAATATTAATTTCCTCCAGAGGAAAACCCCAGCAAAACAAGCTACAACAGAAAATCAGAGTTAAGCTTCATTACATGGTGGGTTATTCTGACAGAAACAACCCTGTGTGAGACACACCACATGCCTGGTGGAGTTGCCCCTCTTTTCTTAGTCCTTGGGTCTCAGCTCAAGTTCTGGAAAACAACCACCACACACACAAAGCTGCAAGAATACTGCACAGCTTGAAGCCAAGCGCCCTTAGAATGAGGCAGGCCTAGAAATGCTGGAACATGCACCCCTCCCCCATGCACCCCCCCCCACCCCCGCCAGACAACTATGTCTCCCAGACAGAAGTTTGACCCAATGCTCCCCCCAAATTTATATCAAATAGAACACTTAACTTCTCAGTCTCAAACAGCTGTGTTTGGGTTAATCCTGACTCCACATTTCCCTCTAGAACGGTGGGTGAATATTTGATTTATATTTTTGTAAATAAATGGCAGACTCAAGTGGTTTTCCCAGACCAAAAGCAACAATTTGCCTCTGAGGTAAATGCATGTCCCTACCCTTAGAGACTGGAAATTGCTTGCAGCTTTAAATGTTTTCCTTCTTTTCCCAGCTACTAAAGATCAAGTTTCTAACAATATCTTAGGGTCGGTGCCAGCGAGGGTAACCCATTGCCTGTCTGCGGAATGAGTGCCATGGCTATTTTGGGTTCTCCACTGACTACACAATCATTTACACCAGTGGTTCTCAAAGCGTGGGCCCCAGACAAGCAGCGTCCACTGGGAACTTGTTAGACGTGTGAATTTGGGGGTTTTACCCAAGACCTACCTACTGAATGAGAAACTCTGAAGGTGGGCCCCAGCAGACTGGACTTTAGCAAGCCCTGCCGGCGGATCTGACCACCGGTGTACACCGACCATAGCACGAAGCTTTTTTTTTTTTTTTTTTTTTTTGCGGTACGCGGGCTTCTCACTGTTGTGGCCTCTCCCGTTGCGGAGCGCAGGCTCAGCGGCCATGGCTCATGGGCCCAGCCACTCCGCGGCATGTGGGATCCTCCCGGACCGGGGCATGGACCCGCGTCCCCTGCATGGGCAGGCGGACTCTCAACCACTGCGCCACCGGGGAAGCCCAGCACGAAGCTTTAACGGGAATGATTTGTTCAGCAGGCAGATTCACTGGGAAGATGCACGTGATACCCTCCACGGGCACTTTCTGGGTTCTGGGGCTGCCCTTGGACCTGGTTAAGATGGTCCCTGCCCACTGTGCACCAGAGATCACAAACTCTACAATAAAAGCTCCTTCATTTTCCTTTTCTGTGCCAAGAGATTTTAGAAAGTTTGGTCCCTATTTGAACAAATATGGATTATGGGACAGAATAGTGTGAGCTGAAATGAACTCCCGGGGCACAGGAAGCAGAGTTGAAAATGCTTGTGTGTGTGTGTGTGTGTGTGTGTGTGAGAGAGAGAGAGAGAGAGAGAGAGAGAGAGAGAGAGAGAGAGAGACAGAGAGAGACAGAGAGAGAGACAGAGAGAGAGGGAGGGAGGGAGGGAGGAGAGGGTCTAGGGGTGGGAAGGATTGGCTATGATCGCAGCCGCTGCCCCAGGAGAGCAGAGTATGTGCTTTTATTTAAGTTGGCTACCCTCCATCACCCAAAGTAGATGTCTAGCAGACCAATTCCCCAGATATCTGTTCTCTTGCTGACCTAGTCTTAAGATTGTGTGGCTCTAGAAGCCCCTTGGAACAACCTGTAAGACCTGAGTCAGACAAGTGTAGCCTAAGGGGAATGACCCAGTGCAGCCTGTCTCGCGAGGAAACTAGGGTAGAGCTCCCCCCAGGTTCCCCCAGGACGGCCCAGCAGGCTTGAGTTTGGGCCCAGCTTCCCCCCTTACTCGACCCCGGGAGGTCCATTCAACCTCTCATGGCTGAGGACAGCAGGGCTGGCCCGGGAAAGAGCATTGCCCAAAAAAACAAGGGTGACTCCTAACGAGCAGGCGGTAGGCCCAGGAATGACAATCCAGGCCATAGACATGGTTCAATTTGTAACTTTTTTTTTTTTAATTTTTATTGGAGTATAGTTGATTTACAGTGTTGTATTGGTTTCAGGTATACAGCAAAGTGAATCAATTATACATATACATATATCGACTCTTTTTTTTTTTTTAAGATTCCTTTCCCATATAGGTCATTACATAGTATTGAGTAGAGTTCCCTGTGCTATCCAGCAGGTTCTTGTTAGTTATCTATTTTATCTATAGTAGTGTGCATATGTCAGTCCTAATCTCCCAATTTATCTCTTCCCCTACTTTCCCGCCCCCCGGTAACCATAAATTTGTTTTCCACATCTGTGACTCTACTTCTGTTTTGTAAATAAGTTCATTTGTACCTTTTTATTCTTTTTAGATTCCACCTATAAGCGATATCGTATGATATTTGTAACTTCTAAATATTTAGCCATGTGGTATATGAGCCTCCCTTTATGTTCTTGTCCTGGGCAATGTTGAAGGTATGCCTAAGATTAAATACAATTATTGAGAAATTAAACAGAGCTCAATTACTTAAGCCATGAGCCGCCACCATGTGTGAGGCCCAGTGCTTGGCACTTGGAAAGATGATTGAGTCTAGCTCTGTCCTCAAGACCCATACCACCTAGGACCTGAAGGCTGATACGTGTACTGCTTACTTACCACGCACCAAAATGTAATAACAGCTCCAGGATGTGTACAGGGAGGGTCCTATGGGAGCACCACAGAGGGAGAGGCAGTCTTGACCTTGAAAAATCTAAGAAGGCTCCTAGGAAGACCTGAGATTTCAGGAACTTACCGATCTAAATTTTCCTTTGGCCTCAGAAACAACCATGGGCGAATGCCTCATCCCTGTCCATGCTTGACAAAACCTAGTAAGCAGTATAAAGTGGCTTCCAAAACCCTGTGCCTTTCCCTGGACCTAATAGTCTAGCTCAGGCTCAAGAGGGGAGTTGGCAAGGGCCAGCCAATGGTGAGAGCTCCCATCCTGGTGAGAGCATGGCACCCATGAAGTGGCTTTCTGCTGGTAGAGAAAAGAAAGTCTTCTTCCATGCTATATTTGACATAAAACTTATCTGCCTAAAATGACATCATATACAAGTCACTTTTTAATAAAAAACAAATATGCCTCCCAAAGCATTTTGTTTTGAAACTGTCAAGGAGACTAACATCTTATTCCCATACTTTAGGTCATAAATCAAAGGAACTAACTCAGAGACTGACAAACTGTAACCCAGGGACCAAATCTGGCCCACCACCTGTTGGTGTAAATAAAGTTTTATTGGGACACATCCACCCCCATTTATTTCAAGATCAGCAGAGTGGACAGTTACACCAGAAACTGCTTGAGCCACAAAGCCTCAGACAATTGCATTCAAAACACTGCCGCTCCCTCTCTCGTCCAAAGTCAACCAATAAGCAGAGAGAGAAAGCCTGCAAATTCCCCATCAAACCTCAGTCTCTGCCCTGAACAGTGGCAGTTTGCAGTTCAGGGTTGGAGGGTTTTATAACTTCTCATGAATGAAACCAAAATGTCGGGCAGAAGGCAGACTACATCAGTCATATTTTTGGAAGAAAACAGAATTCCCCACAGATAGTCTGAATGGAGAGACGTCATGAAAGGTGACCTGCAGAGGAATGGACAAACTTAAAGGAATGGACAAGAGATGCTGAAGCAGCCAGAGGCAGGCAACAGAGGGAAGCTGTTACCAGCTGGGGATGAAGAAACAAGACAGGAAAGAGTTACTGGGCCCAAGAAGGAGGAGACTCTCCCTCTGGGAGCTATGGTCATGGAGGGCACAGCTGCCAACAGACAGGCAGCTTCTAAGCTGGTGGGAATGTTACCCCCAGTGTCTTCCTGTGTCCTCTCGTATCCTGCTGGTGCCTCCCACTGGCCGAACCCACCTGGAAGCCAGAGAGCATCAGAACTAGGGAGGCAGTCCAAAGTGGTCAACTGCCGGGCTGCAGAGAAAGGTAGACAAGAGATTGGAGTGTTAAAAAAAAAAAAAGAGAGATTGGGGTGTGTGGGGAAGGTGACTGACCAGCACCCAGACCCCAAAAAGCAATATGATGCGAAGCAAATTAATAAGGATTAGGGTATGTTGATTAGGGTTTCTAATACGAGTGTAGAAACCCAACTCAAACTGGTTTACATAAGGAGAAAATGTTTTAGCTCACCTTACAGGAAGAGCAGAAGTTAAAGGGCTTCAGGGCAGGGTGATTTAGTAGCTCTTGGTCATCATCAAGGAGATCTAAGGATTTGCATCTCCTGCTCTACTTGTCTCAACAAGGTCAATTTATTCTAAGGCTGGTTTCCCAGTAGCAGTGAAGAAAACATCTGTTCATGTCTGGGGTTGCCCAGGGGTGCGGAGATGAGGAGGTATTCAGGGGTGTTGGAGGTGTTTCCTCTCCATTCTCACCAGCTACGTTTGTGCACATAACCGTATGTGTATATGTATTCTCTTTCCCTTTCTTGCTCTCCTCTCTCAACTAGATTTTTTTAAGCTATCCTGAGCTCTCCTGTCATTTCATTGGCCCTGGTTGGCTTAGGCTCAACAATTCCTGAACCAAATACTGGCCAGGGTGGAACTTACCTTCACGGGTTAGACTGATCATCTGAAGGATAGAACGGATGGGGGAGGGACGGAGTGTCAACCACGAAGTCTACTATTAGATATGATGATTATCTTCTTTCAGGTGTGTCTCCTCTGTCTGCATCTCTTCTTCTGCAGGTATTTGCTGCCCAGATCTTCATCTGACACAGGAGGCTCCTTCTGGCAATGGGGTAGTTTACACTGGGTACCTGCTTACCCAAGTAGGTGTTTGCTTACCCAACCAGAAAAACCAGAAAAGAACTTATGGGAATATCTTGGTTGGTAGGTTCCAGTCTTTTTTTGTTGATGGTTGCTCAGCAGTTAGTTGTGATTTGGGTGATAGGAGGTGAGCTCATGTCCTTCTACTCCACCATCTTGTCTCCAATCAAAAGAGAACTTATGGGAAAAGAGAAAGCTACCAGGTCTAATTGAAGTTCTAATTAAATTTCCTCCCAAGTCTTTGGGAAATCACCCATCCCTTGTGGCTTAACTTCCTTCTACATAATTAAGATATATGATGGCTGCAACCCCACAGCAAGAGAAATTACATAATGTGGGCTCAGAGGCTTTAACAGCTGAAATTAATTTGAAGGCATTTTAAGAGGTGCGAGGTGTTTTTCACACCTTTACCTGCACCTGGTAGGTGTTGGGTCCCATTGGTGAAATCTCCTTTTGGTCCCTGATTGATGAGTGTTGCACAGACATTGCAAGGCAACTTAAAACGTGCCTCCATGAAGATTTCCCAGTTCATCAGGAGCACTGTTACCACTGACCTAATCCTAACCTTCATCCTATCCAGAAACAGCCTGAGATTCGAATCTAGTTTATACAGGAAACTGTCAACAAAATAACTTACGTATTGTTCCCAGATGTTGAGATATTGAGCAGAGGTGCTCTGAATGCAGATCTCAATCAGGATCTTGGAAGTTACTTGTCACGGGCAGTTGGATCCCTGTGGCCAGTGGCTATCACAAGGGCAAAGCCCCCTGTTATATTATAGAATTCCCATGGAATATATAACCAACTAACGTTGGATAAAGCTGCTTTAAAACTGGGAGGCTATTTTTCCTACATATTTCTAATACTTGGCTGGACTGACAAAATTTTTGACCCTGACATGTGGGCCGGAGGAGATTCCATATGAAATTCAAGGCTTTTAACATCCAAACACCCATTATATGGACAGGCACAATGAAAACGTTCTTGGCAGGTGCTGGAATATCCATTTCTAACATTATTTGAAGCCCATAAACTCAGCGTTTCTTAGGACATTAGAAACTAAAGTCCTGGCCAGTAGAAATAAGTCAGGACCTTGTCTACTTCTTTTAAAATCCAAAATTCCCCTTGCTAAACCCAAGCACATGTTTATAGTTTCCAAGTCATTTCTCTTACAAAAAAATTAATCTAAAACTTTGATAAACCACAGCACTTTAATGAGTTTCCATAGTGGCTTTTCTGTACACATTGCACTAAATTCCCTATGAAATTATTATTATATTAATCAGCAGTGACGCATTTAAAATTATAGTTTGTGATCTCTTATTTTTAAAAAAGGTCCGATGTCATTTTTATCACTGCCCCAAGTTTATTTTTTACTTAAAATTCACATCACAACTCAGAATAGGAAATGTCACTGAAAGTTGTTTTTCAAACCAAGAATTTTGTTTCCAAAAAGAGAGAATAAGAAAACAAACGAACGTGATAATGCCAGTAATTATGTTATGTGATTTTTATAACCAAACAGTTTATTATGACTGTTTTGTGGGTGGTACCAAATACTTGAACAGGTTTTCAAACCATTTGGTGAGTTATTAAATATTAGTGATTGTTACTACAGTAACAATGTTTGTTATGTTTTATGTTTGTTCATAAAACTAGTAACAATCTAGTTTTATGATCTATGGTGGATTTTTTTTGTATGGAAACCAGGACACCATACCAGGCTAGCATTCTGCTCTGAAAAATACTACCCAGGAACTGACTCACCTTTGAATTACTTATTAGGTTACTTTAGGGCTCCAAAAGGGAGAAGATACTGAGAAAGCAAATAGAGTTCAAGGAACTAGGAAAGGCCTTTGAATGGTCTTTGCAAAGTTTGCTGGATATTTATTAACAACCAAAAAATTAACAGCTAGTTAATATAAAGAAGAAAACTCAGGCATACACAGTTATATAGTTTTAGGGGTATCTCACCTAAGTAACCCTAATAAATTCTTTAATCAAATAACAAGAAACTCATGTATGATGCTTAAAAAAAACCCTAGAACCCCCAAATGAATAGACAATCATTTTCTTCTCCTCATTTAGTCATATCCCCACAAAAATAGATGGAGAGATGAATTTGATAATGGGTTAGATTAATTTTGTCGCTCTAAACATACACATTACTGTTGTCGTCACTATAAGCAGTGAATAGAAAAAGTGTCTTTAGCAACTTATAAAATTATTACCAAGTCTGGAATTTAAGAAAATCCTTTTAAGAACGCGATTAAACAATAGCATGAATTCGTTGATCACTTTCAACTGCCAATTCTTCAAAAACTGCCTAATGGCACAAGCTCTGGGTCCCAGTCATACGTTAGAAAGACCAGGGTTTCCCTGGTGGCGCAGTGGTTGAGAGTCTGCCTGCCGATGCAGGGGACACGGGTTCGTGCCCGGGTCCGGGAGGATCCCACATGACGCGGAGCGGCTGGGCCCGTGAGCCGTGGCCGCTGAGCCTGCGCGTTCGGAGCCTGTGCTCCGCAACGGGAGAGGCCACAGTGGTGAGAGGCCCGCGTACCGCAAAAAAAGGAAGGGAAAAGAAAAAAAAAAAAAAAAAATATATATATATATATATATATATATGAAGGTGGTCTTGTGGTTCAAGTAGCCAGCATTTAATTGAGAGAGTAATAAAATCTTTCTTCTACCCAACTACATTTTTATTTTCACAAGTATAGAGATACTTATTCAGATAGAGTAATATTTAAGCATTAGAATTCAAAATTATATTCAAATAGCACAAGAAATCTTGACAGAACTATTTTATTGTTTTTTAATTAAATTTTTAAATTTATCAGTAGTTTCTTATCTGATTTTTCTGCCGTGCTGAAAAATGCCTTCCTCCTACCAAGATTAGTTGAAAATTCTCTTCCAGTATTTTTGTAGTTTCCCTATTTTGTATTTATTTTAATGTGAAGAGAGAGATAAGAATCCAGTATGGTATTTTTCCCTAATAAATATCCAAATGTTCAACAGCACTAATTTAATAACCCATATTCTCTCACTAATATTCAGTGATGACTTTTTCACATACTAAGTCCCCGTATGTCTTTGGATCAGATTCTGAGCAATAATATTTATCTTTTTGCTTATTTATGCTCTCATACCATGATGTTTTAATTACTGTAGATTTACATCATAAATATACCTAATATCCTCCAAGTAATTTTTCTCTTCAGATATTTCTGGCCTATCGTTTCACAGTTATTTTACCCATGAACTTGAAAATCAGTTTATCTAGTTCTAAAAATTATCCCAGTACTATTTCTTTTGGGCTCACAGTAAATTTACAGATTGATTGAGGGAGAACTGACCTCATTAAGATATTGCATTTTCCTACCCAAGAATACGATATGCCCTTTTTGTCTGTCAGTGATTTAAAATATTTTTCACATAGATTTTGCAAAATTTTGGTGGGGGGGGGCAGTTCTATAGATTGTAGTTTTATTTTGTGTCATCTCAACCTTCTAGGTTCCGAAGACTTCTCTTTATAACACATTCAGCAGAGAAAGTGTAGAAACACTTAACAAATTGGTTAATACAAATAAACCAAGACAAATTTGAATGTGTTTTCTTTTCAAATTTTACATTATTTTCATATAATATATGCTGACAAGGTTAAAGAAAAACTTTTACAGGCCTAAAGTTCTCTTCGCATGTAAACTAGGTATCATATAAATAACGTTAATCCTTTTTTAGTTCTAGAGTCAGGAAAGAGGATGACTTTTTTTTTTAGAAGAGTCAAATTTTTTTATGATAAATAGCCAAATTACTCTTACACTTCTCCCAAATTAAAAAAAAAATAGGGGCTTCCCTGGTGGCGCAGTGGTTGAGAATCCGCCTGCCGATGCAGGGGACACGGGTTCGTGCCCCGGTCCGGGAAGATCCCACATGCCGCGGAGCAACTGGGCCCGTGAGCCATGGCCGTTGGGCCTGCGCGTCCGGAGCCTGTGCTCCGCAACGGGAGAGGCCGCGACAGTGAGAGGCCCGCGTACCACAAAAAAAAAAAAAAAATAGAACAATAATCAAAGCAACAATTTCCAAAGCAACAACAAACAAACCTAAACATATAGAAGTTGAGTTACTATTATTTTTTTAACATCTTTATTACAGCATAATGGGAGGGAGACTCAAGAGGGAGGAGACACGGGAACATATGCACATGCATAGCTGATTTCACCCTGTCGCAAAGCAGACACCAGCACACCACTGCAAAGAGGATGACTTCTTAAAAAGATGTTTATTGCCAAGGTTTCTTCCTATTTATAGTATGATCTAGGAATTTCAAAGGGATGCCTTTGCTGATATTTTGATCCTATTTCCTCTGGGAAGAGAAAACACAATTCTGACCTTTATCGTGATACAGTTTATGTTCACAGCTATTAAATCCATATTCCTACCGAATCATGTGTCTCTCTGCTCCATTTGCAGCGCAAAGTGAAGTTTTGTCACTGCCTCATTAGTTTAAATCATCAGTCAAATATGCCTATGAGACCTAAGTAAAGAAATATAATTGTCATCCGACATGAGCCTCACTGGGCTTTTTTCCACGAAGGGAGCATACACCCAGCTTTATCCTCAATGTTGTAAAATATGAAGTTCTGGCAATTTAGGGTTGAATGATTCCTCCATACTTTCATGCCCTTTTTGTGATAGATTTTAAACTGCTTGAACCTGCTTTCATTTATGCCACTTTTAATAGATAGAAATAATAGAGCTGTCAGTGTCCTCTTTAAGCTGAGGGAGGAAAAACTGTATTTCTTAGAGATAATAAGCAGAAACAGGCTTCTCTGGATAACCTTATGCTCATTCAGGTAATCCTCTCAGGAAATGCACTGTTCAGTGCTTGTGTGCTTAGAGTAATTCTTACCTGAGCCATCCTGTGACTTAGGGGAATAACATTCCAGCATCCTCTGATGGCCCAACTGTGACAGTGGGAATGTTCCGATGATATTTGTTGGCAAACAGGAGTACTGAAACAGCAAACAATTACATCAACAACAGTGTAAGATAGCCAAGCTTCCTGGGCATCTGGGTCTTACAAACTGAAATCCAGAACAGATGTGCAGTTGTTGTTAGGTCAGTAATTACTGAGGGTGTTTTCTAGATGGAGTCTGCGGGAGGCTTAAAATCCACTACCTTGAGAGCTTCAAAATTTTAATTTTATTCCCAGGCATTTTATCTTTCTCATTACCACAGCAGTTTTTTTTCTGTTGATTTTTTTTTTTTTGGTCTAAAATATATCTCTTTAATTTTAAAAGTAGTTCTATTAGAACTGTGTCCATACCTTTGCAAGTAATTTGAGATTGTACTTTGTTATTTTTAATATTTTTATATTTTTAATTTTTATATATTTTTTATTTTTAAGAGAGTATAGTTGCATTACAATATTGTGTTACTGTATACTGTACAGCAAAGTGAATCAGCTATATGTATACATATGTCCCCTCTTTTTTGGATTTCCTTCTCATTTAGGTGACCATGGAGCACTGAGTAGAGTTCCCTGTGCTATACAGTAGGTTCTCACTAGTTATCTACTTTATATATAGTACCAATAGTATAAATATGTCAATCCCAATCTCCCAATTCATCCCTTGGTAACCATCCCTTTCCCCCTTGGTATCCAAACATTTGTTCCCTATGTCTGTGTCTCTATTTCTGCTTTTTAAATAAGATTGTCTATACCAATTTTTTCAGATTCCACATATATGCGTTAGTATACAATATTTGTCTTTCTCTTTCTGACTTACTTCACTCTCTATGACAGTCTCTAAGTCCATCCATGTCTCTCTACAAATGACCCAATTTCATTCCTTTTTATGGCTGAGTAATATTCCATTGTTTATATGTACCACATCTTCTTTATCCTTTTCTCTGTTGATGGATATTTAGGTTGCTTCCATGTCCTGGATATTGTAATAGTGTTGCAATGAACAAAAGGGAGATGTTGTATTTTTTAAATGTGGCTTTAATCAAAGCTATGTAAACGGAGCTCAGCAACTTTTAAAATAGAGATATGGAGGGGGTTTGCAACTCACCCAACAGTAGGCATGGAAAAGTGTAAACTGTAAAATGGTGAGATAAAGTCATTACAGTCATCCCTCGGTATCTGTGGGGCATTGGTTCCATGACACCCGGAGATACAAAAATCTGTGGATGCTCAAGCCCCTTATATAAAATTCCATGAATTGGGAACCCTGCAGATATGGAGGGCCCACTGTACTGAGAAGTTTGCAAATGGGATAAAGAGATGCCATGGACTTCCCTGGCCACTATGAATTGGGGCAGTTTTCCATGTAGAATCAGACTATTAGGAATCTGAAAACTGCTTTTATCCCACCTGAAAGGGGAAGAGGAGAAAACAATGAGCTAGAACAGAAGGATGGACTCTTACACAAATAGACAGACTAATGGTTTCCTTTATAATAAGCAGCAGCTGCTGGCATTTTCCAGGAAGAAAAGAAGGAGAGAAGCTCTTAAAGCCCACAAGTGCATGGATCTGGGGTAAAGCATGATATAGGCTCTTCATTAAAATAATGCTAAGAAATTGAAAACTAAGCAAAACAAAAGCCCCCTAATATCTGGCTTGATATTAAGAGTTGTAAAGAGGTGACTATCCCAATGCAACTTCACATCAGACACTAAGAAAGGGATCAGCAGAAAATCCAGAATCTGACCAACGACAACTGCAAAATGAATGGAATTTAGACAAAGACCCTTAACTCTACCATCCTTATATGTCTCACCAATTCTACTAGAAGGAATTAGAAGTTGTAGTCAGAATAAAACTTTGTTACTTGCCGTGTGTTGTATTAATATAATGACTATTCTTACTATAATTGAGTAGTTTGCATATAGTCTCATTCCATAGTGTGGATTTGGTCATTCTCAACTAATTTTTTGTGGTCTTTATAAAGTTCTGTGCTAAATAATCCCCTTTGTATACTGGTATAGATAGATACTAACTTGTTTGAATCCCATCTGACAATGTAAGGGTTCTGGCTTCTGTACAGTGAATTGGTTAAATGGTAAACCAAACCCATAAAACAGAACACATTTTCATAGAATGCTATTGTACCAGGCTATATGTTTCCCTATGTCTCCTAGATATTACATTTTGGTCATATGGAATCTAAATACTACTAAGAGGTACAATATATCAGTCTTATATCTGGTCAACTTGATGATTCATCTATTTTTTAAAGTAATTTATCCATAGATACATCTGTGTTTTATGTGTACAATGATAGTTTGTAAATCATGACCCTCTTCTCCAAACACAATGCTTTTAATATCTTTTCTTGTATCATTGTGCTAGCTAAAGTCTCCAATATAATGTTGACTATAGAAGTGATAGGGAGGAACATTATCTACTACCTAATTTTAAAGAGAATGGTTCCCTACCAGCAGTTATGCAATAAATACTTCAAAAACATAATTTTAAAAGGAAAACATTTACAACAGAAAATTACAATAGAAAAATCTGTCAAGTTTCTGAAAATAAATGTAGGAAAATATGTATAAGACCTGTACACAAAATAATCCTTACTCAAGGGTATTAAAGAAAATCTGAATAAATTGAAAGGAATACTATGTTCATGGTCAGGAAGATTTAGTTCCCTGAAAAGGTCAATTTGACCCTACTTGATCTGTAGATTTCTTATAACCTTGATTAAAATCTCATGAAACTTGATAGGCTGATTTTAAAGTGTCACTGAGAGAACAAAGGCCTACGAATGGCAAAAACACTTCCGAAGAGAGTGATTATGGAAGACTCATTATAAAGCTGTAGTAACTGGGCAACCTAGAGTTTGTCCAGGAGTAAATAAATTAGCCAGTGGAAGAGAATAAAGAATCCAGAAACAGCTGCACTTGATATTCAAGGGCTTTTGAAATATGACAGAGTGTGGCACGGCAGATTATTATGGAAAGAAAGCTTTCTTACAAATGAATATGGAAAAATTGTCTGCACAAATTATACCTCAACTATAAACAAAAATCAAGTCCACATGAATTAAGTGCCTAAATCTCAAAATCAAGATCTTAAAATTCTTAGGAAGATATTTAAGTAAAAATCTTCTAGACTTTAGGGTAGGATAGACTTTCTTAAGCAATCACAAAAGCATAACTATAAAAGAAAATATTATTAAATCTAACTCCATGTAAAACTGAGAGCTTTTGTTCATCAGATAATACCATAAAATTGAAAAAGATATTTACAACACATGAGCAAAGAACATATCAGAATATATAAAGAATTTTTATAAGGAAAAAAGGGAAGAAAAGCAACCTAACAGAAAGATATAAAAATAGTTAAGCTGACATTTCATCTAAGTGACATACAGACAGCTAACAAAACACCTAACAAGGTGCTCACCTTCACAACTAATCAGGGAAATGCCAAGGTTGTGTAAGGATGTGGGGAAAAGTGTACTCTTATGCTGACAGAAAAGTAAATTAATACAACCACTTTGGAAAACAGGTGGGTACCATTTAATGAGCTTGAGGATGTGAATTCCTGTGATCCAAGAATTCCACTCCCAGGGATATGTGTGTATTTACAGATAGTTCTTACATGACATAAGACTGTATTGTGATACTTTTGCATATTAAAACTGTGTCCTCACTTTGCATGCTTCCATGGCAACTGAAGTAATGCAGAACCTTCAAAGTAAGGACACAGTTCTGATATGGACATGTTTTAGTTAACATGGTTCTGTGCAAAGCAAGGACCTCCAATATGTGTGCATTTGTGTGTGTGTGCACTCACGTGTATAAATTCAAAGGAAAATTATGCATATGTGCACCAAGATAAAAAACAAGAACATCAATTACAAATTGCTAATAATATCTAAAACCTGGGGAAAAATCTGTATGTTCATCAAAAGGAGAATGGGTGACTAAATTGTGATCTATTTAGATAGCAGCATATTATACAGCAGAGAAAAGGACTGCATTACAAGGCTATACAATAATGTGGATGCGTTTTATCAGCATAATTTGTACAAAAGAAGCAAGACAAAAGAAATCATATGTATAATTCAGTTTATATATAATTCAAAACTAAACTCTTGTTTAGAAATACCTACACAGGTAGTAAAACTGTAAAGAAAAAAGAGAAAATGATTATCACAGAAGTCAGAGTCATGGTTATTTCTCCTAGGGAACGAGGAATTCTGTTTGGGAACACACAGAGAGGTTTCTATGGCTCTGTGATTGTCCCATGTCTTGTCCTAAGTGTTAGTTATATATTGTACTATAAAGTGTGGATGTTTCAGAATTTTTTTCAACCACAGAGTTTTTGAATTTAAGTGAATGGTTTCCCTTGCTGTGCAAAAGCTTTCAAGTTTAATTAGGTCTCATTTGTTTATTTTTGCTTTTGTTTCCTTTGCCTGAGGAGACAGATTTTTTAAAAATATTGCTAGGATTTATGTCAAGGAGAGTTTTGCCTATGTTTTCTTCTAGTTTTATGGTTTCCAGTCTTATATTTAGGTCTTTAATCCATTTCAGATTTATTTTTGTATATGGTGTGAGGAACTGTTCTAATTTCATTCTTTTACACATAGCTGTCCAGTTTTCTCAGCATCACTTATTGAAGAGACTCTCTTTTCTCCATCGCATATTCTTGCATCCTCTGTCATAGATTAACTGACCATAGGTGCATGGGTTTATTTCTGGGTTCCCCATTCTGTTCCATTGATCTATGCATCAGTGTTTGTGCCAGTACCATGTTATTTTGATTACTTGGCTTTATAGCACAGTCTGAAGTCAGGGAGCATGATATTTCCATGTTCATTTTTCTCAAGATTGCTTTGACTATTCAGGGTCTTTTCTGGTTCCATATAAATTTTAGGATTACTTGTTCTCCTTCTGTAGAAAATGTCATGGGTATTTTGATAAGGATTGCATTAAGTCTATAGATTGCTTTGGGTAGTATGTCGTTTTAACAATATTAATTCAACGAAAAGAAAAGACAACCTACTCAATAAGAGAAAATATTTGTAAATGATATGACCAATAAGAGGTTAATATCCAAAATATATTTGCAGCTCCTACAACTCAATATCCAAAAGCAAACAACCCAATTTAAAAATGGGCAGATGACCTGAATATATATAGACATTTTTCCAAAGAAGACATAAAAATGACCAACTGGTACATGAAAAGATGCTCAACATCATTAATCATCAGGAAAATGCAAATCAAAAACACAATGAGCTATCATCTCACATCTGTTAGAATGGTTAGCATCCAAAAGACCACAAATAACAAACGTTGGTGCGGATATGGAAAAAAAGGAACCCTAGAACTGCTGATGGGAATGTAAATTGGTACCTCCATTAGGGAAAGCAGTATGGAGGTTCCTCATAAAACTAGAAACTAAAAATAGAACTACTATAGGATCGAGCAATTCCACTCCTGGGTATATATCTGAAGAAAACTTCTGAAAACACTAGCTCAAAAAGGTACAGGCACTGCAGCATTCATAGCAGCATTATTTACAATAGCCAAGGTATGGAAGCAACCTAAGTTGCACAATATCAACAGATATTGTGTGTGTGTGTGTGTGTTATATATATGAATGAATATATATTATATGAATAATATTGATAATTCATATATGTATATGAATTATTTACTCAGCCATAAAAAAAGACTGAAATTTTGCCATTTGCAGCAACATGGATGGACCTGGAGGGGATTATGCTGAGTGAAATAAGCCAGACAGGGACAAATAGTATATGTTATCACCTACATGTAGAATCTAAGAAATGAAACAAATGAATGAATATAACAAAACAGAAACAGACTTACAGATATAGAAAACAAACTAGTGTTTACCAGTGGGGAGAGGGAAGAGGGGAGGTGCAAGACAGGGCTAAGAGATTAAGGGATACAAACTACTAAGTATGAAATAAATAAGCTACAAGGATATATTGTACAGCATAGGGAATATAGCCAATATTTTATAATATCAATAACTTTAAATGGAGTATAATCTATAAAAATATTGAATCGCTATGTTGTACACCTGAAACTAATATAATATTGTAAATAGCTTATACTTTAATAATAAAAAGAATTATTAAGTGCAATTTAGGTCAGTTCTCCCATTCTAAGTCTAAATTAATGAACAAACAAAACCCCAGGAACCATTGTATTCAAATGTTCCAAAACTTGTATGCCTATCCAAAATACTTGGAACCATAAAAATAGATTCCTGGTTCCACCCTGGAGATTTCTATTCAAAGGATTTCTGGGAAGGGACCTGTAATCTAAATTTTAAAAAATTTCCTAAGTGATTTTGATGCAACTAGTTCAAGGAGGTCGGCAGCTGCACACTTGTAACAGTAAGAAACTCACAGCCTTTGGACCTTGAAATAAAGCCTTATCACTGTTCATACATTTAAAAGAGTGAATGAAGTAAAGGCAACTGTTTAAAGTCTTTCAGAAAAGACTTGTTGTTATTTCAGGAAAATGATCTGATATCAGATCTGTGAACTTTTAAATAATGTTACTTTATTTCTCATGATATAGACTAATACTTTCGACTTAAAAGAAGATATTCTTTTACCTTAAAAATTGCACAGTTTGTTGATTTTTCTACTGATTATTTCCTCTAGTAAAGTAGCTACGTAGAAAATTTGCTCAAGTAACTTTCACCAAAATTTTGATGATAATTCAAATATAGGCATGAGGCTTGACTTTGTTTGTGTACAAATTAGATGACAGATTTACTAAATGACAGATTTCTTAAGATCTTCTGAGTAACCTTTCTTTTTTTTTTTTTAGCAGTTAAACTTTTATTTTACTTTTAAAATTTTTTATTTACCTTTTTCTTTTCTACAAAAGGCCGATAATGATTGTTGACCTGCAATTGTTGTGTTGTGCACTCCCCGAAAGGTGGCCGAGTTGGGAGCTGGGCCTGGAGCTCGGAGGATGCCTTCACGGGCGGGACTAAAGCGCGCGCGCCCCCGCGGCCCCCTCTCCTGGCCCAGCTCGCGTCGATGGTGTTGGAGGCCCACTCCGTGAACTTCTTCAGCTTGTAGGAAGCATTCTGGGATTCCTCCTGCCGCCTCAGTGTGTCCTCTCGCAAGTGCTGAACCTCCGCCTGAAGGTGGGCGGCTTGGTCTTCTTTTTCCTTCTTCAGATCTTCTCGAAGCATCTTCAACATATCTTCCAGCTGGTCCACTTCAGAAGGCAGAGTGGGAGAGGAATTTTTACTGCTGCTGTAAGACTTCATCTGGGCCAGAGGAGTTTTGGTTCACAGCAAATATGAGGGGAAGGTAGAGATGTCTTCTCTATACATATTCATATCCATGTCCCCACTCGTGCATAGCCTCTCCCTTTCTCAATATTTCCCATCAGAGGGTACAATTGTTACACTTGGTGAACCTACAATGACACATCATGATCACCCAAAGTTCACAGTTTGCCTTAGAGTTCACTCTTGGTGGTGTACGTTCTATAGGTTTGGATAACTGTCGTATGACAGGGGTCCAACATTGTGGTACCATACAGAGTATCCACTCCCCTAAAAATCCTCTGTGCTCTGCTTATACATCTCTTTTCCCTTCTCAACCCTTGGCAACCACTGATCTTTCTACTGTCTCCATAGTTTTGCCTTTTCCAGAACATCACATAGTTGGATTCATAGAGTATGTAGCCTTTTCAGATTGGCTTCTTTCACTTAGTAATATGCCTTTAAATTTCCTCCATGCCTTTGTGGCTTGATAACTCGTTTCTTTTCAGTGCTGAATAATATTCCATTGCCTGGAGGTACCACCATTTATTTATCCATTCACCTATTAAGGGCATCTTGGTTGCTTCCAACTTTTGGCAATTATGAATCAAGCTGCTATAAACGTCTGTGTGCAGGGTTTTGTGTAGAACTAAGTTTTCAACTCCTTTGGTTACCCAGGAGTTGAAGGAACACAATAGCTGGATTGTATGGTAAGGGTATATTTAGTTTTGTAAAAAGCTGCCAAACTATCTTTCAAGCTGGCTGTACCATTTTGCATCCCTACCAGCAGTGAATGAGACTTCTTATTGCTCCACAGCCTCCCGATTATTTGATGGTGTCAGTGTTCTGGATTTGGGCCATTCTAATAGGTGTGCAGTGGTATCTCTTTGTTGTTTTAATTTGCATTTCCCTGATGACATGTGGTGTGAAGTATCTTTCCATTTGCTTATTTGCTGTCTGTCTATCTTCTTTGGTGATGTGTGAATAACTAATCTTTACTAGGGAGATCAAGTGCTATTCTTTAGGGTAGCAAGTCATTCCACAGATTCATTTGCAAGATATAAATACACCATCTTTTTCTAGGAACAAAACTTGAAAAGAGTAATTCATCGAAAATTGGGAAGATAAACTGACTGTGCTGATACTAATGCCCATGGATAAGGGGGAATTCTTAGAAGATAGAACACAGCATGAATAAGGCAATGAATAGAGTTTGCTGCCAGTCGGCTCCTTCACCTGCTTCTCATAGAGTGTCCTTAGCAAACCATCCATGGTCGTGGACATTTTTTGCACAAATCTTTTCTTTTTTCTTTTAGCTTTTTAATACGTTTGAGGTGAAAAAACTTGGACTGCAATGAGGTCTCTACCATTACTGCCTGGATTTCAGACGGTCCTGCAGGTGGTTTACCGTAGCCATTAAAGCCATTGGCTTTGGTGTCTGATAGATTTGGTTTGAATTTGAGCTCTTTCATTTAACAGCTACCTGGCTTCAGTTAAGTTACTTAACCCTGTTACTTAACAGTTAACAACTGGCTTCAGTTTATTTATTTATAAACTCTGGATACTGATATCTACCACAAAGGGATATTGTGAGGACTAAATGAGACAGCACGTGTGAATGAATTAGCTCTGTACCTGACAAGTACCGAGTACACAAACTGCCACCACTGCTATGTCCCATGAAGTCCAGAATGTCAATGGCCCAGACTGCAATGGTTTGACCACCCAGAATGGTATCCCTCTCAGGCTGGCTTGAAACAACCATAACAATAGTCTTTCCTCTGGACCCCAAGGGAATGGGGTTGAACTTCTGTGGTTAGCAAGGCTACAAAGTGAAGGAAATAACCATCCCCTTGTGATGGACATTGCTTAAGCAATGTCATGTGCCTGGTGTAATAGTTCAAAGGGGGCACCCATCCTGGTCCAAAGTTTGTGTTGGGGAGTGTGTGACCTGAGAATCTGCATTCCCTTGAATTCCTGAGCTTCTATGCCATAGTGAATAATTTCTGCCCCATAAAAGATCGCGGGGAAGCCTTGACCATTTTCTACCTGCATACCACATTACTATTAGTGTCTTAACTCCCTGCATCTTACAGAGGCAGTTGGCTTCGCACAATACTATTATGTGGTACGGTAAACTGACTCACGAGAAAGTATAATTCTAAGAATTTTTCTCACCCAGTTGGAAAAAAACTAAATCTGTATCTCACTCAGAACACGCAGCCCATCCTCTTGACTCAAGGCTGAGAAAGAGTAGGGAGCAGGGAAAGATGTCTGCCCTTTAACACTTAAGAGATTAGATCTTGCTCTGGCTGTTGGCTATATTGTGTATGTATGAGTGTGTTCAGAAAAGCTGTTCCTATTGAAATTATGGCTTATATTTTTATCTCAAGTCAACTGCGATTTTTATGTACAAGGCCAATTCTTGAAATTTTCATGCTCAAAATACTTCCAAAAAAGAACTGTAACTTCTCTTTATTTTTTATTTTTATTTTGTTTTGAGAACTCAGGGGCTTGCATCCTTATACGAAGCTCGTGACAAAGTTCAAAACTAGGCAGCAAGCTGTCACTCCTGGTCCCATGGGAGAGCCACTAGATCACATCAGACCCCTGTCTCCATGCTCAGGCAAGCTCCTCTTTCACATCTTCCCGTTGACTTCTTTGGAAACGGGTTTCCAGGAATGGTAGGGTCGGATGGAGAAGTCGACTGGGAACTTTATGCCTCACTGACAGGAGAGAAGGGTGGGGAAATCCTCCCAAACTGCAATGTTAACTCACTGCCTATTGTGGTTACTTGGGACTGTAGTCAGGAAAGTTTCAACGAGCTGGTAAGGAAGTGGGATGTTTTTCAGCTTTCACGCTTGTGCAATGTGACTTCAGAGGAAACAAACAGAGAAAACTGATACGTGTGTGCGCGCGTGTGTGTGTGTGTGTGTCTGTGTTCACAGAAACAAAAGATCATCTGGAAGTAGATGGGTGTGTAATGAGAAAGTAAGTAAATGGATGAGCCATCGTCACAGCTCATGAACCTGACCGTGGGCTTTTTGTACAGCGTATGCCTTCAGCAGCCAGCGTGCAACAGTTAGAGCGCAGACTGAAGGCAGGAGCTGCACAGTGACAGGTTGTGGGATAAGGAGGCGCTCTGGATGAATTTAGAGAGAACAGTGCTTTGGCCCCTGTGGAAAACTGCACTCGGTTGTCACTCCCAGTCTAAGAAATGAAGAAACACCCTGGCGCGGTGACTGATCTAACCCAGCCTTTCCGTCTGCCTCCAACTGACATGTGCGCACATGTGTAGATAGAAACTTGAACTGAGCAGAAGTGAGAGGTGACGAAAGTCCTGCTGACTTCTATTTATTCAAAGCGAGAGGAAGAAGAGTGAGTGGACCCAAGTTTTGTTTGGTAACAAAAGTGTTTGCCTCCCCAAACTTATGAGGTCCAGGGAAACTCCAGTTACAAATCAATTCAGTGCAAGCTGTCCCTCCAGCAGCTCAGGGCGTCAACAAGGTACTCTCGGTAAATGAGCAATGTGATCCCTCTATTAGCTCTGCAGCCTCTTCAAAACAGCATGCCTGAATGCAGCATCTTTCCAATAACTCAGGGAGAATAGTTACCATTATCATGATCATCCTGATGAGGACAACAGAACAAAGGCATCAAGTAATTTACACCAACCAGACCACCCTGTATCTTCTGGGCTTGCTTAGCTTAGAAAGCCATTACAGGTGAAATAAATTCAGCTGAAAAGATCTTATGCTTGATCACATAAAGTCAGTTATGCGCTTTTATTTCGTTTCATTCTGAGTCACTGTCAGAAAGGCCAAGAGTCGTTCCCTGTTGAGTTAAGAGGATGAAAAATGATGATGAAAATTATAATTAGGGGCAGAGAGAAGCAAGCAGAAGTAAACTAGTCAAAAGGAGAGAGGAGTTTTTTCTGAGTCCCCTGTCTCCGAGTTTCTAGTTCCTTAAAGTACCCATAAATGCTAGAGTGAAATACAAATGTCATCTGTCTTCATGGAAATTGAAACATTCTAGGAAGTGTAAAAGTAGGAAGTTTAGCAAATCTACATCAACACCCCTCAAACTGAGAGCATGTTGCTTGATTCCTCATGACAATTCTTTCATAAAGGGGAAATTCCTATTTTTCAATCTTTCTCAAAGGCAAATAATCGAATAATTCCCAGAAGCTAGGATCCTAGTCAACCTCCGTCTGAGTCCTGAAGCATTTCCAAGAAAAGGGATTTCTACTAGGTAAGACTTCTGTTGGCTTGACTAGCCTACAAAGAGTTTCAGATTTCTTGGAATCCAAGGAGTCTTGAGGACCATCCTATGCCAAGTGCCAGCATATTTCATAAAATCTTTGTGACTGGGTTCTGAACTGTTTTCCAAATTGTACTAGTACGTGTGTTAATTAAGATTCATTTAGTCATAAGTTATCGTTGTTAGCCATGAGTTCCATGTTCAGAAACCAATAATGTATATGAAATAAGATGTCTTTAAACAGAAACACACTTAAAACAGGGCTACATATTGATCTGTTGATGAAAATATTGTGCCCAGAAACTTGCAGGAACCTAACCTTGCATTTCTCCTAGGAGCAAGGGCTCAATATTCTCTAATTCAGTGTTTTCAGTACTTTGTAGAACGTAACAGCCACAGATAAGGAGAATCAACTATACATACATATAAAGAAAAGAAGAACGAGAATGATTACAGGTATCCCTCCCCACTTTTTTCTACAAATTTTTATTATTTTTAATTGCCTTAAGGAAGAAAGGTTAAAAAATGGAAGAAAAGTTGTATCACCAAAGAATACATTTTAATGATTCCACTTAGAAGTGAATTTCAAGCCTTACACATCTTATAGTTGAGAAGTTTTATTTTACATCCATTTCAGTTTCCTTATATTGATAAAGCTCTCTTTCAGGGGGTGCAAAGAACAAGATTTTCCAACCCACCGCACAAAAGCCTTGAACTGACTTACTCTACAACTCATACTGAGAACATTGGGTGATTGCAACATTCCTTTGACCTTGACAAACTTTGTAAAACATTTCATGTAAGATGCATCTGTGAGTTCTTTTAGTCTGTGAAACAGACAGACAGACAGCTATTATTTTTTTCAGAGGGAAATTTCATTAAGACCAAACATTTTTTCAAATTAAGTAAGAACTTGTGTTAGAACAACAATTAAGATTCTTGTTGGATAATCATCCGTGGTTAAGCATACAAGGCTGACCAAGGAAGAAAAATTAAAAAGAGAGAAAGAAGAAAAGAAAGAGAGAGAGAAGACATCACCCCCTCCCAGAACTCACTTTTAGCCAGACTTCAGGACCTGCAAGATTGTGAACACTGTTCTATATTTAGTTACCCGATATTTTGAGTAGCTCTGAAGTTGCAAAGCAGTGTTTTTCCACAAATTCCCTACAGTAATTTTTCCTAAGGAAACTCTAACCAAAGCACTCCCTATTCATTCTGTTTTTCCGAGCCTACAGAGAATCACAGAGTTTCTCCTGCTACAATTAGATCCACCCTTAGAAGGGTGGGGGAGACTGCCAAGCAGGGCAGCTCTAGTCTGGTCAAGCCCAGGACTAAATTCATGATGTGTGGATGGACACTATTCAGAGATTCCCACTCCCGAGAGGAAGGGTGAGTCATAGGACTCACCCACCCCACAAAATGCAACAAATTCTGAGAACTTCCATCAAATACAACTGACGCCTTTCCCTTGGACTTCCATCTTCCCAGATGGAAACCCACGACATCACCATCACTACATGCCAGGTGACATCTCTGAGCACGTCTGTTAGCACCACTTGCAAGTCCCTCCCCCGATATACTCCAGGAACATAAACGAATAAACTGTTTCTCAGATGTCGTTTTTGATTCAGAAATCTTAAGAGTTCAATTGAGAGTATCCTCAACAGCCAGTTTGGGAATTGCAAGATCTCAAACAGGTGCTCTTGGATTCTAGCTCTCCTGCATTCTGGGAAGTGTGCGCCACCGTTGAATCTGCTGTGGATAGGTCTCTTCGACCCTTGCTGCCTCAGTGCTCCATCATATTTCCCCATCCATGGCTGCAGTTTGAGAGAAAGGCCAGCCGGTCCTACCTGTCTCCCAAACCCTCGCACACTTGAACACAAGTGGAAGGAGTGTACGTCCTTTATCTTGCTTGTGGGCACTGACGGAAGGTAGCAAAGGAACACTGACAAAGCCAATTACAGAGCTGATATCATGAAAAAATGATAGGGCAACAGCTTCTTCCAGGAAGTATGCTATCAACCCAGTGACAAGGGCATATTGAGCTAAGGGGAATGAAGCCGTAACGTGATCAGGGAGGCCTCTGGGAGTGTTGAGAATGTGAGGATGGAGGAAAGCAGATGCCACAAACTGGAAACTTAGGAGCACGTATAAGGATATCTAGGAGTTCCCTGATACAAAGAGAAAATTGTAGGGAGTAGAAGACCAAAAATTTCAGGGGTGTATGTGAAGTCCTTAACTGTTGGGGTTTTTGGTTGTTATTCTCACTGTGATTTAATGAAAGTCAGATCTCATCGCTCCCCTAGGATCCCATCACTCCTCCTCTTCAGGGTGTCCATTGCATTTGGAAGAGAATCTACACCTCTTACCAATCTCATCTCACTCGCTACGCTCAAGCCCAAATGGATCCATTCTGTTCTCAGAACATGCCAACCCCCTAAGCATCTCAGAGCCCTCCCACCTGGTCCCCTCCGCGTGCTGGGATGCCAGGCATCCCTGGGCTTTCTGCACAGCTGGTTCCTTCCTGTGCTTTAGATATGGCCACCCCTTGTCACCCTATAACACAAGCCTTTCCTACTTCAACTGCCACCTCTTACTCCCCCTAATACCATTATTTATTCCCAACTAGCCCTTCTCACAACCAAAAATATTTTCTTGATTTAGCTCTTAAGTCCGAAGAGTTTGTTACTGAATCCCCATTGGCTGATACATAGTAGAAAATCAACAAATATCTCTTGAATGAATACATGATGAATCGGGACTGAAAGAAATGAATTAAATTATATTAGGCCAGTATGGCCTGGGGAAAAACAAGGGTAAAGCTGAATTCTGAAATAAAATCAAAGAGTGTAAGTATTATTCAAGCATCATGCAGTCTGGAATATTTAAAAAGAGGCATTGTGTGAAATCCTAGAAAACGAGACCATTGTGATACTTCCTTGTCATTTGGCTCCAAAAGATTTCTTTAGAAACTCACAGATGCCAAATTTCTTAGTTCTGAACCTGACTCATCCCCACCCAGATCCGAAGTGCTTCTTTTATGAACTTTACAGGTAAACATTGAGCTAAGCAAAATTTTCCCCAGCAAATGTCTAATGGCTTCCCCCAGTAGGTCCATCTGAGCAAAGAGGTCGCTCTGAATATGAACTACCCTTCATGACTTTGCACCTTGAATTCAACATGGTGCATGAATGAAAGTTCCACGTAGCTCCAAGGAGCTGGCCTCACCCTTCCTCGAGTGGAAAAACGTCTTAGTTATGAGAAAAGTAAAAGAAGTCTTTCTAGTAGAGAGGATTTCCCCTCCACCAGTGACCACGCTTGCAAAACTTTGGAAATTCATTTCTTCTGACCATTTTCTTTTTAACAAAGCAGTCTTCAGAAAATTTCCTTTTTTGAAGTCCATTTTTATTTTTATTTATTTTTAAGGCAAAGGGCTAAAATATTTAGGCCTTTGTGACAGGTTTCTGAAAATATTTCCTTGCCTTTAATTAATTTCAAAATAAATGCATTTCCAGTCAGTCCACACACAGGTGTAAAACAGACATTATTTCTACAGAAAGAAAAAGGAGGTGGCTGGCATGCACCGTGCTCCTGGTTTTGTCAAAACCGAAATGCAGACAATATTCATGTAAATAATCACAAATATGTATGTCCCAAGTAAGGAAGATCTGTCTGAGACATCAGTACAGAGAAATACTGATGTGTATATAGAATTGGAAATGTTCATTTCTGAGGACTTAAATAAGGACATGATTCGTTTAAGGCAAAGGAATAGAGAATTTGCAAATATCACTAACTTTACTCCAGGTTCCTGAAGTTTTTATGGTAAAGTGGGTGGCTTTATTTTTTTTCAATGTACGAATGAATAATGTTTAAATTATTTGTAATTTTCATACAACAGCACCCAGATACCTTATAAGCCCCAACAAATAAATATGAAGCTAGTTATAATGCACTTTTGAAAAAATTCCTGTATTTTGGAACGTTTTTTTAATAATACAGGAGCTTCCCTAAGAAAGATAGGAACTTTTTTGAACTCCTTAAGATGTTACTAGTCAAAGCTAACCATTTGGAATTAAAATTTCCAACTCGACAACAAGAGCGAGCTCGTAGATTTAATCTCATTTATTGAGATTTAAGGAGCAAGGAAGAAATGATTGTTTTTGCAGCTCCATCAGTTTATTTCCACAAAACGTCCATAAGAAGCTTTCCCACCACATGTTCCTTTCCATTATTAGGCACTTGGCTGGGATGTGTTTAGTTTGGCAGTTTGCCAAGTAATGTTCATTTGGGTCTTGGTGGTACTGAACTTGACAGAAAGCAAAGCACAGGGGGGAAAAGGTATTTTCAAATCACCATTTTCACATCAAAAATCCAAGCCCAAAAATCTCTCTTGCAAAATGCAAACCTGGACTATGCTTCTTTGCCGTTCTTCTATGTTGGCAAACCCAGGTATCCTGCCTTCACTTACACCTCCCAAAGACTGGCTGGGGAAGGAGGGTATTTCCTGTGGCCACAAAAAGGGTCCCCAACCTGGAGGACCTAAGTCCTGCAAACTCATAAAGTCTGGTCTGGTAGAGCTCCCAAAGCACTCCTCTTTGCCGTGCCCCATTTCCACTGCAGGTTTAATATCTGTGAACTCTGACAGATGATTTCAGATATCTCACCTTACAATGCAGATCCTAAGGGTAGCTATGTCGTAGACTTATTGAGCAGGTTTAGAGAGATGATCTCTGGAAAGCTAGGGCTAGCACAGTGACCACTGCATAAACACGAGTGTCATTGTTGAGAGTCTTCGGAAATAGGATCTGAGAGCAGTATTAACGATGCATATGGGTGAATGCACTCCGAGCGTCAGCTGTAAGGGAGTGAGGACAAAGGGGATGGTCGGAGAAAGGAGGTGAAGGACGATGAAGTGGCATCAGGACCATAGATGATTCCACAGTGAGCGTGGGAGCTGGTATGGCCCTTCCAAGAGGTCCCCAAACTGAGGCAAGGGAGTGAGGCTGTACCTTCACATCAGACCAGTCCTCACCTGGAGGCTGTCCCCAGGGAGGAAGGTAATAATAGCCATGGGCAGGGCCGCTCTCTCAGCCCAGAGCTGTTCCTAGAGAGAGACGTGGCTGCGAGCCAAGCCAGGCAGCGCTCCAGCAGCTGTTGGAATGCGTGCCTCAGTCCAGTAGGGGCTATGTGTCTGGGGTCCACCCCAGCTCCACCCACAGTCCCCACCGCTATGCGATTCGGTGCACTTCCTTCCCGTGGTCATGTTTACTCCAACTTGGTAAATCTCCTCCAACAGCCTGCAAGGCTGCTTTTCCAGGGGAAATTACAAGAGGTCATATGCATGGAAATTTGGTCCAGGAGGACCATGGTTTCCACTTCACTTGGTGTGATCACTGCTTTCTCCAAGCCTCAGGAGCCATCGCAGCTGTGTGTTAGTACTTTCTCTTAGGGTCCTTTCTGGGGCAAAGTCCCTGCCTCACGGGAGAGTGCTTCCATACTGAGAAGCTCTCACCTTATCCAAATGTATGCTGCACCCTCTTGGGGCCAACACCCTCAGCATGCAGCCTGACCCCACCCTTCAGCTTCCTGCTGGCACGTGTAAGCTATCCCTGGAGGTACAGTCCCTCTGTTTCTTTAGGGGATCCAGCACTTGCCCAGCCTCGTTATGTTTTGAAGGGTGATTTTGACCACGAGTGATTGGCTTGGTGGCCGGGAATGGAGATGGGGCTGGTCTTAAAGGAGGAAAAGTATGACGTTTTGGGCAGAGCCTTCTATAGTACCCTCAGGCAAGGACTCTTACAGGGAGAAGTGGCCATTTCTGTAGGCCCAAAGTGTCAGGGGAATCTGGGGTAATTCAAGATTTTGAGTGCATCAACTTGCATGTGCTTTCCCAAACCTCAGGGTCCTACTCCTTCCCAAACGGGGCTCTGCCCTGGGCATAGCCAGAAGCCGGTCTTCTCTGGAGCTCTATTACTCTTTTGATTAAGTCCTAGGACTTATCCTCAGTTTTTCCTGCCCTCCATCTACAGTAGATGAGTCTTTTTATCCTGCCAATGAGGCCCTATTGTTCTCATGCTTTGCTTTAAACTGGTGATTAATCACTGGCAGGATTTCATTGTCTTTCCCCAATATAATAATATCCAGGTCGCACCATAGTCCGTTTCCTTACCACTTTCCTCACATTTTGGAGGCATCTGCCAGTATATTTCCTTCCTATTCCAGCTCGCAACCAGTGAAAATTTAAACACTGATCCCCACCCCGCACTACTGCACGTCAGGTGCGGTCAGCACTCCACTCACCCTCAGTGATGGGGTCCTCCTTGCTAGCCAGCTAGTGGTGGGCCCAGCTCCCAAATCCCACTTAAAATATGCTCACTAGGGCCCTGTCAGCAACTAGGTCAGTTTCCCAGAGTAGCTGGTTGAACAGTGGCCCCTCATCAAAAGATCTGTCCACCCAAAATTTCTGAATATGACCTTGTTTGGAAAAAGGGTCTTTACAGATATAATTAAGAATCTTGAGATGAAATCAACCCTAGATTACCCATGTAGGCCCTAAATCCGATGACAAGTTGTTCTTCTAAAAACACAGAGAGGTGAAGGTGATGTGAGGACAGAGTCAGAGATTAGAGTGATTTGTCTACAATCCAAGGAAGGCCAGGGATTTCTGGCAAACACCAAAAGGTAGGAGAGAGGCATGGAAGGGGTATGGCCTCAGAGCCTCCAGAAGGAACCAACCCTGCCAACATCTTGACTTGGGACGTCTGGCCTTCTGAACTGTAAGAGAATAAATTTCTGTTGCTTTAAGCTACCCGGTTTGTGCTTATTTCTTATTGCAGCCGCAGGAAGCTAATACACCCAGGAAAACACTCTGAGGCAGAGATGTGCGTGCAGGATGGGGCTGAGAGAAAAGGAACTCCAATCCATGTGTAACATTGGCCTCAGCTGACCCCACAGGAAGCTTGAAGCAGATACAGCCCTTTAAATATTTCTTGAATTGAGGAAAGAGGAGTAGAACCTTTTAGACCCTGTATTGACTTTTCATTCCCTGAACAACACGCAGCAATCCGCAAAGACAAGGCAGCTCCTTTCATCCGAGGGCAATTCCAGGGCATGGACTTAATTGTGGGCGGTCAGCGGAGTACACACCTGGCAGCTGGGGAAATGAAAGCCTCAATCCGAAAGAGGGAATCTGGGTAGCACTTCTCAGCAGCTACTACAGGAGGCTGTGATTATCAGAGTAAGAACCACCTCAAAGATGGGGGCCATGGGGAATGGACCAACTAGAGCAGATCTTAGTGAGTTGCTTTTACAAAAACAAATGTTTTCACCAGTTGAACCCATGACCAAACACTAAGGGAAGACTTGAAGGAGAAAAGAGGTTGCTGAAAGGCCACAAGTGATCTGTTAGGGAAGAGTCGAATTGTGAGCAAAGGATGTAGCCAAGATGAGGGCTCAAGGAGGATGAGGTGGCAGCTTTATGGCTGATTCTACGAAGTCCTGGTCATTCTCAGCACCAGTTAGTGGAACTTCGTCTCCTTCTGTTGACACGGAAGGGATCACAGATGTCACAGAGTAGGCAGCTCTTACCTTCTTAATAAAAACTTCTGTTTCTAAAACTGACAACATGGGTAATCAAATGTCCAACAAGCACCAGAAAACATGCTCAACCACATTAGCCATCAAGAAAACGCAAAGTAAAACTATGATGCGATGCCACCACACACCAGCTAGGATGTCTATAATAAAAAGGTAATAATAAGTGCTGGAAAAGATATGGAGAAATCAGAACCTTCATACACTTCTAGTGGGAATACTGCAGTCACTTTGGAAAACCGTTCGGCAGACTCTTCTAAACTTAACCAAACACCTATACGTGATGCGGCAGTTCCTTTCCCAGATATTTACTCAAGAGAAATGAAAACCTATGCCCACACAAAGATCTGGATGCAAATGTTTGTAGCACCTGCTCTCGTAACAGCCTCAAACAGGAAATAACTCAAACGTCCATCAACAGTTGACTGGATAGCATAGCACAGGGAGATCAGCTCGGTGCTTTGTGACCACCTAGAGGGGTGGGATAGGAAGGGTGGGAGGGAGACGCAAGAGGGAGGGGATATGGGGACATATGTATATGTATAGCTGACTCACTTTGTTGTAAAGCAGCAACTAACACACCATTGTAAAGCAATTATACTCCAATAAAGATGTTAAAAAAAAAAACAACAGTTGACTGTATAAACACATTGTGGCAGAGTCCTACAGTGGAATACTGTTCAGCAGTAAAAAGACACAAACTACTAATGTAGGTGACTATTCGGGTGGGTCTCAAAATTGTTAAGCCAAGTTAAAGAAACCAGACATAAAAGAATACATACTGTGTGGTTGCATCTATACAAAACTCTAGAAAAGATAAATCTAATCTATAGTGATAAAAATCAGTGCTTTGGGCTTCCCCGGTGGCGCAGTGGTTGAGAGTCCGCCTGCCGATGCAGGGGACGGCGGGTTCATGCCCCAGTCCGGGAAGATCCCACATGCCGCGGAGCGGCTGGGCCCGTGAGCCATGGCTGCTGGGCCTGCGCGTCCGGAGCCTGTGCTCCGCAACGGGAGAGGCCACAACGGTGAGAGGCCTGCGTACTGCAAAAAAAAAAAAAAAATCAGTGTTTGCCTGGAGCTGGGAGTTGAGGGAGACTTCCTGAGAAGGGGCACAGAGAAAATTTTGGGGATGAAGAGAAGATTCTATACCTTGACTGAGGTGGTGATTACACAGGTGTGTACATGTGTCAAAACTTTTCCAATTGCACCCTTTAAAATGGGTACAAGAGACTGATTTTTCAAAAACTGACTGCACGAAGCCTCTCTGCCACTTATTCCGGAGACAACTGGAGCTGTGGGTGGGTGACGAGGGGTTACTCTTTTCTTAGCTCCCACAGTGATCCCAGAGTTACACATCAAAGCGCTCCCTCCTCACCACAAAGTGAAAATGACAAGGCTGGCTCCTGCAATGATAGTGACTCCCCAGACTAAAGAAGCCACAAAAGGTCACAAGAACTCTCAACTCCAATATCATCATGTATTTACCCAGGAGACCTCGTGGCCATTCTGACTGTGTTACGTTTTCCCACTGCTTCTTTCCATGTGGGTTCATTCACTGAGACATCAAAAGGGCAAGAGTCTTACTCAGCGTTGGTGCCAGTGAGTCAATGGCCAGCATTCCCCCACTGCCTTGCCCCTATTCTTTCTCTTCCTTTCTTCCATAACGCAGAACATCTCAGGATGCCCTGAAATTCATTTACTCAGGAAAAGTCAGCAACTACGTTTTCATGCAGTAAACAACTGCCATGAAAACCGACAGGCTTGGGGCCCCAAGAGAGCTGCTGAAGTGCTACGTTTTTGTAAATATTTAGAGTAACGTTCCCCTGAGAAAAAGGACGTATTCGCATATTAACTCACTCTAATAAACTTGACAACGGTGAAAAATGCCGGTAGAATCTCTGTGGCATCTTTATTCAAGAAGACCTCTGAATTGCATCCACTGTACAACCAACTGTGTAAATTCCAAAGTTATTAGACAGAATTGGTGACCCAAATGTCAGGAGAAATCATCTCATTCCTTATGGGAGAGGTCACTTTAGTTGCCTCTAAAAGACATGATGAGCTCTGACGGAGGTAGTTTTTTATGCTAAATTGGTAATCACACTTAGAACATATTCAGTAACTAGAGGGAAGAAACAGAATGTGCTCTAGCCCACTATTCACAATCTTAGTGTAGACATTAACAGGATTTCAAAAATACAGATTCCTAGGTCTCAGTATGAAGTTCCTACTTAATAGCGCTGGGATAAATCCCAAAAGTCTGTATTTTTTAAACGTTCCTAAGGTGATTCTAATGAATTTAACCCAGGCTTCTTAACCTTCACCCAGGTTTCTCTGTAACTTTCCTCTCCCTTAGCGCTGTGCTCAAAGAAACCCCACCATACTCTGTAGTCTACAGGAGTGGTACCCAAATGTTTTGGGTCTTTCATTCCTATCACTGAGTGCACATTCCTGATTTGGGTATATGTATTTAATTACGAGTTTAAAAGTGCATCGTATTTCAAAAGAATCGTGTTTAAATCCAGAAGAGCAAGCAAGTCATTCGGCTGACCTCCAGACGCGGACACATTGTGTTCTTGTACTGTGCTTCTTTGTCATTTTGAAATGGCAGTATTTCCTAGGGAACGTCAATATTGCTATTTAAGTGAAAAAAGCAATTTAAGTTTGAAAGTTTTTAAACCTCTTCCTTAAGAGGTTTTTCTAATATTTGTAAACAAACCATAGAATGATAAGTACAAATGTTTACTTTTTTTATTACCTAGTGATATTTTCCTAAACAAGCAGGACAAGAACGAGGCAAGAGAAACCACGAAGGCATGCTTTTGTGTGATGCTGGAGAGGTCTAGATCATTGGCCAGGCAAGGTTGCGAAGCTTCCGTCGACAAAGCCTCCTAAGTACGTGCCCTTGTGTCAGGGTTTAAGTGCCTCAGGGTGCGGCAACCAAAGCAAAACTTTCCTAAATTTGGCTGATAATGCCTGACAATGTCCTTCCCTGTGGTCAAGGTTCATCCATAGGAGCAAGACAGAGCAGCCCCAGCTCAGCCACAGGCCATTGACCACAGCCTTTCTCTGAGAGGTTCCTCAGGATTCAGTGCAGAGCTCCCAAGCTCCATTCTAAATTCCCTTTTGCTTTTCTTCTCCCTTTCTGTTACCAAAATACAAGTTCATATTAAAAATAAACAGTGCTGCCTTGCCGTGAATCTCTGTTCTCCTTTAAACGGTCTGACTAGTACCAGTGAGTCAGACCTCCTACTGTTCCCCAACCCAGGACAGATCACTGGGCCCTCGCTGTCCTTCCCCTCCCTTCTGGCCGCCTGTTCCGGCTCTCTCCGCTCCAGTCTTTATCCCCATCTAATTGCTATTTTTCTGGCTGGTTATCAAACCCCTCTGTCCCTCTGGGTACCTCCCTGGGTCTCTCCCAGGAACTCACTTGGCCTCACTTTTCTGTTTCTTGCTGCTTCTCTCTTTTGCCATCGCTCTAAGTGGCCCTCTGTTTCCCCAGATAAGCACAAAACAAGCATGAAAAGTGAACCACAGGAAGAATAAACCATTTTATGAGAGCATCGTGCCACGCAAACCTGGGAAAAACCCCTGCACGTTCTGGCCCCGTCAGCATCCTCTGTCATGGGGATGCTTTCGAGCTGCCCTTAGAGACTCACTTCCTCTCCACAGTATTTGCATCCTTAATGCACTTCGAAGACAAGCTCTTGGCATCCATGCAAAAGCAATCTGTGCTGTGTGGAAGATATGGTCTCTAACCTCAGGTTGAACTAAAGAGCACTGGAAATTTTAAGAGGTTGTTTTGACCTTTCAGGGTCACTTAGGATGAGGATCTGCCTGGCAGTAGTTAATGGCGGTTTGATTGGACTCCAATGCTGTTTCTAAGTCTCTCCTTAGAATCTAGCCAAGCTAAACACATATTCTTTTCATCTCTACTCGCAAGTCCAGCCTTCAGCCCCAGGTCTTCAGTTATTCCTCGGTTCCTCTCTGGACTCCCTCCAGTTTGTTGACAAAGCCTCCAATCTCCATTCAAAATTACTTCTTAATTTCTCTCTGATAGCATCTCCCAGCGTTTCCTCAAGATCAGCATTTTATTCTGTTTCTGCCCACACAGAGAAAAGAGCACGAAGCTGCTTCAGGCAGCTCATGGAAGGGCCTTTCCAAAAGGCAGACAGATGCTCTCCTGGAGCTGGCAGGATTCTTTGTCTTTTCTTTTCTTTTCTTTTTTTTTTTTTTTTGAAAACGAGGCCTATTCTTGATTTTAAAATCCATATCGATCATTGCTGAAAACTCACAAAATACAAATAGGCAGATGAATATGCCAACTCATGGGCGCTCCACAAACTACAGATATTTCTGTTAATATTTTTTTATGTTTTCTTTCTTTCCTTTGAATAGACAGGTTTTTTTTTATTAAAGGATAGTTGCTGTACAATATTATATAAGTTACAGGTATACAATAGAGTGATTCACAATTTTTCAAGGTTATATTCCATTGAGAGTTATTATAGAATATTGGCTTTAGTCATCATGTTGTACAATATATCCTTGTAGCTTACTGTGTACATTATAGCTTCTACCTCTTAATCCCCTACCTGTATACTGCCCCTTTCCGCCTCTCTCTCCACTGGCAACACCAGTTTGTTCTCTATATTTGTGGCTCTGATGCTTTTTTGTTATATTCACGAGTTTGTTGTATTTTTTAGATTCCACATATAAGTGATATTATACAGTATTTGTTGTTCTCTGTATGAATTATTCCATTAAGCATAATGCCTTCCAAGTCTATCCATTGCGGCAAAAGGCAAAATTTAATACTTTTTTATGGTTGAGTAATATTCCATTGTGTGTGTGTGTGTGTGTGTATATATATATATATATATATACCACATCATCCATTCATCTGTTGATGGACACCTAGGTTGATTCCATATCTTGGCTATATTGTAAATAATGCTGCTAGGAAATGAGGGTGCACGTATCTTTTCAAATTAGTGTTTTTTGGATAAATACCCAGGAGTGGAATTGCTGGATCATATGGTAGTAGTAGTTTTAGTTTTTTTTTTAGAAACCTCCATGCTGTTTTCCACAGTGGCTGCACCAGTTTACATTTCCACCAACAATGTACTAGGCTTCCCCTTTCTCCACATCCTCACCAACATTTGTTATTTGTGTTCTTTTTGAAGATAGCCTGAGAAGACCAAGCTGTTAAAAATTCAATTGCATTTTAAGGACATTTTCCCATATTGTTAACTCCCATGTTTCCATTTCATTCTTCCAACTATATCACCTTATGCATGAGAAGCACACTACTTTCACTGTCGTTTTTGAAAGCACAATGCAGATTGTAACTGGTAGGTAAATTCCTAAAGAGTTCTCTTTCTTTTTCAACATTTTCTTGACTGTTCTTTTATTTATATATTTCTCTAGATAAATACTAGGTTCGTTTAGCTGGCATGTGGGATAGAATGTCAAGCTTGTTTCCTACTTCTCTGCATGTGTGTAAAGCAGGCCTAGTGCATCAAAGAGCTACTGGCCTTAGGAGAGGTTCCTAACCAACGATGGACAGAACTTAGTGGATAAATACCCCTCGGATGGGGCAACCATGAGTACACTCTGTACAGATTCCCAGGTAAATTCAGCCTCAAACCCAGAGAGGCAATCTGATCATTCTGGCAGCCTTTCTTGGCTTCCTTCTTTCTGCCACTTCCCAGGCTTTACCCCTCTATTTCTGTACTCTTCCAAATAAACCACATGCACTCAAAGCCTTATCTTCAGGTCTGCTACTTTGGGAACCCAACTACAGACATTTCCTCTCCGTTCCCACTTTAGTTCAGAAATTTATTTTTTTTTTTCACCTGAACAGCTGCAATAATATCCTAACTTTCCTCATGGCTTCAATCTCTCCCTTCAAATATTTCCTTCAGATAAATATTTCTAGAATATAAATATGATCACGGTCTTCCCTGGCATAAAACTCTTTAGTGATTCTTACTGTAGGTAGGATAAAATCTAAACTCTTTAACATGGTTTATAGGGCCTTCCATGACCCCAAGACCCTGTCCATGTTTGCCTTTCCATCCCTACTTCCAACCTCTTCCCAGTCCCACTGTGTGCCAAGGGTGTAGAGTGCATCATATCTTTCCAATCCTCTGGGAATTAACACACACCTAGTATCCTCCACTCAGCCCAATGTCCAGCCATTAAATTCTCATTCATTCTCCACTTCTGCCTCAGTGAACGGTGTTCCGTCCCCAGGTGGGTAGCAGGAAGACCTCCATGTATCTCTATCTGTGTGCTAGTCACACTGGACTCTGTCTGTCACGATGGCCATCTCTCCTACTACGCTAAGAATTGCTAGAGGGCAGGCACTCATCTCCTGAAGCCATGTGGCCCCAGCTTCTCCCCAGCACTCCACGCATGGAAGGTGCTTTAGGAGAGTATATCGTAGTAATCAACGACTGAGTGAGTGAATGCAAACTCCGACAGCTGTCAGAGCTGGAATTCGAGCATGAGCTTGTCCTACCTCAGAGCTCGTGTTCTTCCTACCACAATGTGCTCTGTGAGGAGCCAGCCTGCACGTGACACTGGCGCTGGGACACGCAGATGCGATAGATTTGCGATGGTCACACATTTTGAAGTGTAACATTCTACCACCCCCCTCAGTGGTCAGGAAGAGTATGGAAGCATCTGAAGTGCCTTACTCTTAGCAGCTTCACCAGATTTCTTTTCTCTTTCCTCTTGTGTCAGGTCAGAACTCCCTGCATTTTTTGGCCCCATAAAACCCTACTTCTTCTTCTCCCTAATCCAAGTCAGAAGAAAAAGCTGTCTGGGGAGAATAGAGCCAGGAAGTGAGATCATTCTACGAAAGACATCAGAATTGAGCGGCTCTGTAAAAAGACAGGAAGTGAGGCAGGAAGTTGGGAAGGAAGCCTGGCTTACCTGCTGCCACTCTGGGCAGATTGAAGGAATTCAGATTAGGATTTTCCTGGTAACTCAGAAAACAGTTCCTCTGTACTTCAATCATTCCCTCGTTGACTTGCCCAGTGTTACCTGAACCAGCGATTAAAACTACTGTTGAAATTGCATCACCAATTTGGAATTCAGACAATGCTTTACTCTCTCAGATTTTGGCAAGACTTCCTTCTTCCACATTCCCTATCATAACGTTGGAAAGGGGATAAGGAAGTCAGACAGTTGAGGCTTAGCTACCATTTACAGTGGTAATGAGAATATCACCGGTGCTGCCTTGAGGTCCTTCTTTGGGTGAAAGCAATCTGCTTTTTTCCTGAGCTGGTGCTGCATAAATCCAGAGACTTCCCAGTCCCTCAAGACACCTGCTTCCAAGGGGCACCAGGTGGTTCAAACCCCCTCTTCAGTAGGTCTTCTAGTTTCCCTCTTCCTCCACCAGGTGCCCCTCTCCACATGGTAAGCCTTGCTGTTGTAGTGAGTGGATCTTTAATTATGCTGCCAAAGTGGATTTAACTTGTGTTTGAATAAGCACAACTGTCGTGGACTTGACATACAATTTAATATTATGTTAATATTGTTATTCATCTGACATTATTTCATTACAATTCTTTAAAGAGGTTACCCTCCATTGCCTCTAGATGAAAACTTGAGGTGGCCCAAGGATTTTCTGCTTAGAAAATAGACATGCAGTAGATCTTAAATGATAACTATAAAAGTCTTGATTCTGAAGCCAGAACGTCCAGACCAAGAATTAATCAAAACACCAAATTTTTCAGCGTCCTCTATTTCCTCCTTCGTCTTGAGAGCTGCAGTCTTAAGGAAGATGGTAAAGCACTTCTTTCTTTTCTTACTGACATTTGCCTCTCCGCTGACCCTGCACTTGCTAGATGTTTTCTGATCAGGTCAGAACAGGCAGAGGATTGAATGGGAAGAAGAAATGAAAGCCTTATTGACCTTGTACCTTTGGGTCTGGCAGATGAATAAGGATTATGCTTTCCCTTGTTGACACTTTCCTTGTTCTTTGGAGTTTCCACCACCAAGGACTTTATTTATGCTGTTACCTTGATCCTGAAAGAAACATTCTATTCCAAATGGAAAACCCCTATGGATCTCATGTTAACCTTCAGCTTCTTACTGTTGGGTTCCTTCACTTTCTTATGGACGGCTCCCAAGACAGCCACATGCCCGGCCTTGTGCTCTCTCTGTCTCTGTCTCTGTCTCTGTCTCTCTCTCTGTCTGCTGTGCTCCATAAGAAATGAACAAGTGCCCCTTGACCCAACAAGTGCTAGGATCACCAGCAAATTTCACTACAGCAACTTACATCTTGTCATGACAGGCTGACAGTGTTCTAGTTATCAAACTCAAGTCCTCCATGTCTCCCAGATGCAAGCTCTCCAGCTGGCCCGTGAAAGCATCTCACTGGGCTGATGAAGAGGCAGCACCCATCCCTATACCTCATACCCTCCAGGAAGGGACACTGCAACAGCTCTTTACAAAGAAATCTTTTCTCAAATCCTTCCTTCTTCTCAATTCTTATTTTATTTGAAGTCAGTGAAAGAATTTAAATGTCATGTAACCATTTTACAAAAAGTTTCTGTACATTTTACAAATGGGACTCACCCCAATATCCCCTTTGGTATATGATATCTCTAGAATTCACACCCAAATCAGAACTATGGTGAGAAGAGTCCTCTTTTAATATCTTAATCCTGCTGCCATGGAGGGCTCACTCCCCTCCAGTACCTGGGCTGCATTCTGACATTCTCTCTTCTTATAAACTAGGAAATGGAGGCTCAGAGAGGTGAAGAAACTGCTCAGGTCACCCAGCCATTAGATTGAAAAGCTGAACTTTGAACCCAAGACTCTGTCTCCAGTCCTGGTACCTTAAACTTCTTAGCTATGACGTCCACTGTGGGGCACATAAAAGATGCTTCCTTTCTGACTTTGAGAAAAGTGCAGAGTACAGACTTTCCCAAATGCTGTAAAGGTTAGTTGTGTCCCAAACTCCCATCAGGCTTTGGGACTGACTTTGCCTACTTTTCTTTTTGCTAGAAGGTATCAAGCATAGTGTTCCATGGCTGACTCAGTCCCAAAGCCTTCAACACTTTGCTACTCAAAGGGTGATCCAAGGCTCAGTATCTGAGAGCCTGTTAGAAACGTGTTACCTCAACGCCTCCCATTAACCTACCCTATGAGAATCTGCATTTTATCAAACACATTAAAATTGAAGATGCACTACTCCATGCTATCCCTCCAAGGAGACCTAGTGAAACTTCTATCACATCTACCTCTTGTAACTTCCCAGGTGTCATCAAAGAGACCTGAAAGTTAGGCTACGCCCGGTAATCTTCACCATATCTGTTATTTTTATCATATCAGGTTATGATATTAACATACCTTTATCCTAAAATATCACTTTGTTAATCTAATGTTTTGGTTATACCCTTTTCAGAGTGTATCCTCTCAAAATAAATTCTGCTCTTTGTCTTGAAGACTATAAACCAAATCTCTAAATGAAAAATAAACTTCCAACTGACTAACTGATAATATAGCCCAGCAGGGCAGGAAGGCTTGATGATAAAGAGTCAGGACTAACCTGAACTAGAAAATGGGTCTGTTCTTCCTCTCATCGTCACAGCCCGCCCACCCCAGCCCTGCACGCTCATGCATCACACACACATACTTCCTGCAGTCACTCACGCGTCTGCTAAATGAGTCAATGAGCAACTACTGCATGGCAGGCACCGTGATGAGAGCAATAACCCAAAGATGGACCACACACGGCTTCTGCAGGGAGCTCACGCTCTAATAGGGAAGAAGAGACACATATGCAAACATTGGTCATGGAAGGCGGAATACGAAAGCTGTTGTAGAAATCATCTTTTGAGAGACTATGCTGTGATAATATAACCACAAGCTCTCCGGGGCTCTCACGGGTCCCTGTGGGCGGAAGTCCTTTATGGATCTGCCACGTTTTGGATCCGTACACCGCCAACATCCCTGGAATCAGGCTGAAGGAGCAGCCCCTTCTGAGGCATGGTCCCGTGGACACACCGTGCAGACGCCTGTAAAGCTTCTGCACTGAAGTGACATGTCACTCTGAGGCAGGAGGTGGATGCTCCCCGGGCTGAGCCGCTGGTGTCTGTCCCCTGTGGACAGACGCTCCAAGATGAAGATAATAGCAGGAGGATAACAGGAGAGGCTGGGCCCTGCCCAGATAAAAGAGACCACATAGTCCTCATTCTTGAGGTCAAGGAGACCTTCCCGACTACACGTGCACAGAAATACTCCTTGCAGGTCAAAGGGGAGTGATGTCAACCTACCCATAGGCCTCTTTGCAGGCATCCATCTTGGCTAAGAGATGTGCGTGCACACGTGGGAGGACCCTGAGGTAAACCAAATACGGACTCAGAACCAGGCAGAGCAAGATGATTGGCCAGAAGAAACCCAGAAGAAATGCCCCATATAAGTGATTCAAACTACCACAGGGGCGCAACTCTCTCTCCCTGCGCTGGCCCATGTGTGCCTGCTCACACGTACTCTTTTTCCTCCGAATAAACACTTTACTTGTTTCGCTACTTTCCGTTTCTTTGTGGGAATTCATTTCTACAAAGTCAACGGGCCAGGGGCCTTGTCACTGGCCACTGGTCCCTGGTGGTCTAATGGCTAGGATTCAGCACTCTCATTGCCATGGCCTGACTTCAATCTCTGGCCGGGAACCAAAATCCTGCTTCCAGCCGCTGACGGCCAAGACCTCCTGAGATCAACTCCCTCTCACATCCCAAGGGTCTGAGGAAGTCACCAGCCGTATCTCATGTCAGTGGGGCACCAGGGAGGGGACACAGGGATGGGCGTGGTTGTGAGGGCAGCGAATATGTGGGAAATAGAACACAACCTGTCACACACACATCGTGGGAGAGGGTTAGAGGAAGTGCTTCGGGAATCTGGAAACCTGAAGAACACCTCTACCGGAGGGAAAGAAGGGAGACGACCTGAAGGAGGTGATGCCCAGCTGAGTTTTGAAACACTAGCAGTGGGGGTGAGAATGGGGAAGGAACGGGTGAGCCTGGAGCCATAGAGGCAAAGTCCTGAGCGCCACTGTGCTGATGCAGCGAAGGAGAGGGTGGGGTATGGGTGTAACAAGAGTACAACTGAGATGTGATGGTGCGAGGTCTTAAATTCCAGCTGAGGTGTCAGGACTGCACTACAGAAGCAATGGGTGGCGAGTCAGAGTCAGGGCAGACAGTGATGTTTTACAGGCCGGGGGGTGACATGGGTCGAGCCATGCAGCAGCAGGTAGATTAATCTAGTCTGACACAGAGCTTCCAGAAAGGTACATGGATTGAAGAGGCTTGGTTCTCTCTCTCTCTCTCTCTCTCTCTCCCTCTTTCTTTCTCTTTCTCACACCTGCTCACTTCCTAAGACCAGTTCAAATATTCTTTCATTTGTCCTTGAAGACTGACCATCTCAAGAAAAATGATGTGATCTTTTTCTCTATAGCCATAGTCCTTTTACATGTATAGTTTATCCTAAGTTGTGTGTGCCTGTCTTTTGCAGAAACGTGAGTTCTCAAAGATAGAAGTCTGGCCTTCTTCGTTTTCCTATCTTCCATTCCAGCCCTGGGCTGTATGCAGATTTGTTTGTCAAAAGGACAGTTTGGCTGAGAAAAGCTATAGAGGCCCAGTTTTAAGATTATTGCAATAGTCTATTAATACAGTGAAAACTGGAATAAAAGAGTCCAATGAGAAACATGGATTCGAATTTATATATGTTTGTATGTATCCTTCCTTTGCTTCCAGTAAGTTCTGAGGAGATTTATTTATATTTTCATACCCCACCATTTGTGTTCCCATGTAGCACTGTCTGAATGAAGGCAGACCCTTCCCTAAGTCTGAACACACATACTTAGTTCGACATGAACTGAAAAATCCTGTGGAAACCAAATGCTTGGGTGAAAAGAAGCCTGCTTTTCACGTCAAGTCTTGTGCAATCGCTGTAGAAGGGGGTCAAAGGGGAAGCTCAAATAGGGAAGTTCCAAATCCTGAAACCCACTTTAGTATCCACAAGGTCAATTCACCAAAAATATTTTCTTGCCTGAACTTGTCAGTTGTCAGAGATTTGCACACTAATGATATCTCTCCAAGGCCTTCTGGATGTTGCAGTTCTCTGCTTCATGAGAACTGGAAACTTATCTCAGGGAAAGCCTGAGTGGTGAGATTCAAGGGGAGAAAATTAGTCTGGACTCCTTGGAAAAGACACCAGAGGTGACCTCATTTCTCCACATTCTCTCTCTGAAGGAAATAACAGGAATGGTGTAGAGGACACAAATCCAAGTCCTATATTTGGGCACAAACGAGAATTACTAAGGGAATACAAATCTCACTGGTCCAGTGCAGAGGATGGTCTGCATAATCGTTGCCAAACACCCATGAACTTGTATGAGCAAGTGTGTTCATTTCCCTGCCGAAACAAATCATCACAAATTGGATGGTTTAAAACCATAGAAATGCATAATTTCATGGTTCTGGAGACTCAAATCTGAAATCGAGGAGTCTGCAAGGCCATGCTCTCTCTGAAGATTTTAGGGGAGGAATGTTTCTTGCCCTGCCTGGTGGTTGCCAGCCATCATTACCATTCATTCCTTGGCTTATGGCATCATAACTCCAATCTCTGTCTCCACCTTCACATGGGCAATCCTCCTTGTGTCTCTGTCTTCTCTTCTTACGCGGACAGAGTCATATTGGATTTAGGCCCAAACCTGATGCAGTATGACCTCATCTTAACTTGACATCTGCAAAGACCCTATTTCCAAATAAGGTCTTGAGTGGAAGACACCATTCAACCCAGTACAATGGGTATATGAAGGACCAACGGACGTACAGAGAGGTGAATTTGGGCTCTTTGTTCCCCAACATACCTGCAAGCCAACCTCATAAAAGGCCAGCACACAAAGGGCCAGAGGTCTGAAGTCGGGTGGCCGTTTTGACACAGCCAAAGACAAGTAAAAGTAACTAAATGCATATTTTCAACCAACAATCGTAGAATTCATTCCAGCGTTCTTTGTGTATCAATGAATTTATGCCCTGTCTTATTCAAAAAAGATTTGAGGGGCTTCCCTGGTGGCGCAGTGGTTGAGAAACCGCCTGCCGATGCAGGGGACACGGGTTCGTGCCCCGGCCCGGGAAGATCCCACATGCAGCGGAGCGGCTGGGCCCGTGAGCCGTGGCCGCTGAGCCTGCGCGTCCGGAGCCTGTGCTCCGCAACGGGAGAGGCCACAACAGTGAGAGGCCCGCGTACTGAAAAAAAAAAAAAAAAAAGATTTGAAGTAATCGAGTCATAGATATTAGAAGGATTTTAATATTCCTCAAGGAAACCAGCGTTCGCTGAATACATACATACTATGTGCCTGGCACGATTCTAGATGCCTTGCACACATTATCTCATGGAACTCCCATATTGCTCATGACAAATTAAGAGTTATTTTCCCCATAATACAGGTAAAGAAATTGAGACTGAACAAAGGGCTGCTTTTTTTCAGCGTTAGTCCCACAAATGTTGAATTATTCTTTGTATTCAAGTGGAAGTAAACATAAAACTCTATTTTTTAAAAGTCATTGATAACATTTTATGAAAAATATTATTTGAACTGACATTTTCAAAGGGTGATGGATTCTGATATTTATATTGTTATTTAGGTTATTTAGGGCATAAATTCTGTTACTCTCCTTCCTAACCTCCATGAGATCTCAGTACAAAGAGAGTACAGACAGCACTTGATGGTGGAATTGTAAATAATTTTTATAAGCCCTTAAATCAGAATTCATACATTAACTCCAATCAAACTGCAGAAGACTATTGGCCGGGGGCGAATAAATTAGGAGTTTGGGGTTAACATACACACACCACTATGTATAAAAAAACCAACAGGGCCTACTGTAGAGCACAGGGAAGTATGCTCAATATCTTGTAATGACCTATAAGGGAAAAGAATCTGAAAAAGAATATATATATATATATATATATATATATATATATATATATACATGAATGAATCACTTTATCGTATACAGGAAACTAATGCAACATTGTAAATCAACTATATTTCAATAAAAAATAAAGTTAAAAGAATATTGGAAGTCATGAAATCCAACTCTGCTCTGAAATCTGCCATATAACGGTTATGCCATTTTGAAAAATTCATTCTCTACGTCCTTATCTCTCTCATTTGTGAAACCAGTGTTGTGCAGCTGTATCTTGAAAGATCCTTTCACCTTATGGTTTTAAGATAGTTTTTTTTTTAAGATAGTTTTACAATATATATTTTTGAACCATAATATATTTCTTGACCTTCTGTGCAAAAAGCTGTAATTGGTGACAAACACATTTTAAAGCATTTTAGGGCTTCCCTGGTGGCGCAGCGGTTGAGAGTCCGCCTGCCGATGCAGGGGACGCGGGTTCGTGCCCCGGTCTGGGAGGATCCCACGTGCCGCGGAGCGGCTGGGCCCGTGAGCCGTGGCCGCTGAGCCTGCGCATCCGGAGCCTGTGCTCCGCAAGGGGAGAGGCCACAACAGTGAGAGGCCCGTGTACCACACAAAAAAATAAAAAATAAATAAATAAATAAATAAATAAAGCATTTTAAATTCAAATTCTCATTTGACCACAGAGATCACTTTCTTTCAGACCCAGGTTAATTTGGAAGTGTGTGGTCTCATAGTGAGAATAGATGAAATATTATATTATATTATATTATATTATATTATATTATATTATATTATATTATATTATATTATAATGCCTCAATGCTCTCTACCACTAACACATATCTTTATCCTTAATGCTTATTCCCTTAAGAATATCATCTTCCTAGGTATTTAAAATTTTGAACCTGTGTCCACCTAAGGAGAAGGTGCTTGCTTAAGTCTATGTTTTGCTTCTTATGGGTCAAGTTATTCCCTGGGACTGCCTATAAGATCTCCTCCCCTTGGGGGAAAGCCTTGGGTCCATGTGTTTGGCAGATGATTAAAGCAAGCTCCGTTTACAGGTCTTTCTCTTGACCCAGTAAAGTCAGAGAGAAGAGAAAGAATACATGAGTTACTTCTCTAATTTGTCAACCCTAAGAACGTGGACATGATGACTCCCGAGAATGAACACTCTGGAGTCCTGTTAGCAAGCACACCAATAAACAGAGAAGCAAGAGGATATGCCTTTAATAAGGCTGTCTTTTACGTGCAGCCCTTGAATAGATCTGCTTTTTAGATGGAGGATAAGCTTTTTTACAAGGACTGAGGTTGCTAGGAGTAAACGTTACCTCGGGAGGCTGGGAAGCCAATGTGACCGACGAGCAGATGTGTGGATTCTCTTGTCTCATAGTCAGAGAGCCTTTTGGAGTCTCTGCATTCACTCATTGCCAACCCTTGAAGCTGAGCCTTCAGCATCACTGGCCACCTGGAAGTCCCAGCAGAAATTTATCCCGTTTAAAACACATGGATTTAAGTCGTTCAGAACAGACTATCAATTTTCTATCATCAAATTTTTAGTGGCTCTCATTAATTTTATAAGAATATAAATGTATGGCTCTATCTAATTATCTAATAATGATGTGCTAGCTTCGTGTGCATACATTTGGGGAAGTATACTGATTGATCCAATAATTCAATAGTTGGTTTTGACTGAAAAGTGAATAACTAAGAGAGAAAAACTAACTGATCTGTTTTGAACCAGACTTCTCAGGCATTGGGGCATGTCTGTCACCAAGAAAAGTCCCACAATGACCAGCGTTTGGACTGGGAGGGAATTTGGAGACTCAAATTGTGCTATACTGAGGCTTGTTCTTAATGGGCGGTGTGAATCAGTTACAGAAATAGTTTCATCATATTAGGAACCCAAAGTCTCAGGAGAAGCCATGAACAGATTATATACAGAAAGCAATAGCAGATTTTTAATGTTAAATCTGAAGGTGATAAGAATATAGTCAATTCTACAGACAAATCATCAATTATAAGAATAACATAGAGCTTCCCTGGTGGCGCAGTGGTTGAGAGTCCGTCTGCTGATGCAGGGGACACGGGTTCGTGCCCCGGTCCGGGAAGATCCCACATGCCGCGGAGCAGCTGGGCCCGTGAGCCGTGGCCGCTGAGCCTGCGCGTCCGGAGCCTGTGCTCTGCAACGGGAGAGGCCACAGCAGTGAGAGGCCCGCGTACCGCAAAAAAAAAAAAAAAAAAAAGAATAACATAATTTTTTAAACCAAAGAACATAGGGAGGCCACAATCTCCATATTGAAGAAAAGAAGAAGAAAAGGAACAAACCAGAGATTAGTCGGCGGAAGGGTGGCCACTTGCGGAATTATTAGTTTAGAATAGTACCGCTAGACGACCAACTGGGCATCTGCTCAGCTGTAATTCATTTTGTGTGATTTGCCCCATCCACCTATAGCCTTGGTGTACGGTCAGGCCACTCAGGATGGCTGCTCTCACGCTCTGTGTACATCCCCTGCTGGACCAGTCCCTGCCTCACCCACACCCGACTCACAAGACTGACCTTCCCTCTTATTAATAGAGCCTAATCAGTAAATGTCTACAGACTTGCCCCTGGCCCCAGCCAGTGATCATTCTCATCCTTAGGTCAGAACTAGTGCTACCAGGATGGTTTATCAAAGGGGTTTGTCCCTCTGTTGGTTTCCCTGGTAACCGATGAGCCAACCTGGCATCAATTCCCTCTGTACCTGGTAATTTCCCCCTTCCCCAAGTAGCCAAGACTGATGCCATGTCCTGCCCAATGTCTGCCAGACAGGTCGGGCATGCCTCCAGGACCTTGCTTCACACATTTAAGATCCCCATGTGAATTAAACCATTGATGTCTCTGTCGCCGTCACTGGGCTCTTTCTTCGGTCCTGAGGCTGGGCAAGTACAAGGCTTGCAGGCCTGCAGGGTTCAGCCCAACACCTGGGCTCCTAGCAGCTGCCTTACACTGTCCCTCTGGCCACATCTTAAGGAGCTGTGTTTTCAACTTTTCCTTGAATTTCAAGGGAGGCCTGGTACCTTTCCAATACGCTTATTTTTAAAAGAGCTCACTAGAATTGATTTCGAACACTTTTGATCAAAAGAAATGTTGACAGGAGAGTCAGCTCTAAGCCTGGATCCGTTTCAGGAAGGGTAAAGTCGGCTATGAGGCTCTCATGGTCCTGGGTGGGAGCTTCCTTTGGCCGCTGTGGCAGGCAGCTTCCTCACAGGGCTGGCCCTTTCCTTCCAGTAGGAGAAAGTCACTCTGGACAGCTTACTACTCCCAGAGAGGACTCATCAGTTGTGACACCTGTTTCTTGAAAATGAAGCTGTCCTAGAATCAACAAAGTAAGAGTGAGACCACAAGTTACCCTTTACTAAGCATGGGCGTTGAATCACAGTTAATGTCACCGGGCTCAGTCTCCTTCACCCTTGCTACTCACTTCCCGTCGTGGAAACCACATCACATGGATAATGGGCAATTGAGCTCAGTATCACTTGGAATTCATTTGGAATTTACGGCTTCCCCCAACTCCTGTTTTCTGGATTCAGGCTCAATTTATGGCTTGGAACACAGTGTTTCCTACAGGAAAAACTTTGAAATGTGCAGAAGTAAAAAGGGCTCTTGGAGAATATTAAATATCTCTTACAAAACACCATGCTGATGAGTAAATGAGAGTGTAAATGAATCCAGATAAAAAGTATTGCGTTTCCATTGAAATACTCAGGGGCTCGAGAGTTAAGGGGAAAAGTTTTGTGGGGAAATGTGTTTTAGGTTACGCTAAATGTAAAACGTGTGCAAAAGCGCTTGAGATGTTTTTCCTAGATTAAGATGCCGCCACATTACTCCTTCTCAGTAATTAGTAAATGGGACAAGTAAAATTTATGTGTAAATTCAATGCAATTCATGAGCATGAAAAATGATCTCAAACTCCAAGCTGCAATGAAACACAGAGTATTTGCAGAATTGCCTTGGAGTAAATTCCAGACTCTAAAGCAGTTGTGAATTAGGCCATGAAGAAAGAGATGAAGGCATCGGCTTGTGGATTTCAATTTTATTTTTAATGTGGCTTTCAAATTATTTTGAATTAAGTCATTTTAGGAATGTTCATGGGAGAATAAAACTGAATAAACTACTTTAAGTGAGAACACAGGGCACATTTTTATCCTCTATAAGCCCAGAAGGGGACAAAAGCAATTGGACTTCGGCACAGTGCAAGGAAGCATCAGATGGCGTGGGGGGGGGGGGGTGACTCTTGCAAACCTACGATCCGCTGTGCCACCCCCCTGCACCCTCTTTTTACGAAAGACCGACGTCAGTACCTGCTTTCACTAACCGAAAGAAATCTGAAGAGGATGCTCACTTCTACGAAAAAAGGCAAAAAGCAAAAATAGCATCAGGGTTTGCTCTGCATCTAGTTGTTTATAGAGGTAGCAGACGCTCTGAGCAGTGAGAACGGCCCTGTGAGGCTCCTTCCCCGGGAACTATACTCAACATCTCAGCATCCAGCCGCCATCACCTTGACCCGTGTCTTTGCACATCCGTGCTTTATCTCAATTTATTTTGTGCAGCCCTTAGCAAGATGTGTCCTGAAGTAATTGCTTCTTCGCTTTATCATTTCGGCTTACGAAACGTTTCCCAGGAACACTCTACTTTCGGATACCGGGGGGAACCTGCATAGCACACTCTCTGATGTCTTGTTTCCTTTTTTATGTTATTAATGTGAGCACTTCTTCCCAGTGTGTGTAAGACATCATAGATAGTTATCACTTTCTCTTCAAGTAAGGTCCACTGAAATCTCTGTAGCAGATGCTGTGATATCCACTACAGAGATCCGGCATTGAGCAATACGTGTCTTCTGTCCCCCAGAAGATGATGATATCAGAGAACGGAGATGACACACGATAAACCAATCCAGGTTTGAGGATACCGAACTAGAGAAACAAAGCTACATGAGGGTCTGGAAGAGGTTATGAAGAAACATTGATCTCTTCCTCTTCTTTCATGAAGCATCTATAAGAAATTTACATTTCTAGTTTCCTCATTATCCGAATTCCTCGTTTCTCTACAGCTGAAATAACATCTGTCAACCATTCACTGTCATATTCTCTCTGAAGGCCTTCTGCCTCTACACTTCCTGGTCCCAATCAAAGTTTCTTGGCGATAATGTAAATTTCCTGTGTTATCCTTCTCTGAATCCCTGTCTCTTGTTTGCACATCGTAATATGTAATAATTGTTTGTTATGCTTTCAAATAAACAAAGGGCTATTGTGAAACATATTCATTAAGTTTCGTAAATTGTTTTATTAAGTTAAATGCATAGTCTTCAATGTAATAAATTCACATTTCAAGAAGACAATTGGGTAGAGTTCTCTAAAGGAAAGATAGAAAACTTTTGCCCATGTGGAGTGAACTTAATTCTTGTGGGAATCTAAACAGAATTGTGCATGCTTTTATTTGGTTGGCAAGGATAATCGCAACTTAAATTTTCAGCAAAACAGGGTATTCCTCCTGGGAAGACAAACTTTAAATGAAAATTGTACCCCTCACATTTTCATTATGGCAGACACCAACTTTGAACATAATTTGCTTGTAGTGTTTCCAAGCAAAACACAATTCTGTGGAGGAATTGCAAAGTGAAGAGGAGGTCCCTGTGAAGTTTTCTGAGGAGCAAAGACTTCACAGTTGGACCATTTTGCTTCAAGTTCTTATTCTAAACATAATCTACTTATTTAGTCAGAGAGGTGGGTAAGGTCAAAACCAGACCAATTTTAGCCTAATACCATCAGCAAGAAGAAAAAGCTACTGGGATCATGTGGGTGGGCTTCCAAATTGCCTTTTCAAATGGTTTCCCTGACAAATGGCTGGAGTCCAAGTGAATTCGCGGAGGAGGTATCAAAATAGCACTTCCAAAAGCTCCCAAATGGGGCCTATTTATGGGGCATTCTGAAATGCTGTAGCTACACCAATTACAAAGAGACCATGATTTTGAGAGCTGGCATAAAAATAGAAATCAACTTTTGGTATGAATCCTAGGAGCTAAGAAAAGGGCAGTGAGGTAGAAGCTACTTCTCCCAAGGCAGAAGGTACTTTCCAACATGGCACTGCTGGTTATGCATCATTAGAAAGATATCCCTATGAAGTGGAAAAAGTGGAGAGGTGCCACTTTCTGGAAACTGGGCAACTTCTTTGAGCTTATCTTTCAGTTTGTCATGTCTAGGAACAAGCCGTATCTTTATTTTTCATAATTCCTTAGAGAATGATGACTACTGAATATGTCTGCAATGCATCATCCCTTTCTTCTATTATCTGTTTCATTCATCTCTCATTGAGCATCTGTACATACCCAATATTGTGAAGGATAATGGGGATGCAAAGATAATTAAGATATAGTCCTTGACGTCAAGGAGCTTACTGTCTCATAGAGTAAACAGATGTTCCTAAGGTGACTATCCCAAAAGATGAGATGCTAAACGGGGTTTCTCAGCCTTGGCATTATTAATATCTTGAGTCAGATATTTCTTTGCTGTAGAGGACTGTCCTGTGTAGCATGGGAGGTTCACCAATACCCCTAACTTCCGCCCAGTAGATGCCAGTAGCATCCCCCCTGTGTACTGACCGAAAGTGTCTCCAGACGTTATCAACTGTTCCTGGGAGGCAAAAATCACACCTGGCTGTGAACCACTGTACCAAAAGCACATTCAAGGAATTGTGGACCCACAGAGAATAGACTCCTTGTTCCATCCTGGGGAGTCAGGGGAAATGACATTGGAGCTGAATTTTGGAATTCATTCAATAAAAATATCGAACACCAACACTAGATGCTAGGTGTTTGGTTATGCATGAAGGATAATAGGAGTTTCCAAATGGAGGGATGTGTGTGTCCGTGGACCAGCATAATGAGAACAGGGCACTGCAAAGCATCTGATATCTGTGACCTGTGGTCTGTGGGACGGGCAGCAGGGAAATGAAACCAGGGCATGAAAGATGACCCGTTGCAAGAAAAGCCTTGGGCCTCATGCCAAGGGGTTTAGGAGTCTGGAATTACCCTCTGAGTGTTGAGAGGCTACTGCAAGATTTGAAGCAAGAGATTTTTTTTATGCGTGATTCACATTGTGTGTACAGTTGGCAAAACAGTCTATTGAAAAGTCAAACATCCTGTCAACTACTGTCTACCCCACACAAATGACCATTGTGTCTGGGCCTCTCTCAGTGAATCTCCCAGATGAAGGCTCAGCACCAGGTTCCCAGAGTTCACAGCTCCTGAAGGAAAATTCCTTTCTGCCCCTTCCTCTAAAAGTCCTGCCTTTACACTAGCTGTGAGATGAAAGATCATCGCTAAAAGCGCTAGAAGCACTGGCATCCAAGCTGGAAAAGAAGGAAAGAGATGGAGGAGAAACCCACACGGATAGAGGGATTTGTAGAGCTCTGTTTTCCTGATGTTCTGATTTCTAACTTCCAGCATATACGTTTTTTTTTTTTTTTCTTTTTGAGAAAGAAACGCTGCTGTTTGGATCTAGGTGGTTTGCGGCAGCCTGCCAGGCTCCCAGATTAAGTGAAAGTCATTACAAAATGTTTTACGCACATGGGAAGCACAGGATTGTTTGGTGTTAGTTTGGCCCTCCAACATTAATTCTAATTATCTCAAAATGCACACATGCTCACATTTCCAGCAGATGACATTATTTTCTCCTTGACATCAGACATAAAAGAAAGAAAAATAAACACAGAGCAGAGACAGCATTAAGCTGGTAGTGATTTTTCTTTAATATTTCAAATTCAATTCCAGACCAGATTCTCTGTTTTGTCCTAGAGATTAGGGTAGGGAGATTGCCGTTTTGGTCTGATGAAAGCCTTTCCTTTCCAGTTAGCTTAATTAAGGGAAAAAGGGAGGGAGCCAGGAGGAAAACAGTCTGGTTTAGATCAGGGTTAGAGTTTTCGTTTTTTGCAAACGCACCACAGATTTTTGCCGTTTTATGTTTTCAATGTTTTTCTGGATCTTGGTAGAAAATCCAGTTCTGTTTTCTAAATGAACTAACCCCATGGGTCCGGTGACTTGGCACTTTTGGTAAATTTGTGGCATTTCTGATGACAGCAGACCAGAGTCAGAAAGAGTCCGTAGGTTCCAACGTGGTCTCATAAATCTGGGTGATGATGGTTAATCACCGTGGCAAACTCATCGACATGGGTATCCTTGCCCTCAAAGTCTATAAATACCACCAGTGATGCAGAATTAGACCACTGATCAAAACACTCTTACACCATTTTTAAAAATCACTTGATGCGTGAATTCTACCTGCTGTGGAAACGATGCTATAACTGTGTTTCCAAAATTTCAGCTTAATGCTGGGTCTCATTACATCTTCATTGCTATATAATATGCCGTATACTATCTATGATATAAAGCATGCTATATGTGTTCAGCTCTATACTTAGGGTAACCAGCTCCTCCTGATTTGTCTGGGACTTTTCAGATTTGCCTAAGACTTCCCTGGTTTTAGCACTGAAAGCCCCTCATCTGGGAAATCCTTCAGTCCCTGGCAAACCAGGATAGTGGTAGCCTTTTTACACGTTACATTGCAAATTATAATTTGTGGGGAAAAGATGGTGGTACACAAAGTGTACTAAAGCGTCCACTTCCAGAGATGGGGTGTAATTCCTCTTTGACATTGAATATAACAGTGATTTTGTGTTTCCTAAATTTCCCTCATTTGCACACTTTGTGAAACTGACACACTATTCAGTCAGTGTTAGGCTGGATGAAAGTTTCCATTCACCATTAGTACTAGACAACAGGCAGCAGATGGAGATCAAGGCAATCCTGTGTTTCTTACTTCTGATGTCCTACCAATACAATGGAAGACTTCTTTTCTCATGAATAATTTGCATTCGGGGGCTTCCCTGGTGGCGCAGTGCTTGAGCGTCCGCCTGCCGATGCAGGGGGCGCGGGTTCGTGCCCGGGTCCGGGAAGATCCCACGTGCCGCGGAGCGGTGGGCCCGTGAGCCACGGCCGCTGAGCCTGCGCGTCCGGAGCCTGTGCTCCGCAACGGGAGAGGCCACAACAGTGAGAGGCCCATGTACCACACACACAAAAAAATAATAATAATTTGCATTCATTTCATAAGCACAAATGGGGCATTTTAAATGCCTAGCGCCATAGTGGACGTTGCCCTCAGTGAACTTGCATTTGAATGAGGAGAAACCCACTATCCAACCGAAGGTGGTGTGTTATGAATATATACATTCTATAGCTGGTGTTGGAGAAGGGCTGGTTAATCACATTTGTCTATTTTCTAATTATTCATTGATTTAAACATTTATTGAGTGCCTGCTCTGGGCAAACTGTACATTAAAATAAGAAAGAGATGAGGGAGAGGGTCAGAAGAAGTTAAAATATTTACTTTGTTCCTCAGGGAGATCAGTTGATACTGCTTAATTTTTGCCACTGGTAATTAGAGGAATCATATTTTAATTTCTTTATTTTATTGAGGTATAGTTGACATCTAACATTGTATTAGTTTCAGATGTATGACATAATGATTTGATATTTGTATATATTGCAAAATGATCATCACAGTAAGTCTAGTTAACATCTGTGACCATATATAGTTAAATTGTTTCCTTGTGATTAGACCTTTTAAGAGCTACTCTCTGCAACTTTCAAATATGTAATACAGTATTATTAGCTATAGTGACCGTGCTATACATTACCTCCTCCAGACTTATTTATTTTATATCTGGAAGTTTGTACCTTTTGACCCCTTCACCCACTTCACCCATACCCCACATCTTGCTTTCTGGCAACTGCCAATCTGTTCTTTATGAGTTTGAGGGGATTTTTTTCCCTTTAGATTCCACGTCTAAGTGAGATCATATGGTATTTATCTTTCTCTGACTTATTTTACTTAGCATAATGCCCTCAAGGTCCACCCATGTTGTCGCGAAAGGCAAGATTTCATTCTTTTTATGGCTGAGTAATAGTCCATTGTGTATATAGACCACATCTTCAACTATCAATGGACATTTAGGTTGTCTCTATATCATGGCTATTGTAAATAACGTTGCAGTGAACATAGGGGTACACATATCTTTAAGAGGTTTTTTTTTCTTAACTTGAATGTATTCACCAGTAGAATTGAAAATAGAGTTCATACCTTCTAATTATCTAATGAAAAAATTATAAAAGTAAACAATGTATACAAGAGCCAGAAAACAAAGAAGCAGCACAGAAATCTTAAAAACAGAAAGAAAGAAAAAAAAAAAAACAAATGAAAGAAGTTAAGATGAAAGCATTCTTATCATGACCACAAATGTAAGGCTGAAAAATAAAACTATACTTAATGTATGACTGACACATTGAAAATAACTAAATGTTAAAAAAGATTTTTTTAAAGAAATCAACTTCATTGATGTATAGTTTGTATACAGTAAGATGCACTGATTTTAAGTGCAAATTTCAATGAGTTTTGACAAATTTACAAATTGCATAGGCATCACTACAAACAAAATATGGAACATTTCCACTATCTCAGAAAGCACCCCTTCCCAGGCAATTCAATTTGTATGCTAATAATTTTGAGAATCTCGATTGAGAGATTTAAGAGGGTAATTCCTAAAATAATCGATTCAGAAAGCAGTAGAAAAATCAAATAAGCCAAAAACTGTGGCAAAGAGTTGGTAAACAGGGGACTTCCTTGGCGGTCCAGTGGTTAAGACTCCACACTTCCACTGCAGGGGGTGCAGTTCGACCCCTGGTCGGGGAACTAAGATCCTGCCTGCCACGCAGCGCAGCCAAAAATTAAAAAATAAAATAAAATAAATAAAAGTTGGCAAAAAACATCAGAGGGCTTCAAGGAACGAATAATTTCCTGGCCATTATGAAGAAGAAAAAAGGATGATGAGACCATTCTCAATTCGTTTTCTCAAGTGAATAGTAAAATCAGACAATGGTATGAAAAGGGAGGGGAAGGAGAGACAGACAGACATGACGCCAATCCTGTTTGTCAATTACATGTAAAAATTCTAAATCAAATAGTATCCATTCAATTTGACTGTCTATTAAAAGAATAATACAAAGTGACCTAGGAGGTTTAATTCCAGGACTTACAAAGTTATTTAATATTAGTTAACGTATTAGTGTAATATCTGCATCAGTCTGTTAGTTTTATCCCCCAATAATCTATAAACTAAATGCAATTTAAATAAAATATAAGTGCAATCTTTTTTTCTTGGAATTTGACAAATGAATTCTAAAATAAATCTGGAAACACAAATGGCCAAAGATAGCAAATAAAATATTGGGGGAAAAAAAACAAGTAAGGAAGAACTTGATCTAAAAATGTGATGCTATAGGAGTAAGAATACTTAGTCCTGGTACCATAACAGACAGTCCATGGGACTGAAATGCACGTCCCAAAGGAGACCTACTCATACACACAGAAGGATGACATTCAGCTGTTTCATGTTCTTTGCCTCTAAGGGGGCCCCTGTGACAAGTTCTGGCCAATGAGATGTCAGCAGAAATGAAGGATGTCACTTCCAGGCCTGATGTATAAAAGGACATATAGGACCTTCTATGCTCTCTCTTTTTGTAAATGTTCCGAATATGGCTGATTTTAGACACATTGTCAGGAGGAGATTCTTGTAGTCAGTTCTCATGAGCCCGAGAGAGCTAGCTCCAGGACACACCACACCTGCCCACATCTAACTGTACCCGCACTGGATATGAACGTGCTGGGTTAAAGCTATGAGACTAAAAAAAAACAAAAAAACAAAAAAAACAAACAAACAAACAAAAAAAAAGCTATGAGACTGGTGTTTGTTGTAGCAACTAGCTAGTATTATTCTAACTAATACGCTATATAAGTAATCTAGTACTTAGAAAACTATAAGAAACAATCTACGTCATTTTCGTGTAGCTGCTATATTGAAAGTTGACAACATAATAGAAGATAACATAAACATTCCTTTGTAAACATGGACACTAAATAATTGTCTTACATAACCCTAAACATTTTAAACAAAACCCAGTTAGTCCAAGAACAACCAATAAATAAATGTTTGTGAGCAAGCTGAATTTATTATAAGAGTGCAAGATTGGTTTAGGATTAGAAACTCCAAAGTTTATCTCAGTGGGTGCAAGGAAAAACTCGTATTAGCATTATAGTAGATCCTGAAAATGCATTCTCCAGCACTCAACACCCATTCTTCATGTTAAAACAAAACAAACAAAAACTCTACTAAGAATAAGTGGATGTTTTCATAACATAAAAAAGAATATGGATACTAAGCCAATATCAAAATTCATGCTGAAACATGAGAATTCAGGAACAAGACAAAAATGCCCATTTTTTTCTTATTTTACTTAACAGTGTTCTGAAGTCCCAGCCATGCAAATTAGACATGAACTAAAAGTTAACATATAACTCTTTGAGAAGGAAGAAGAAAAAAAATTCCTTGTACTTAAAAGTGTGCACCCAGAATACCCTAAGATTAATGGAAAATCTACTACAACAAATGTATAAGCAAAGAAAGCACAAATAGCTGTTATAGCCTGTCTTGTAACTTTCAGGCCTGGATTGGAATTTGGTGATGCAAGATGCTTCCATACACACCTGCCAAAAATGTAGTTGGAGAGCAGAATAATTACATAAAGAGGTGCCTCTGACTGATTCTCAACTTCTTTCTAGCCTGTGCCTTCTCTTCTCTCTCTCTCTCTCTCTCTCTCTCTCTCTGTCACACACACGCACACACACACACACACACACACACAGCCCTTGGCCATCTGCTAAATAGCTAAAGAGAAGAATATAATAAATTTTTCTACTTTTTTTTTCTTTTTTTTTTTTTTTTTTAACTTATCGAGGAGAGTGGAGGTAGAGACCTGCCTAAGTAATTGTTTTTGACTGGAAATATTTTAAGAGAGGAAAAAAAGCTAGCTTTTAAGCTTCATCTAGATTTTCTTATTTTTAAGGATGGAGCCTTTCCAGGTTTAGCAGATCGGGCTAAGGAGTATGACACCAGGGTAGAGCGTGGTGATCACACTGGGGCGAGGCAATGCCAAGGGGGGGGCTTGGAGTCTGATTTGGTGTGGAGAACAAAAGTCCTTAGCATTAGAAAAGAACAGATATTTTGGAGCAATAGACCAGAATCTGGGTGAGAGGATTAGAGAGTGAACAAGTCCTGCAACACAGTGGAAAGTGAAGGAGAAAAGGCCACTAAGCAAAGCAAACTCCTTCCTAGCTCATTCATCTTCTCTCTTTCATAGCTAAGCATTCTTTTTCTTTTTTCTGGTGTAAATTTTTTAAAAATTTTATGCTATTTTTAAAGGGTTACTTTCCATTTACAGTTATTGCAAAACACTGGCTATAGTCCCCGTGTTGCATAATACATCCTGGAGCCTGCCTTACACCCAATAGTCTGTAACTCCCACTCCCACACCCCTGTATTGTCCCTACCCGCCTCGCCACTGGTAACCACTAGTTTGTTCTCTGTATCTGTGAGTCTGCTTCTTTTTGGTTGCGTTCACTAGTCTGTTGTATTAAGTTGTCCTCACCGGGGTCTACTTTCTCACCTCCGACTCACTCTTCAAAGAACTCCAGTCTCACTTCCTCCCCAAAGATGTCTGTGATCTTGCCCTTGTCCAGATGAACAACTACATCCATATCTTCAAACCCAGCATCAATGTTTCTGCCATTTGATTTGACTCTTAGTAGAACTGGGAAGTTAACAAGGCACTTGGCTGCTCACACTCTCTTGCAAATCTTTCTCGCCTGACGTCTCTGCTTTCCTCTCTTTCACAGCGTGTTCCCTTTTAGCCCACTTTGCTGGGCATAGAGAATCCCTGATGTAGATAAAATATATGGAGTTACAGGTACCATAAAAATTATGGAAAAGAATAAATTACAAATAAGGTGGCATTGTACATAAATAATGGGTCTCAGGTAGTGACCGAAAATGATCCTAGACTTGAGATTGGGCAAATCTCATTTCATAAAAATGTATAATTAAGTAGAGTGTGATTTAAATGATAGTGATGCTAATTATAATAGCACCCCTCCTTGGGGTCACTTGTGCTTTTTTCTGCATGAGAGAGAGAAAGGGTACGAGAATAAAGCCCAGCACCCACCATGTTGCTGATCTGCATCCTTATTTGGGTAAAATGTCGCAGATGGGAGGAAAAAAACTTCCAATGGGGATGGTGGCAATTCCAGGCTGCCTCACATCGTCTGGCCAGATGCACCTAAGGCCAAAGAGTCAGTTTGCTTTTGTTCTGCCACAGACTTCAATCCCCCTGCTGCACGGGACACACAGATAAGAGCCCTTCCCTGCACCCACCTTCACACACAACTGCTCCCCCAACAAGGATACGTCTCAAGTTCTTGTTTCTGCTGTAGCCTGTTCCCTGCCTCTTTCCTCCAGAGCCCAAGAGTCTATTTTCCAGCCTAAAACTAGTGAGTGTGGCCACCTGGAGCCACCTTAAGGTCCAGAGGCTTCAGGGAGCCTCACAGCCTTTCATACAGTTGGTTGATGAAGGTTCTCTGCTAGGCTGGTAGGAAACCAACATGGTATAGATACAACCCTAGTCCTGGACGATTTAACCATGTGACTGGAGGAGACCAGACCAACATCGATAAAAAGGAGAATAGCAGTGCAAGGAAACTTCAATAAAACTTCACCATCTACCAGTATCCAGGGCAGAGAGATGAACAGGGGCCACCATGGGGCCTTCAGAGACCCAGGAAGTCTTTGTGGAAAGACGGGGATTGAGCTCTTCGTGGAAAGATGGGGATTGAGCTGGACTTGAGGGGTGAGTAGGATCTAGAAATGTGGTGAGGAAGTAAAAGGGTGTGGGTGACAAGGACGGAGACTGAGCTCACTGCTGCTTGCTTTGAGAAGGGGTCCACAGCTCTCCACATGCAGCAGCCTTCACCCCGGAGAGAAATCTCCTATCTGACTTCGCTCGGAATCCAAATCTCAACACGCTTGAATCAGGGATGGTGTACGTCAGAGGGTGGTCTGCAGCTTGTCTCCACTAACCGGGATCAAACTGGATCTCTCTTCTTTGTTTCTTTTTTTTTTTTTTTCTCATAACTTCTTCTGCTGTGACTCCTGCCATGTCATCTGTATAACATTGTTCTGGTGGAAGACACGTGTCTGGACGGAAGTTGCTGGAAGTGGAGCTGCTTGTGGAATTAATCAAAAGAATTCTCTGCTTGTCACTGCATTCCCCAAAGATGCTCTCGGAAGCTTATCTATAGGATGGGATTACAAGGTTTAAATCTGAAAAGAAAGCTACAAAATATTGATAATTGACCACTGACTCAGCAGGGGTACTGCCCAATCAGAGTGGACTCCAGCTAGTACCGATGCAGACTGACTGCGTAGCAAACAGGGGCAGATCCAGCCAAGCCCCAGTTTCCACCTGGATTCTGCAGAAGGTACTGGCTGTTTGGGGTGCCATGGCTGTAAGCGCCTCAGCACCATTACAGACACAGTTCCCCAGAGAACACTCAGCAGGACGTTTGCTTCCTCAGCTCTTCCTCGGGTCCTTGAGTCCTTGTCTGCAGCCTTCCTTTAAGCCTAGGCTTCTCGATGTCCAGTTTACACTGTGGTTTGTGTGCAGTTTCCCCTCCCGAGCACAGCAAGAGCGGTTAAAACTATTCTCCTCACTCCTCTTACAATGGTCTGGGATGGAAACTCCAGCCCCCGTTTCAACTGTCCACACATCATTTCCACAGTCAGCTCCACTTCCAGTGACTTCCGTCCCCAAAGACCCTAAAGGGTTGAAGTTCTAAAGTCAACTTCTCCAGGCTCCCCTCCTCACCCCACCCTGTAACTGCTGGCCCTCCAGGAGACTCTGCCCTCTAGGCAGAAGCAGTTCCAGTTGAAGTTCTTCCTGGGGCATTCAATAACCGAGTCCACCCTGAACCACTGCTTCATGGCAGTGAGAAAACACATTTGAGCTCATCTAGCCCTTGAACCCACCCCATGTCACGTTGAAGTTTGTTTATAGCCGGCCAAGGTCTACTTCCAGCTTCTAGGAAGAATGTCTTTAAAGTACTCTGAGAAAGTTCAGAAGACTTCTTGAACATCCAATAAGTCTTACCACACAAGGTTCCGATGAGTTACTGTAATTGCAAACGAACCAGAAGCAGATTAAATTTCCTCTTAAAATACACAAGGGATTGAAAAATTGGAGGAAAAAAGGTGATTGACAAAATATGATTGGGGCTTGTCGAAGGCCAGCCATTTGGAAAAATCGCATGTAGCAAGCTCAGAGCGTCGCCAGGTCAGTTGTAAGAGGCTCTGCGGAAGTCCAGTGTTGGGATGACAGATGCAGGTGGGGCTTGGGCCCTGGTGGAGAGACTCTAGAACACCGCTGGAAACTAAGAAGGGAGGATGGAGTGGAAAGACGTGGAGAGGGTGGGGTAGAGCAGGGAGATGCTTTGGAGAAGGTCCCAGAGGTATCTGAATTTGCAGAAGCATTCGGAGAGTAGAAGTTCCCACCTCCGCCAGGCCACAGCTCCCCCTGCCTGCCAGATGTGAGAAAATCAGATTGGTCTTTGAAAGGGGCCCTGGACTAGAGGCGGGCTGGGCATACAGATGTGCGTATAAAACACAGTGGCTGATCGGTGGTTTGTGACCACCTGGCGGGGGGGTGGGATAGGGAGGGTGAGAGGGAGGGAGATGCAAGAGGGAAGAGATATGGGAACATATGTATATGTATAACTGATTCACTTTGTTATAAAGCAGAAACTAACACACCATTGTAAAGCAATTCTACTCCAATAAAGATGTTAAAAATAAAAATAAAAACACAGTGGCTGATTATAAGATATATGGGAGAGGTGGCTGGCCCTAGAAAGTGGGCAGAATTTTTATTTTTACTCATTGGATTCATTTTTGAATTCAGATTAAAATGAATATCTGATGTACAATATGAAAAAAATGCTTTGTTTCAAACTTCTCTCCTTCAAGTTCAAAATAAAAAAAAAATGCAATTTGTGGCAAGCAACAAGATTTAAAGGACGATGAAATCATCGATTTGACTGAAGACTTTGGCACTGAGTGGTTTAGCCCAAGAGAAGGAAAAACAGGAGGGGTTCACTCCACCTCTAGAAAGAAGTGGCTTAAAGTCCAAGTCAGGTTATTGCAGAATTTGGAAGCAGCAAAATCTTCCCTTTGCCTCCTGGTCAGGCCCCTCCTTCCCCGTGCAGGTACCACAGAAAGAAATTCTCAGGCTAAGGCCAGCCTGCCTGCTTCTCTCGGGCACCCTCCTCTTGGCTTGTTACTGGCTCGCAACTGACGTGGGCTTCTGGGGACCCAGTGAAACCATATGACGACCAGCAGCCCTGTGCGTTCAGCATATCTCTCTCTCGCTAGGTTAAAACATCCCTGCCATGGCGGCGGGCCCATTCCCTCCATCTCCCAGAGACAGTAACTCAACATGTAGATTTAAAGTGTGGCCAGATAGAAGAAGGTAAAAGAACCGCCTCAGCTCTATTCAAAGGAATGATGGATAAATAAGAAACTTCTAGAAATGGTCACTTCTTGAATGTTTTGCAGCAGCTCTATGCTTCATTTTTGGCACAGATTTCAGAATCCTTGAGGCCACTTGTAACCTCATAATTAACATATCAAAGGTTCCCTTGCTTTTCTTCTACTCTGCCTTGCTGCTGAGCTTCAACAAGGGAACTATAGATAAGAAACTATTAATTATGTGAAAGGGAAAGAAAGGCTACTTATCTTTGGGGGCAAAATAGATCTGCTGAGCATATCTAAGAGTTATAACTATTTTTGCATAAAATAAATAGTCTCCTTTCTGTGTTCTCTAGAAGGCGTGGCGGGTTGTCATTTATCTTACACCCCCAGCCTGCACCCTTGATCCTACCGTAACCCTTATTACTTACAAGAGATGAAAGCAAGATCAGAATTTTCTAGAGCTGAACATTGGATGGCTGTTTTGTTGGAATAACAGTCAACGTCCTTGAAAGCATTTCACTCTTGATTACTGGGTGATTATGATTCTCTGGTGTTTAACATTTGGTTTCAAGTCCAGCTGGGTGATGCTGTATTGGGGAAATTGTCATCGATCTCATGTCAGTCCTCCAGTGGCCCCAAAGCCCCCATCATCCGGTAGGCATTTAAAGTTAAGTCTAGGAGTCCTGGCAATTTCTCAGCCCTGACTGAGCAAGTACAGTTCAGGGGTTCCAGCTCCCAACCTGACCTCACTTATAAAACTCTGAACCTGGACAAGAGAAGCCAGGGACAGCGTTCCTACCTGATTCACTCCTCACGGTCAGGTTGACAGAGCAGGGGTGAACTTCTGCTTGCCTTGAGGACAGGTACATACCACACCAGACCATGTTTATAAGGACTCCTTCTCCGGCTTAACTAAGTAAGGTAACATCAGAAACAGCAAATCTGAAGAGCAGATTTATCCACACAGAGTCGCAGCTCTTGGGGGTGAGGAGAGGTGTAGCGTTTTGTTTCCCAGATCGGGTAGAGAGACTGGGGGTGAGGGTGGGCTTCAAACAGGCCAGTTGGATCATTGGAAGGAGAGACAAAGTGCATGGATTTGGGGATGCAAAGGAATGTGTTTTCATTTTTCCCCCAAAAGCTAATCACAGGAGAGCTTTGCAAAGTTGTCCAAGGACACACTTGAAAAATGATAGATTTAACATTTGCTTTCTTTGGCCTGCAAGTTTCCCAGAGTCTCCTTCTGTCTTTTCTTGATACCTAACGTGCCTTCTAAGGGGATGAGGGTGGGGGCTGTCACTTGGCCTAATCTTCCTTACATGTAAATCCCTAGACTAAAGGGAAGATTGGATTATACACTCAAGACAGAAGACGGGAAAGGAAATGAAGAGGAGAAAATCACCTGTAAATGGCTTAATTTAGTATAACAGTTCTGTGATTAATTAAAGCGCCCCGCTGAATAGGGAAGAAGTGCTTGCCTGAAAAGGCTTTAGTTACTGTGTAAACAATAATCGGCCTTTGTTTTATCATCATCAGTGTTGCTGCTAATAATACTGCTGCCCGGAAATCAAAGAGCGTCTATAACTGCACTTCCTGCTGTGTCTTGTCACATGTGATGTGGACCCTTGAGTCACAAATGTAAGCTGAAGTCTATTTATAGAAACCATTTTCTCAGCAGACTAACCAAGAGTGGGGAAAATAGTGAGACAACCTTGATAAATGAAGAAGAAAGGAGAAATAAATGACTCTCTCTGGGGTGTTTCCCCAGCTCTGGCTTCGAAAGGAGGAACAAAACGGTGGTCAGGAGGTGTGGGTGAGAGGGTGAGAGGGCCAGGAGGGGATCTGAAGGTGCCTGGACCCAGACCAGACGGCCACTGCAGCTGAGAGGCAGCCTAAGGGGAGACCAGAAGGTCAGGAAGGGAGGAAGTCACATCCCAGTGTTGGGTCACCTTCTGACGGCCCTAGTTTTAAAACGTCCACTTTATTTCATTTAACAGTGAACTAATATCATTTACATCTAAGGAAGGGAGGGTCCCCCAAACTGATCTGAGTTAGTGAAACACTAACTCTTAAGAAATGTAGTCCGATTTTCTAATTGTCCAGGCATCCCTAGACAAGTGTATTACGACGCAGAAAAACGGGTATCGCTACTCCATTTTACGTAGAGACAAAAGGGAAGCATCAATAAACTTCAGGAAGTAGTAAATTCACCTGTCCCTTAAAATAGGAGTATGCGATTGTTACAACGCCGTGGTAAACAGTTTGTGAAATGTAACTGTATTCTATTTTACGTTACTCTGCTGTTACATAAGGCATAACATTTTCACAAGGCTTTTCTTTGAAACCACTGTCAATGATTAGCAGCATACAATAGTGGTCCAACTTTCATCAGCACCAGGGGTTAAGCTCCTGCTGGAGGCCAAGCAAGGAGCCAGCTCCCAGGGATGTGAGGTACGCTTCCTCCTGGCGGCTGTGCTCTCGCCCTTCAAACAGACCAGGCCCGGCTTCTGTGAAAAGGCCGTCTGTGAACACTTACAGCCCTTCCGGCCACGCCACCCAGCCCGAGGCCTGGCAGGTTTCCGACTCCCCTGAGTGACCCTCTGCCTCTCTGCTCGGTGAACGACGAATAGAAGTTTATCGAACAAACCGATACTGAAGGAGTTATTGTCATTAGGGGGACCCACGCGGTCAAAGGAGGTGAGGGCCAAACGGGGCAGCATGTTCCAGGAGCCCTGGGCGTGAGGGATCTCTGGTGCCCAGGAGCGGAGGGCAGCTTGTGCAGCTTATGGAAAGATGAGAGTCACCCAGGAGTTCACGTTATGCAGTCATCACCAGGGCACACTTCTACTGTAAGAGGACCAACCTGACCACAGCCTGGAGGACAGTCAGTGGCTTATGAACGCTTTCTGAAGCCTGAAGATCATACAATCGGGGAGCCCTCGTAAAGCCAAAGGATTCAAAACTGAGGATATATAATTAGGTACGAAAGCAAACACCTATTTAGAATGAGAGTAAACCACAACAAAATACAAATTTTAGATTGTGAAAAGACACACCACAAACACGGGTTAAAACATGGCAATTCCAAAAAATCTCTTTTGCATTAAAAGAGAAAACCCGGGCTTCCCTGGTGGCGCAGTGGTTGAGAGTCCGCCTGCCGATGCAGGGAACACGGGTTCGAGCCCCGGTCCGGGAGGATCCCACGTACCGCGGAGCGGCTGGGCCCGTGAGCCACGGCCGCTGAGCCTGTGCTCCGCAATGGGAGAGGCCACAACAGTGAGAAGGAAATAAATAAATAAATAATAAAAAGAGAGAAAAACATGGTATGGTGTCTTTACAACTGTATACATGGCATGATGTATTCTATTCCGGAAAGGAGAGAACTTCTGTTTTGACTGGCTGTTACTGAAAACGAAGTCCTCTGCTTACAACTTTTTGTAACTGATGTTTGTAAGAATCTTTGCAGGCTGGCCTCCTGCTTTGTGCGTCTTAAATTTTGCTTCTCTTTGAAGCTGCACTAACTTTCGGTGTCAGATGCTGCAGGACACACTCAGTTTACTTCGTGTCCCAGAGCTGGGCACCTCAGCGCAGGAAGCCAGAGGAGTATTCTTAGAGGTCAGTTCTACACCAGGATGACCAGTCACAACTTTGCTGCCATTGGAAACTACCACCAACCACAAAAGTATCCCCTACTAAACCCAAGGCAAATGTATTCCCAACTCCACTTCTTTTTAGCTGGAGCCCCCAAAATGCCTGTGACTACACAAAGCCCGCAACAGTCGCTAGGTTGGGGAAGTTGGAATGGAAACAGAAAACAGTCTTAACCAATTGTGAGTACATTTACCTTACTGCAAATACACTTAAAATATATAAGTGAGTATGTGAACACATTGCTAACTGCTCCTCTGGCTCTTGGAAGGGGGCCTGTGCAGGGAGAGGCCCTGAGGCTGAAGCTTACTAGCTTATTAGCTACAAGAGCCTTCTCTGAGGGTGTTGAACGTGGTCTGCCTGTAGCTGAGGACACCTGTCTGGAGTAATAGAAATGACCGAAGCAGAGGCAGAGTCCTTGTAGCGAAAGGACAGGTGACTGGTGATGCTCGGAGATGGAAGACGACAGAGGAAAGGGTGCGGCACCATCTGGTCTCATGCTCGCTCCTCGCGATTTGCCCAAGCATCCAACACCCGGTGGCCATGTGGCAGACAGGGAGCTCGCCAGACTGATGCCGTGTTGAAAGCTCGAAATGATACCCTTTGGGCCTGATTTCCTGCTCTGGACCCCCGTGTTAGTAAAAACACAAGCCGGGTACAGACCGAAGGGAGAAAACCCATCTACTAGCCCATGGACCCGATCCTGGTCCAATGGAGGGAAAGAGGAAGGCATTTTCCCGTCATTATGGCTGTGCTACTGAGGAATCCATGCACCTGAGGACAGGAAAGCCGATGAAAGGGGGAAACCACACTGAACATTTTAGATCGGCTGTATGGGGATTACTTGCCCACAGGCAGTCAATCTTTACACTGAATCTTAAAGCCAGTATCCTCTTTTCAGAAGTTGTTGCTGCTTCTCAAATAATCCCAAAAGGAGAGTTACTGGAGGTCCCATAATGACTAAAACTGCTGATAGGAATGGAAAAAGTTTATGAAGGATTTTTCAACCCCAAATACCATATGCGGAGTTAGAACATTTTATTTATACCTTTGCCTGATACTTCGCCCACGCACACAGGATTAAGCGAGAAATATACGGCCGCCTGCTGGTCCAGAATTCTCTTAGGCACTCCCTCCTGGCCTGAAGGGAGCACCGCTGACAGGGGCCAAACGTTGATCCGTAGCACAAAATTCCTTTTCAAGTTGAAAGGCAAAGGAATAGAGAATAAAGTCTAAAATAGTAAACATAGTCCCATATATTTAGTTTTGTTTCAGTCTACCAATAAAAATAAGCCAAATGGCCCTTTCTGGCATAAGATGATAAGTTCAAAAATAAGTCCATGAAGTATTACATAATAATAAGATAAGAACAATTAAGAATAATATATTTCCTTTTAAAAACCTTGATGGATAACCTTTAAGATGTTTTGAGGGTTGCGTTCAGGCCACACACATGATGGGCAATATTTTTTCTTCCTTTTTTTACAGAAAAAGAAAGCTAATTTTGCTTAAAATAGAAGGAGGTCTATGGGTCTTACATTTAAGCATTTTTTTTTTAATCACACAAAATTATCTCTGTTTCAAGGAAATGAGAACAAAAGCCAAAGGCACAGCAGCATATGTGCACATACACTAGCAGTGTCTTCAGACTCAGAGGCCCCTCGGTAGAAATAAAATCTTGGGTTCTGGCCTTTGTGATTCCAGAGCTTGTGTGGAGCCAGAGTCTGGAAGGGGGACTGGGGTGCAAAGTCTACTAGGACTTTGCAATCTAGCTTTCACCCATCCTTCCTTTAAGGAGTCTATATGTGACTTTGACCTCAGCCATTTCCATCCCTCCAACCCCCTTTTCCAGAGGGTATGGAAATGGAATGAAGGAATCACACTCAGCCAGCCTCTAGGAACAGGGAAAAGAGAGTGGAGCCTCCTGTCCACTGAGATGGGTGTGGAAAGAGCAGGAAAGGCCTGGCGCTCGGAATCTCTTTTGTCACACGGCCCTTCCTTTGGGGCAAAACACGGTTGGAATAAGGGTGAGGCTTGAAGGCAAGGACTCTTGTCTACCATGAGCGGGGGCAACGTCAAGGCTGCCCATCAGACATGGTCTCCTTTAATTCTATCCAAATCCCTGTGAGGTGGGTGCTACATTATCCCCATTAATGGGAAGCAAACAGAGGCTAAGAGGCTTTAAATTACTGGATCCACACCTGGATCACCTGTGTGATGGTTCATTTGATGTGTCGACTTAACCAGGCCAAGGTATCCAGATATTTGGTCAAACACCAGTCAAGTTTTTGCCGTGAAGGTATTTGTTAGATGTGATTAACTTCTTCTTCTTTTTTAAATTAATTTATTTATTTTACGTTTATTTTTGGCTGCATTGGGTCTTTGTTGCTGCGTGCGGGCTTTCTCTAGTTGCGGCAAGCGCGGGCTACTCTTCGTTGTGGTGCGCAGGCTTCTCATTGTGGTGGCTTCTCTTGTTGCGGAGCATGGGCTCTAGGTGCGTGGGCTTCGGTAGTTGTGGTATGCGGGCTCGGTAGTTGTGGCTCGCGGGCTCTAGAGTGCAGGCTCAGTAGTTGCAGCTCACAGGCTTAGTTGCTCCACGGCATGTGGGATCTTCCCAGACCAGGGCTCAAACTCGTGTTCCCTGCATTGGCAGGCAGATTCCTAACCACTGTGCCACCAGGGAAGCCCAGTGATTAACTTCTAAATCAGTAGACTCTGAGTAAACAGATGACCTTCCAGATTGTGGGTGGGCCTCATCCAACCAGTTGAAGGGCTTAAGAGAAAGAAGACTGACGTCTCAGAGGAAGAGGAAATCCTGCCTCCAGACTGTCTTTGGGCTCAAGCTGCAATATTAGTTCTTCCCTGGGTCTCTAGCCTGCCAGTCTATCCTGCAAAATTCAGACATGGCAGCCTCCACTATCATGTAAGCCAATTCCTTAAAATAAATCTCAACCTCTCCCTCTCCTTCACCACCCCCACCGTATGTATCTGCTATTGGTTCTGTCTCTCTAATACATTCTGTCACCACTGGACCAACGATTCAAGTAAAGGGATCTTACTCTTTCATGACACCCCATCACCAGAAGGCTTATAGACACAGCATTCAGTCCACTCTCTCATTCAGAACAAATTATAAAGCACCTACTATGTGTTTGGTCCTGTATTGGATTCCAGAAATCCCACAAAACTGTATAAGCATTTAGAAACCACCACCAAGTGGTGCAACACAAGGAACAGCAAGAGTAGTGGGTCCCAAAGAAACAGGGTAAAAGGGCAACAAATCAACAGTTGAGAGATTGTGAAAGGCCTTTTAGAAGGAGATATTTAAGCTGGGATCTGGAGAATGAATTTGAAGTAGCCAACTGAGAACAGGGAATGTTGTTCAGGCAGAAGGAACTGTGTGTACAAAGATTCAGAGGTGAGGGGCTTACCTGGTGGCGCAGTGGTTGAGAGTCCGCCTGCCGATGCAGGGGACACGGGTTCGAGCCCCAGTCTGGGAAGATCCCACATGCCGCGGAGCGGCTGGGCCCGTGAGTCGTGGCCGCTGAGCCTGCGCGTCCGGAGCCTGTGCTCTGCAACGGGAGAGGCCACAACAGTGAGAGGCCCGCATACCACAAAAAAAAAAAAAAATAAAAAAAAAAAAAAGAATCCGCCTGCCAATGCAGGGCACACGGGTTCGAGCCCTGGGCTGGGAAGATCCCACATGCCACGGAGCACCTAAACCCATCCGCCACAACTACTGAGCCTGCTCTCTAGAGCCCGTGCTCCACAGCAAGAGAAGCCACTGCAATGAGAAGCCTGCACACCCCAACGAAGAGTAGCCCCCTCTCTCCGCAACTAGAGAAAGCCTGCGCACAGCAACGAAGACCCAATGCAGCCAAAAATAAATAAATAAAATAAATAAATGTTTAAAAAGAGAAAAAAAGGTTCAGAGGTGAGAGATGATGAGAAATGAGGTAGCCTAGTGAGCCGGAGGCTCTCCTTCTGCGACTTGTGAAAGCCTATTAGGGCTCCGGACTTTACCCTGGAGGCGAGGGGAAATATGGCGGCACTTCCTGTGCCGTCACAGTGAAAGATAAGATTGGGGGAGGGGACACCAAGCTGGGGCAGGGGGGGATGGGAGGTGAGGGTGGGTGCAGGAGGGGAGGCGGACCAGTAGACTTGGCCAGACCCGGTGATTGGATTACGGTGCTTGGGGACGAGGAGGAGGGGTCATAGGGAAGGGGCAGCAGTCTGGGGGATAGAGATGTAAGTGACATTTGGGTTTGTTGAGTTAGAGATTTCTATTTGATATCAGGAGAGAGAGGTCCACCTATCCTTGGTCCCCACTTCTCTCTCCTCGACTTCTCGGTCCTGCTTCAAGAGCCACCCACCTGCCAGAGGGAGAACACTCGGACACACGTGAGGACTTAATCTCCTTGGGCCAGAGAATAAGCAAAACAACTGTATACCAAGTCCTAAAATCGCCACCTGCTACGTGGAAACGAACGCGTATCCCAGATCATCAGCCTTTGCTTCTGCGGAAGATTTATTCCGCTGAGGACACACATATGGCACAGAAATACACAAACAGGATCTCCCTTCCTCGGCGTGACCAAGAGTGGTCCCAAACAGGCCCTAAGCACACTCAGTTCCTTCCTGGGCGTGGCTGGAGGTCAGGACTAAGAAAGCCACCACCTGCAGCACAGATAAGTAAATGGACCCCCCCCCCCGCCCCCCGCAAGGCCCAGAGAGCTGGGAGCAGAGAATGAGTGTTCCTGACCCAGACGCTTAGGAGCTCTCAGCCGTCCTGCCAGCCTCAGCCCACCACGGAGCAGGGAGCTTCACCCCTGGAGTCGGCACTGTGCTCCCAGAAACTCCAGGCTCCCTCCTGACCACCCGAGAGAGGCTTAGCGTACCGCTGAGCCAATGTAGCCATAAAGGACGACTCGGCTCCTTTGTGCAAAGCCGGGGGCTGGCTAAGTGCTTTTGGCAACACCTAAGGGAAGCTGCGGCTGCAGGCCAGAGTAAGAAGCTACAGCTCCTGAGGAAAAGAGCACCAGCTTCCTGCCCCCCACCCCCACCCCCCGGCAAACACAGCATTTGAACCCTCCTGGGGCACTGTTTTCACTTAACCCATTAGGGTGTGTGTGTGTGTGTGTGTGTGTGTGTGTGCATGTGTGCGTTTTACAAATCTGGGGGGAGGAGGGTGGTGAGTATAAAGTAAGAAAAAACGAGAGAGAGGAAGGGAATCATTTCCTCTTCTCTCCCCTCTACTTTGCATCTCAGCGTTGCGTTCAGAGAGCTTCCAGGCAGCAAAGTCATGTTTCTCTCATCGCAAAACCTGGACACAGAACGGTTCATCCATGTCGCAGGTGCAGAGTCCAGATTGCTCCTGATCGGTTTGCCTTGGCTTCTGAGTGGGGCCCTCCCTTTCCCTGGCTCTCTCTCCGGGACGCAGCCTCTTCTCCAGCGAGGCGGCTGCCTGAACAGCTAAGCCCCCAGGAATGGGGATTGCAGGGCAGGACAGATGGGGCGGATTCCCAAGAGCAGCGCCCGCCCGGAAGGCTCACCCGCAGGCCTGCAAGCGGGGCCCTGCCAGGAATAGGCTGCCCAGCGGTGCTGTGATTCCCCAGCAGCCCGGCCAGCTGTCTCAGGCGTAGGAGAGCCAGGGGGGCTGGGCTGCTCGGCCTCTGACACCTCCCCAGCATCTCTGGTTCAGGGCAGCTTCTGCCCCAGCCCCTGCCCCGCCCTCCCATAAGCCTATGCTGCCAGCCAATGTCTTTAGGGCCCTTACTTCCTCTGCCTTCTCCTGGGTGTAAGGTGACAAAGCAAGGTCTCCATCCACCTATGTGGGGCCAGAGAAGCCACAGATCATCTGACTGGTTTTGTTTCCCTGTTCACGCAGTGTAGAGCCAAATGCAGGGTCCGTTCTAGCAAACGCACGGAAACTACAGCATGCATTGTGTGGAGTAACCACGCTTCCAGATTCATCTTTCTCTCCTATCTTCCCTTTGCCTTATTTCTTCTGTTGCTCTAATTTTTTTCTTGCCGCTTTGTGTCTTTTTGGCTTCCCTAAATCCTCTTTAACAACAAGACCAGAAATCAGCCCTCCAGGTCATCGGACAGTCTGGTCTGCAGGCCTCCATGCTCCCTGCACTCCCAGAAGCTTCTATGAAGCACGACAAGACCTACAAGATGGGTCTCCTCCAACCTCACTTCTCCGTGCCGCGCCCTCTGCTGATGCCAGCTGAAAGTAGCAGGTCGAGTTTCAGAAGAAAGGTTTGAAGCCTGGAGCTGGTTGACCTTGAGCTGTGACTTTGAGCTTGAAACCTCAGATTAGATTCTCATAGCCTGCAAGCGGGGGCCCTGCCCGGCATAGGCTCCCCGGCACCTATTCCGGGCGCTGCTCTTGGGAATCCACCCCATCTGTCCTGCCCTGCAATCCCCATTTCTGGGGGCTTAGCTTTATCAGGCAAAGGGGGAAACCATGGGCTCGTGCCCTCAAAACTTGTGTGTCATCACCCCGGGGGTGAGCAGCTGGGAAGGATTTGTTGAGGAGTTTTAGAGCAATGGTTCAAGGGTAGGGCTGTGTGCAGGGCCTGCCTTCCTTCAATCTGGCCTCAGGTGGTATCCTGATGAGCTTTTGCTGTTCTGGAGGTTATCAAACTGTGACCTTCCCTCTGGAATGAAGAATGCTTCAGGAAGTGGTTAACATCTTCCACTTGTTGGGGGTTTTAGTTCTGCAGAAGAGCTCAAAGATACTGTTCTGTGTATCCCTTGAGGGGGAACCAGGACCCTGCCCCAGGGCTGCGCTCTTGTTTCTTGACTGCTCCTCCCTTGTCTCTGCATCCCCTCCCTTCCCTGATTAACAACTGTTTGAACCTGCCTTCTGGAACTCAGGGAAGGTCATGGTGGCTGAAGCCTACTCCCTACAAACAAGAAACAGGGGACCCAGAAAGGCTCAAGTGCCCTGGAGCCCCACAGGGTCCTGCTCGGTTTCACTACCTTGGCTCCCTGACACCCTCAGCTGTAAAATGGAGACCAACACCAACCTGTCAAGCTGGCTGTGAGGAGAGCTCACCCACCTCTCCTGACCACGCCTACTCCTGCTTCCCAGCAACACCTGTGTGTCCCCACCTGCAAGGCCCTTCCTCACCCCTCCGCCCCCTGCCACCCATGCTTCCGACTCAGGCTTATGTACCTACCTCCTTTGTGAAGGCTTCTCTAACCGAAGTAAATTACAGTATCTACTGTCGACTGAAAAAAAAAAAAAAAGTAAATTACAGTATCTACTGTCGACTGATAAACAAAAAAGCACAACCTAAAAGTTGAGAGTTATGTTTTATTTGGTGGATGAAACTGAGGACTTATTCCTGGAACACAGCCTCTGAGGGACTGCTCCCAAGAGGTAAAGGGAGAAGCCAGGATACACAGGACTTTTTGCAACAAAGATCAGGTAGTTAGAACTTCAAAAGATTACCGTTAATTAAAGAAAATCAGATAGCTCAAGTTAAAGAATTTAGCACTTTTCTATGTAAGGGAAGATTCTAGGGTCTGGGCTTATTGAAGTCATTCCTTTGATATGCAGCTTAACTATCTAGGATCAGTATCCTGATTTTCCCCATCCTGAGTTCCCTCAGGGTGCACACTTGGGGGTGACTGCAGTGGCTGAGAGCTTGGCCGTGGGCAGCCCATGTGTCCCCATCCTGAGTTCCCTCAGGGCTCACCCTCTGGGATTGCTGGACGCCTACAACATCTTTTGTTTACTGACGTAGCTGGCAATATTTTTCATTTCACACTACATAGGGCTTTACGGTTGACAAAGTGCTTTCTATACACAATCTCTTGGGATCTTTATTGGCTCTTCCCGATCAATCCAGATATGTGGGTGGATTTAAGAAAACTCACGTTAGTCACATTAGTGGATTCCTCCTCTCTTTGGTGCTCTCAAGGAATGTTTGACTTGTCTCTCCAACAATATTCTGAACGTGCTGGTGGTTCAGATCCCATGATTCATTATCTTCCCCATATCACAATATCCTCGCACATATTTCACACTCAGAATAGAATATATGTTGCCAAGGGCCTGGTTATCTCCATTTCTAACATAAGGGCTTCTGGTGGATGGTGCCCCTCTTCTGAGCCATGGAAGGGGGGTGGTGAAAGTCTGGAAGAGGCAAGAGAAAGTTTCTTTTGTTAGCTTTCCTGAACTTGAGATTGCCGTCATAACATCTGGAATTAATATACAAAGTGTCATGGATCACCTGTTGTTATAAGTAGCTAAGCTGAGAAAACTCACTGTGCTATTCTCCGGAAACAACAAATAATCCTCCTTCCCAAAGTTCCTCTCCTTCTTTTCAGTTTTTTTTTTTCCCTGCAGGGGGAAAAAAACCACCAAGGCCAAAGGAAAATGCTTACATGTATGTTTTTCCTTTTTTTACACAAATGGTAGCATATTTACACAAAATTCTGCACTGTACTTTTTCCATTTAAGAATGTGTCTTGAACATATTTCATACTGATACACAAAGGAGCCCCTGTTCTCCTTTATGGCTGCATAGTGTGATTCCATTGTATGAATGCCCCACGGTTTCGTTAACTAGGCCTGCTTATGAGCATTGTCCTGTATCTAGTCTCTTGCTATTCAAACAATGCTTCCGTGAGTAGCTTTGTGTCTACCTCAGTCCCTCTGGAGAAACCAGCAAAGCTGACAAGTATAGAGATGACTAGGGACAAGGAAAAAAAGGGCCAGGGTTACTAATAGCAGCCAAGAAGCAGGACCAACCCCAGTTCCCAGTGATCTGCTCTGTGGGTGACCCCATCAGCTTTCGCTACTGAAGAAATCAATGGCCAGAACAGCCACCGTGGACACCTGCAGGTTTCACCAGCTTTGGCCCCACACAGGTATTTGCGTTTACAGGCACCAGTCACCTGAGTCCCTTTCCATTTCCTCCCCTACCTTGCGGATCCTGAGATCTGCACTTGCAACCAGCCAAGGCCTTCGTAGTTACATGAGTGCAAAACCCCAGCCCAGGCCCCTGCAGCTGACCCTCGCTGCTGTGCATGCACTCAGGGCTGATCCCTCAAGCTGCGCACCTGCATTTTGCCAACCTGACATCCATCACCAGGCTCCACGCACCATTCGTCACCACTGCACATGCCTTATAAGAAATGATGTAATGATTTCTTCAAGCTTAAGTAAAGGGATGCTGACTAGTAACGTGAAAATATACAACACCCTGTTGAAAGGAAGCATATCCTGTAAAAGTGTAATGTGGTTATGTGCTAACCACTTAACTCAAGCATAAAGGTTAAAGGATAAAAGTATTAAAAATAGCTAAGGTACAATAATTGTTCATGGATATGCAATATAAAAAGATGTAAACTGTGACATCAAAAACATAAAAGAAGGGAGTAAAAGGGTGGAGTTTTTCAACGTGATTGAAGTTAAATTGTTATCAGCATAAAATAGACTGTTATATCTGAGATGTAATACCTATGAGATATAGGCCTCATGGTAACCGCAAAGCCAAAGCCTACAGTAGATTCACAAAAGATAAAGAGAAGAGAATCAAAGCATACCACTATAGAAAGTCATCAGTTCACAAAGGAAGACAGCAAGAGAGGAAGAAAAGAATATGAGAAATATAATAATAAGAGGGCATTAGTAAGTCCTTACCTATCAATTCCTCTAAATATAAATATATTGGATTCTCCAGTCAAAAGGCAATGGATGGATGAAAACAAACAAACAAACAAAAAACAACAACCAAAAAACCCAAGAGCCACTTATATGCTGCTTACAAGAGACTCACTTTAGCTTTAAGGGTACATGTAGGCACAAAGTGCAAAGATAGAAAAAAAATTATCCACGCAAGTGCAAACCAAAAGAGAGTAGAGGTAGTTATACTTATGTCAGATAACATAGACTTTAAGCCAAAGATTGTAACAAAAAACAAAGAAGGTCAGTATATCATGATAAAAAGCTCAATTCATCAAGAAAATATACCAATCATGTACATATGTGCACCCAACATTGGAGCACTTGGAGCATCTAAATATATTAAGCAAATACTAACAGATCTGAAGGGAGAAATAAGCAATACAATAATAGTGGGGGACGTCAATACCCCACCTTCAACAATGGATGAATCATCCAGACCAAAAAAAAAAAAAAAAAAAAAAATCATTCCTTCAAGACCCAAGCTTCAGATACTCCTTTCCTGAAGGAAATATATGCTGTTTCCCAGGCCGAAATGTACTTGACGATATTCCAGGTCGTAGGGGGCACTGTTAACTCTCCTTTTCTCACTCTCAACCCCAGAATCTCAACTACAGTGGTTGGTGGGCTCCACCTGTCCCCGGGGTTGTAACTCAACCAAACAATGCTCTAGAAGGTTTTAAACTTATACTTTTGAACAGGAAACATTGACACTTGTGAGTCAAAAATATAGGGAGGGTCTCAAATATTTAATCTAAGCAACTTATAGAGAAAATATATTAAAATATTAGAGTCTTTCTATCTTAGTTAGATGAGTTATGATTGAGAAGGCCGTGTCAGATATTTCTCCCCCTCTTCCTGAGCCTGCATCCTCTTGTATCATCATAGTGTTCTACATTATACAATGGTGCATTTCTTGGATGGTGTCTTAGGAAATTTAATATTACTTAGACTCTATAATTTTTAATTTCACACTTAAAGGACAAAGACGTGGGCAACTATTCTTGTGTAGGTTTAACTCTTCCATCTCCTTCTCAACTATGCACAGATCCCTGTGTGATGTGGGTGATATTTTTGAGATATTAACCCAATACTGTTTTATTCCTGCAGTACACTGGTTCCAGTGTCTTGAAGTGACCACTCACCTACCCTCCCATTGAGTCCAATGCATTCATTGATTTCCAGAGAGGAAAACACCCATCAAAAAATGCAGAGACAGTCTTCTAAGAGGATTCACTTTGCTGTTTGCCATAGGCAGGATTTTGTGTACCATATCCAAGCCTGTGCATTTTAGATCACAGAAACACTCCATAAATCCTCCATCATTCTTAGCAAGATTCACACCGACAACAGAATAAAAAGTAACAGTAATAGTCCCTGGAATGGGGCGATTTGAGCCCCATCCCCTGATATTTGGACTGTTTAGGCCTGTAATGGAGACTCTGATGTGAGCTCACACTGAAGCTAAAGAAAATTACTAATGGGGTGGGGAGGGATAAATTGGGAGATTGGGATGGACATATACACACTACTATATATAAAGTAGATAACGAGTAAGGACCTGCTGTATAGCACAGGGAACTCTACTCAATACTCTGTAATCACCTATATGGGAATAGAATCTAAAAAAGAGTGGATATATGTATGCGTATAACTGATTCCCTTTGTTGTACAGCAGAAATGAACACGACATTGTAAATCAACTATACTTCAATGAAAATTAATTTTAAAAAAAGAAAATTACTAACAAAGAAAGAGGGAAGGACTACTTGTTGGTTCTGTTTATTCATAATACCTACCTGGTCTTTTCAATCTTTAAAAAAAAAAAAAAAAAAAAAAAAAGGACCAAAGGATAGATTGTTAGGGGAGAATAGAGGAAGAATAGAGAAAGATACAGAGAGATGACACAGACGGGAGATGGAGAAAAAACAGCCACATTCATATGTGAGACATGCCAGCTGGTTCTGACAACTGGTCTCCATGGAGGGCTCTGCAAAGGATGCTTAACACAAATGTCTGTGACTCACAGTACCTTTGACTGTCATCTCTTCCATACCTCAAAGGCTGTTTTACTTGTCATTTCATATCATCAATTCATATAGTATGATTCATTGTCAAGTGCCATTCATTACAACGACTTTGGAATGACTCTTTCCCCTGCAAGTCTCTTTCCCATAAACTCAAACATTTTATCCTGTTTCCCCAGATGCGTTAGTCTGTGTTTTCCCAAATTCTACCCACTTATATTTTCCTTGCATTTCTTCCCACAGACTAATGATTACAAACTCTCGCTATGCAAGAGTTGCTGGTAATATCTTTGATAAGCCATATACTACTCCATTAGTCAGTGAGTATTACACTACAAGTGACAGATAACTGACTTCAGCCCAGTCAAGCCTAAAAAGGACTTTATTTGCTCACACAACAAGGAAGGTCAGGGGTATAGCTGGGGACAAGTGGACAGCCACAGCTCTGTCTTTCTCTGCTTTGCTTCTCTGCTTGTGGATTTCACCCTCTTACTACCAAAGGGCTTTTTGCCATGCGGGGAACATGAAGAAAGCAGTTCTGTTACAGACTCACAGGTTTTCGAGCAGAGGGGGAAAAGGATCTTTAAATAACCTCCAACCAAAGTGAAAAATTCTGGCGATGGGTTTTAATTGGCTTAGCCTGGGTCCTGGACATGAGGGGATCAGTCACTGAGGAGGGAAGGAAGGATGATTAGGCTGGAAACTCACAGATGGAAGGGAAGAGGAGAGTGTTGTCAGCTAAAGAGGAGAGAAGAGGAGTGATATGCAGACAAAAATAATACATATATGCTATACTGACAATTGTAGTCCAGATCCATAACCGTACAGAATCTATAGCAATGAACTAAACATCCACAGAATTAGGGAAAATATTTGAAAAAATCTATATCTGACAAGGGTCTGGTATCCAGAATACACACAAAAATCTTATAACTGAAAATAAAAAGAAACAGAACCCAATTTTAAAATGGGCAAATGACTGAAATAGAGGTTTCTCCAAAGAAAATACACGACTGACCAATAAGTACACAAAAAGACATTCAACATCTTAGTCACCAGGGAAATGTAACCAAAACTGCAATGAGATACCACTCATGAGATAGCACAAGGAAATAACCACAAGCAAAAAAATAATAGTAAGTGCTGATGAAGAAGTGGAGAAATTGGAATCTTCATACACTGCTGATGGGAATGTAAAATAGTATAGCTGCTGTGCCAGACAGTTTGGCAATATTTTTAAAAGTTAAACAGAGTGTTACCAGGTGACCTAGCAATTCTACTCCTAGGTATATACCCAAGAGTAGTGAAAACATATGTCCATACAAAAACTAGTACACAAATGTTCATAGCAGCATTATTCTTTTTTTTTTTTTTTGCGGTACGCGGGCCTCTCACTGTTGTGGCCTCTCCCTTTGCGGAGCACAGGCTCCGGACGCGCAGGCCCAGCGGCCATGGCTCACGGGCCCAGCCTCTCCGCGGCATGTGGGAACTTCCCGGACCGGGGCACGAACCCGTGTCCCCTGCATCGGCAGGAGGATTCTCAACCACTGCGCCACCAGGGAAGCCCAGCATTATTCTTAATAGCCAAAAAATGGAAGCAAACCAAATGTCCATCAACCAATGAATGGATAAATAAATGTGGTATATGCAACATAATGGAATACGATTCAGCCGTAAAATGGATGAAGTATTGATACATGCTACAACAAGGATGAGTCTTGAAAACATGCTAAATAAAAGATGACAGACACAAAAGGCCACATATTGTTTGGTTTCATTCATATGAGATGTCCAGAATAGGCAAATCCATAAAGAAAGAGAAGTAATTACTAGTTGCCAGAGGCCTTCTTTTTGAGATGATAACAGTGTTCTAGAATTAGATACTGGTGATGGTTATGTAAGCTTGTGAATACATTAAAAACTATGGAAGCAATTCATGTTAAAATAGTTAATTGAATAGTTTATGAATTAATATTAACAAAAAACGTTCAGTGTATAGTATATGAATTAATTCACATTAAAATGTGAATTTTAGGGTGCTTATATCTTTTCAAATTAGTGTTTTCATTTTTTTCCTGGATATATTGATATACTCAGGAGTGGAATTGCTAGATCTATGGTAGTTCTATTTTCAGTTTTTTGAGGAACCTCCATATTGTTTTCTATAGTTGCCGCACCAGCTTACATTCCCGCCAACAGTTTACAAGGGTTCCCTTTTCTCTACAGCCTCACCAACATTTGTTATTTGTAGATTTTTTGATGATGACCATTCTGACAGGTGTGAAGTGGTATCTCGTGGTTTTGATTTGCATTTCTCTGATGATTAGCAATGTTGAGCATCTTTTCATGTGCCTGTTGGCCATCCATATGACTTCTTTGGAAAACTGTCTGTTCAGATCTTCTGCTCATTTAAAAAAATTAATTAATGTATTTATGTATTTTTGGCCGCGTTGGGTTTTTGTTGTGGTGCGCGGGCTTCTCGTTGCAGTGGCTTCTCTTGTTGCGGAGCACGGGCTCTAGGCATGTGGGTTTCAGTAGTTGTGGCTAGCGGGCTCAGTAGTTTTGGCGCATGGGCTTAGTTGCTCCGCAGCATGTGGGATCTTCCCGGACCGGGGCACGAACCCATGTCCCCTGCATCGGCAGGCGGATTCTTAACCACTGAGCCACCAGGGAAGGCCCTTCTGCTCATTTTTTAAATCAGGTTGTTTATGTTTTTGATATTGAGTTGTATGAGATGTTTATATGTTTTAGATATTGACCCCTTGTGGTCATATCATTTGTAAATATTTTCTACCTTTCAGTAGGTTGCCTTTTTGTTTTGTCGATGGTTTCCTTTGCTGTACAAAAGCTTTTAAGTTTAATTACATCTGAGTGTTTATTTTTGCTTTTATTTCTTTTGCCTTAGGAGACAGATCCAAAAATAAACATTGCTACGAATCATATCAAAGAGTGTTCTGCCTATTTTTCTTCTAGGATTTTTATGATTTCAGCTTTTACATTTAGGTCTTTCATTCATTTTGAGTCTATTTTTGTGTATATATATATATATATATATATATATATATATATATATGGTATAAGGTATATTAGTCATAAAAAGGATGAAATTCTGCAATTTGCAGCAACATGGATGGATCTATGAATATTATGCTTAGTGAAATAAGTCAGACAGAGAAACATAAATACTGCATGATATCACTTATATGTGGAATCCAAAAAATAAAACAAACCAATGTATATAGCGAAATAGAAACAGACTCGCAGAGATAGAAAACAAATTAGTGGTTACCAGTGGGGTAAGGGAAGCTGTAGGGGCCAGATACGGGAATGGGACTAAGAGATACAAACTACTGTGTATAAAATAGATAAGCAGCAAGGACAGATTGTACAGCACAGGGAATTATAGCCATAATTTTATAAAAACTTATAATGGAGTGTAATCTATACAAATACTGAATTACTATATTGTACACCTGAAACTAATACACTATTGTAAATCAACTATACTTCAATAAAAATAAATAAAATTAATTTACTTTAAAATTGTATACTTATATGAATTAATACCAACAAAAGCTAATTAAACAAGTTTTTTGGTCAGTTATGACTATCATTTAATTAGCTGTTTATTAGACATGATATTTTTGTGTCTTTTGCAACGTGAATGAAAATTTTAAGTCCCACTACCAAATGATTTTGTTAAATGTACATGTATTAATTGCCTCTTTTTCCTACAAAGAATCAGAAAGAGCCTCTAAGAGCTCTTGTCTTTATATACATATGTGTAATATATATAATATACATATTATATATGTATACACATTTATACATGTGTTATATATATTATATCTATATCTATACATACTTTTTCCCCCCTTCTTGAATTTACAATTAACCCATCCTGGAAGGATTCTTGTCAACACTTAAACTCACTTAAGGAATCTTAAAAGATTCCTTAATCGCCTATGGTCATGAACTCCAGGGTAATTTTTCAAGCTGTAATAGCAGTATTATTCCACCAAAAAGGCTTGCCTTATAATCCTGTGAATATATTTGCAAAGAGAGGCTCAAATATTTTGCATCTTCCAGCATGCTACTAGTAGAGAGGAAACGAGAAATTATAAGTCCTAGGGATAGGGCAGGATAGTCAGGGCTGTTATGCATTGTACCTTTGCCTGCCTGAAACTAAGAGATACTTAAATATGAGAGGGAAGGAGGCAGAAGGAAGAAAGAACCTCTTGGAAATACCGTTGTATAAGTTCCTTTTGATCAGAAAATAAGCCATCATCCAGGCAGGGGTCCAGTTTAACTACATATTTCTTAAGAGTTCAAACTACAATTGCCTTACTCATTTAGAAGAAATTTAATAATCAACATGTAAGTATTAAATTATCACAATGACCATTTATATTATTTAACCTGGTGCTCCCAGTGTACAAAAGCAGTGATGAGCATTATTTGTATATTTTGCCATGTTTACTGTTGAAGGAGATGGTGGACAGAAATAGCACTGGTGTTGGACTCAGAAACCTAAGGTTGAAGTCTAAGTCCATCGTGGGCTAACTATATCATCTTTAGTCACTGAATCTATTTAAGTCTCAATTTTCCTATCTATGCAGAATGGGTGGCCCCATCCTTGCAGATCTAGCTAGCTCCTTATCGTCTAGGTCTCAGGCTAAAATGTCCCTGCTCTGAGATCCTTCCTTGACCACCCCATCTGAGGTATCTTCCCAGGCTCTCTATCTCACAGCACCTACGTTACCCTTCCATTTAAGTAACACCTATGACTCTTCCATCTTATTTCCTTATTTAATTACTTATTATGTATTCACATTCTTTCATTGACTGCCACCCCTGGTAGAATACAAGTTTCCTAAGGGCAAAGAACCTACCTACCTCATTTGCTAGTGCGTTGCCAGTGCCTGGCACAAAATAAGCACTCAATACATAGTTGATGGATGAATGAATGGCTACGAAAAAGACTCAGACTAGCAGCCCTGCCAGCGTTCAAACGCTCTCGTGAGAATCAGAGAGAGGAAATGGGTGACCGTAGTTTTCGAACGTACACCCTCCGCACGTGGAAGGTTTTATTACTCTGATGTTAGTTTTCCCTAAAGATTAATCGCAATGTCTACCTATAAGGAGATGAATTATTTTCATATCTAATCAGTTCTACACACGGAAAGTAAGATAGCCCTCCAATTTTCTGAGGCAATTTCACTTAGAAAAAAAATATAACAAAATGAAATTCACAAGTACAGTTGTGTCAGGGTCCGTGTCTTTCTGAATTATGGTTTCTTAGCAAGAGTTAGTTTAGACATCTTTATTTGTAGTCAATGGAACTTCAGGAACTTAGTGTTTTCCCACAGCATTCCATAAGAGGTCACCAATCAAAGGGAAGGCAAAAATATAGCATGCCTGCATGTGTGCATGTGAGTCCTTCATGTTTCCTCTCATGGGCTGACTATTTTACTCAACTGGTCAAGTGATGACAAAGTAGGTGGTCAGTCACATACCTAACCTGATGAGGCAATTCTGGCCTCTGCTGTCTTTTTCAAAGTTGACAACACAAAGTCCCACCCACCTCTTTTCCTCATGATTTATAGAAGGCCATAGAATACAAAGCAGGCTGGAGCCTTGCTCAACGTGTCAGTGCCTTAGTATGAATTCTTTAGCCGTTGAGTCACTTGCTTTTTCCTAATGGGGCTTGATGATATGGAACAGTTTGAAATATCAGTGTGGAATCTTCTAAATCCGCAGAGCTTCCTGAATATTATGAAGATACAGTGGTTAAGCCTATAAGCTTTGGAGTCAGCCAGACCTGGGTCAGATACTCAGCTCCTCCACCTATGAGTTCTGTAACTTTGGCGAGTTCCTTACTTTTCTGAGTCTCAGCTTCTTCAGCTTCGAATGGGATGATAATGTCAACTAGCTTGTAGAACTGTTGTTAGGATTAACGGAGAAAACGCATACAAAGCCCTTCACACAGTGCCTGGAACATCATCTGTGCCTCATTATTGTTAGCTGTTATATTACAAGTAAGCAAAAACCACAGATTGAGAGCAAAAACTAAACTCTTGTAAAGTATAAAATCCAGGATCCAGGATGCGTGCAGGAATGGGAGTTGCTACTTGATGGAAAGTTAGTCTCTAAAAATCCTTTTTCAGTTGAGAATTTTTCTCAAGTGTATGGGTTTAATGCTTTGTTGAGTAAACAGTAATTAGATATGTAAGTTTCATTTCCATTTTGTGTAGAATAGACATTAATGTATATTTTTTAAATTTATAAAGTATTAAGGGCCACTGGAATGAGTTCTTTAGCTCTGGGTCTCTCCTCGGATAAGTCACTTAGCTTTCACAAGCTTCAGTTTACTATTTGTGACATGTAAGGATAAGACTAGATCATTGGTTCCCAGAATGAATTTTCCAGAACATTAGGACTATTAGATAGTAAGTAGTGTTTAAAGGTAAAATTATGTTTGGAAAACCCCAGGTAGCAGGTGTCTTTAGCATAGGATTTCCCAGATGCGTTGGGCTCTAATTTACCCAGGGGAATGTGGTTTTCTATATTTCTCAAACATAATTGATGAGAGTTTGTTTTTTTTTAATCATTGAGCATCTTGTGGGACAAGAGTTCTGAGAAATATTTTATGAAATACAAGGCTAGATAACACCCAAGATCCTTTCCAGATCTAAATTCTAAACCTCTGATTCACTTTTTCCTTCTCCAGGCCCAGACTGGACATTGCCTGAACCAAGCCAATGGCCTTCTTCTCCATGCATTTTCACCAAGCTGCGAGACACTTCCTTAACCATCCTGCCCTTCCATTCCTTGCTTCAGAGCTCATCAATCATCACCACTGGTATGTTATATCAGGAAAAATGATGCAAGTATTGCCTACTTAGAAAGTCTCCTTGCCACATGCCTAACTTCTAAATCCAATCTCTCCTTAAAAGTACAGTTGAGAGTTCCTCCTGGATGCAGACTTTTTCTCCCATGAATCTAGAATTATTTTTGTTCCAAATTTTTGCAGCATTTTTTTAATATCTTTATTGGAGTAGAATTGTTTTACAGTGTTGTTTACTTTCTGCTTTATAAAAAGTGGATCAGCTATATGTATACATATATCCCCGTATCTCCTCCTTCTTGCGTCTCCCTCCCACCCTCCCTATCCCACCCCTCTAGGTGGTCACAAAGCACCGAGCTGATCTCCCCGTGCTATGCGGCTGCTTCCCACTAGCTAGCTATTTTACATTTGGTAGTGTCTATATGTCCATGCCACTCTCTCACTTGGTCACAGCTTACCCTTCCCCCTCCCCGTGTCCTCAAGTCCATGCTCTAGTAGGTCTGCGTCTTTATTCCTGTCCGGCCCCTAGGTTCTTCAGAAACTTTTTTTTTTTTTTTTTTAGATTCCATATATATGTGTTAGCATATGGTATTTGTTTTTCTCTTTCTGACTTACTTCACTCTGTATGACAGACTCTCGGTCCATTCACCTCACTACAAATAACTCATTTTCATTTCTCTTTACGGCTGAGTAATACTCCATTGTAGATATGTGCCACATCTTCTTTATCCATTCATCTGTTGATGGACACTTAGGTTGCTTCCATGTCCTGACTATTGTAAATAGAGCTGCAGTGAACATTGGGGTACATGACTCTTTTTATTTTTTTAATTTTTTTATTTATTTTATTTTATTTTTTTTGCGATATGCGGGCCTCTCACTGTTGTGGCCTCTCCCGTTGTGGAGCACAGGCTCCGGACGCGCAGGCTCAGCGGCCATGGCTCACGGGCCCAGCTGCTCCGCGGCATGTGGGATCTTCCCGGACCGGGGCACGAACCCGTGTCCCCTGCATCGGCAGGCGGACTCTCAACCACTGCGCCACCAGGGAAGCCCCTACATGACTCTTTTTGAATTATGGTTTTCTCAGGGTGTATGCCCAGTAGTGGGATTGCTGGGTCGTATGGTGGTTCTACTTTTAGTTTTTTAAGGTTCTATCTAAACAAGAATTTCCTCCACAGGCAAAGCTTGGCATTTGGGGAGGGAAAAAGTTCCCTTTTGTTCAACTGTTCCACACAGTAGAGATCTTTAGCATCACCAGTCCCTGCCCACTTATGCTAAAGCACCTGCCAGTCACCGTGGCAGCCCAGGTCATCCTAATTTCCAAATGCCCTCTAGGAAGGTCAGGTAGGCTGCTTGCTCTTGGGAACCATTGCATCTGTTTGTCGATCAGCATCCGTTTGTCAATCAGCACTTATGATCTTTGACCCCTACTAGATTATAAGTCCTTAAAGGGCAGGGATTGAGTCCTTTGAGTATCCTAAAGTGTCACTCACACAGAGCTTCCTCTACAATCGAAATTCAAAGCTGGGTGAACTATAATATCCCAAGATGGTATAGTAGAAAAAGCACTGGATTTATAGTGACTCAACCTCCTCGATTCATCATCTATAACATGGGAGCATCATGGGGTAACACCTGCCCAGAACCTGCCACAACCCGGCACAGACTCTATGCAAGGCACATGCTAGGTTCCTTCAGTTCCTTCCTTCTCTCCCCTTTTCCTTTATGTCCTTTCACATCATATAAACAAATATTCTTTTTCACCATTAAGCTGGGGAAGAGAGGCAAAGGGACCACTCAAGTCCCATTCATACATCAGCCACTGGACCCAAATAGTCGATTCCAAGTCATTTTTCCATAGACAGAGTATGATACCACCAGATGATGCTGAGAATTTCTTTCTCCTAAACTAAATTAGTTACGTATGTTGCTTCTGTAAGCTAAAGTCCTTACACCATTGGGTTAGGCAAAGTGTTGCTCAGGGCTGTGAATAAACATCAGTTCCCATGAGAAGAACGTGTGTTACTCATGAGTCACAGACACTGTGAGGGAAACTGACCCAAAAGAGAAGGAAAGCCACACGTCTGTGATACATTTCGGGGGAAACTCAGTTGGTTAGGATTCGTGATGCCCGTGACCAGAAATTGTCTGACAACACTCATCCCAGATGAGGACCCACTTCTTGTACACTCAGTGACCACAACTGATACAGATTCCACAGAGTCAAAGGAAGTGACTTTGGACACAATTTCCATGACCTGAAATCTCAGATTTCTAGAGGTGGATGGGGTGGGTGTGGTGCTGGGGGAATTACTGTCAGCTGTGCACTCACACAAGAGTCAAGGCGAGGTGACGCCTGCACACCTACACTCCTGCATCCCAGGGAACAATTTTCCGGGGCACCAGTGCTGGACTTTCTGATATGACATGTAGCTGGGAGGAGTGCACATACAATAGTCTCTTTAATGGTCATAATAACTCAGAGAGGAAATGATTATTATCTCCATACTACAGATGAGGGAAATTATAGTTCATAGAAGTTATGTAACTTGTACAAGTTCATAATGCCAATATGGAGAGACTGAAAATACCCTTGCTTATTCTGTGTCGTGCTCTTTCTACATCCTGTTAATGATAAAAATGGTCCCTACAGGAATCCTTACAAAACTTACAAGTAGATTGTAAATTTAGAACACAGAAATGAAAATGAAGAACCAGTGTTCTTGCCATAAATAGATTCTGTTAAGATGTTTCCAGAATTTAATTGGAGTGACTCCAACTTTTACCCTGACACAAAATAACTGTTTAGTTAAATTCCCAAACCTTATTGGAGGCACCCAGCTGCTAGAAATCAGTAACCCAGTGAACTAAGGACTAAATAAATATACCCTTAGTTCTCATCAACACTGAGAAAATGTTGAAATGACAGTAGAAATTGAAAGCAGAACTTGTAATAAACTCTCCCAAGAGCATATTTTGCCTCTCTCCACTTTATCAGGAGCCCTGGTCTGGGAGTTAGGTAAAGTAAATTTTGCCTCCAAGATAGCATTCAAGTTCATCTCCACATATCACTCCTTCCTTTGAATTAAATTCACTTCTTACTGAACTACATCCAATAACAGACCTGTGAGTAGTAAATTCTCTCAGGCTTTGTCCAAAAATGTCTCTATTTCACCTTCACTGTTAAATTATAATATCATAGTGTGTAGAATTCTAAAATGATGGGGGTTTTGCCTCCACACTTTGAAGATCTTTTCTCATTCACTTGTTTCATTTTGCTGTTGAGAACCCTTCTGCTGGTCTAATTTTTGTTCCTTTCAAGAGAACCTGTCTTTTCCTTCTGATTGTTATTAGAATTTTCTCTTTGGTAATTCTGAAGTTTTTTTGTTTTTGTTTTTTTTTAACATCTTTATTGGAGTATAATTGCTTTACAATGGTGTGTTAGTTTCTGCTGTATAACAAAGTGAATCGGCTATACATATACATATATCCCCATATCTCTTCCCTCTTACAACTCCCTCCATCTCTCCCTATCCCACCCCTCTAGGTGGTCACAAAGCACCGAGCTGATCTCCCTGTGCTATGCGGCTGCTTCCCACTAGCTATCTATTTTACATTTGGTAGTGTATATATGTCCATACCACTCTCTCACTTTGTCCCAGCTTACCCTTCCCCCTCCCCACGTCCTCAAGTCCATTCTCTACGTCTGCGTCTTTATTCCTGTCCTGCCCCTAGGTTCTTCAGACCTTTTTTTATTTTTCTTAGATTCCATACATATGTGTTAGCATATGGTATTTGTTTTTATCTTTCTGACTTACTTCACTCTGTATGACAGACTCTAGGTCCATCCACCTCACTACAAATAACTTAATTTTGTTTCCTTTTATGGCTGAGTAATATTCCATTGTATATATGTGTCACATCTTCTTTACCCATTCATCTGTCGATGGACACTTAGGTCGCTTCCATGTCCTGGCTATTGGAAATAGAGCTGCAATGAACATATTGGTACTTGACTCTTTTTGAATTATGGTTTTCTCAGGGTATATGCCCAGTAGTGGGATTGCTGGGTTGTATGGTAGTTCTATTTGTAGTTAAAGTTTTAATATAATTTGTGGATGTGCGGATTTTTTTTTTTCAACTTTGGGTTTACTTCTTCAAGCTGCGGCTCTTCAATCCCATATTTATGTACTCCTTCAATCCTGGGAAATTATCAATCACAGCCTCTTCAAATTTGCTCCTATCTGACTCTCTAGTTTATTTCTTTTGAGAATTGCTACTAAACAAATGTTGAATCTTCTCTTTTCCATATCTCTTAACATCTTATTTCTTCATCTTTTTGTGCCACTTCCTCGGTGATTTCTCCTGCTCTGTCCTTCAAGTCGCTAATTCTCTCTACAATCTCTACCATTTCAACTGTCTATTAAGGGCTTCAGTTCAATGACCATACTTTTCATTTCTGGTACTATACACATACTTTAATTTTTAGTATCTGGTTTTTAAATATATTTGTATTCCTTCCTTTATTTCTTTAGTAACACTCACTAGATTTATTAATAATCATGTGTATAGCCTATGTCTCTTAGCCTGCTTTGGCCAGACTGTAGGTGGGCTGCATGTGGGGAGCGGTGTGAGATATAGTGAGTCACGGTGGACTCTAAAGGTCAAGGAAAGATATTTTAAGTGGGGTTTTAGTAGCAGACTGGAATGACCAAATATGCACTTCAGATAAAGTTCTCTGACAGTAGTAGGTATGATGGCTCTGGGGAGGCAGAGGTCAGATTCTGGAAGGCTCTTGTATGTATTGTTCCAGAAAAGACATATCTCTGGCAGTTGTCAATGAGGTTAGCATGGTGAGAAAGATACTCTATGTCCCTCAGTTTGACCTTCCTTGAGAAAAAGAATCATTCAGCATCCTGTTTATAACAGTTCAACTATGACTAACTAATATAACTAAGTCACTTTTTTGATTTCTACAGGTTATATACATTTCCAACTCTTTCTTTCTTTCTTTTTCTCCATAGCAATTTTTAAAATTTTTGTTTTATATTGGAGTATAGTTGATTTACAATGTTGTGTTAGTTTCAGGTGCACAGCTAAGTGATTCAGTTATACATATTCATATATCTATTCTTTTTCAGTTTCTTTTCCCAGAATATTACACTGTAATATTACAGAGTATTGAGTAGAGTTCCCTGTGTTATGCAATAGGTCCTTGTTGATTATCTATTTTATGTATAGTAGTGTGTTTATGTTAATACCAACCTCCTAATATATTCCTCCCCTGCATTTTTTTTTTTTTTTTGCTTTGACACAATTTTACATTAATTCTTGTTTCCTTTCTACAAAACCATTTTAATGATTGAGGACCTCAGGTTTTACGTGAAGTTGCTCCTGTTGTGAATAAACAGGGAGTTCTTTATTCTGGAATTTTGCTTCTGTGTTTTCCTCCAGGCCAGTTCTACCTGGTGACAAGATACAATTTGAGGTGAAGACCAACCAGTCCTCATTTGGCTTAAAAAAGAAAAGAATCTTAGCCTGCCCTGTGGCCAATAGTGTTTGTGACCACAGCTGGCCATCAGGGAGCATTTCCAGTATGTAGATCCTCAGGAGTTTCCCGGGTCCACTTTCCCACTCAGTGTCCTGTTTATGTCCAGTCCACGCTGACTCAGGGCCAGCAGCCTTGAGGGATGGATACAGAGGTGATGATGCTACTCAGCTTGGCTTCTTGAGCCAGAGGCCAATTAGATATGCAACAGGCAACATGGACATGAGTTTTGGCAGAGATGAGGCCATGAATGAACTCTTGTGGGTTTACGATTCCTAGTCAAGAGAAGTCCTTTTTGAGAACTGGGGTAATCTGTTTTTGGCAAAACATTGTTTCTTTTTTTGAGGATGAGAAGAAAAATGGTGTGGGAAAAGCTTTGGAAATCTCGCAAGACCTCTTGGACTTGAACTATGTGTTACAAAACACATTTTTGACCAGTTGAGTGTTAACCAATCAAAACCAGACAGATTGTCTTTCTCGTGTGGGCTTCAAAATGCAACAGGGGAAGTGTCATTGCTGAATATGACTGGGAACTTGCTGAACTCAAACATTTGCAAAAGATCGTCAGAGTCCATATAATGAGAGGACAGAGCTGGGTTTGCTGGTTCCTCTTTGCAGGATGTGATTGCAACCTCCTGGGAGAAAAAAAATGAACCCCACCAAATCAAAAGCAGCTCCAACTGTCAGTGGAGAGTGGTCCAGAAGAAAATGTAGAAGAAGAAGGAGATTCATTTTAAACCATAATGAATTCTCTTTGTCATTGAAAAGTTATCCAAAAAACATTTCATGACAACTTTGACAGGCAATGATCTGCTGGATATACAGAGACTGTTATTTTTTGCCCTCAGATAGCTCTTAAAGTCTCCTTAGAGAAATAGACTTGTAAGTAGAAAATTACAGTATGTTGTGATTTTATAGACTTCATGGAGCAAGGAGAAAAGTGCTGATTCTGGTGAACTTGGGAACGATCTCACAGAAATGTTGGTTTTGAAGTGGGTCTCAAAAGGTGTCCAGGCATCCCAGGAGAAGGAAATAGCATATACAAAGACTTGAAGTCACGAAGGAACATTGTGTCTATGCAGTAAGAAAGGGAAAGTGTGTGCAAGTTGCAGGAGGTGTGTCTGGAGGCCTTAGGTCAGATTGGAATGGTTCCTGCATGGCATGCTAAAGAGTTACTGGAGCCCGTAAGGCAGTGCGATACTTGCTTAAATAAGAGTTTCAGGCTTCAGTTTACAACTTTAGTTGTTCAACAGACACATGTGCTTTATTTTCACATGAAAAACACCACAATCTTAGGTTGCTAATGCCATATAGGGGGACAAGAGCATTGCCCTCTGCATCTAACAGGATTAAGACTAGAACACATCACAGAAAGACACAAAGATTTAAAAAACAGAGCAAGAAAGAAAGTCCAGTTCAGAGACATGGAGGATCATTTAAATACTCAGCTTATGTCTGAAAGGAGTTCCACGAAAAAGAATAAAAGAAATGGTAGGAAAGCAGCAACATTAGAAAAGAATTTTACAGAAATGAGGAATAAGAAAGTCTTGAGATTGAAAATAGATTCCAAATACCAAGAATAAAGGTGGACTCACACCCAGAAATATCAATATCATTATAACATATAAAATAAAATAAAACAGATAAAGGAAATAAAATCAGATAATAAGAAAATCTTAAAGGCTTTGAGACTGATAAAATAAATGATAAAATAGTTCCTAGAAAGGAATGAAAATTAGACAGCAGCCTTCTCAAAGATGTCTTCCAAGAGTAGAGGAAAAACAACCATTAAGCTTGGAGTTTATACACAGCTAAACTATTATTGAAGAGTGGGAGGAAAATGAGGGCATTTTCAAACTTGTAAGGATTGTGGAAGTTTACCATCCAAAGAGTTCCTCAAAAGAACTTCCAGGGAATATGCTTCTGAAAGAAGAAAAGCAAGGGTAGAGATACAGAATAAAATTTAACAAATAAGAGTGATCACATATTTTCTTAAATATTTATCTTTAAAAGTTTTGTGTTTACTATTTTTTCTTTGTTTTATTTTGTTGTTAATATCAATTTATTGTGATTATTATCTTTTAAATGAAAAAGTACTAAATGAATTAATGGGTCCTGGCGATCTGGTAGCCCTAATTGCTCTAATATGGAGCATTCTATCCAACAAATATAGAATATGTGTTTTTTATCAGCAATACTTGAACTTTTTTTTTTTTTTTTTTTTTTCTGTACGCGGGCCTCTCACTGTTGTGGCCTCTCCCGTCGCGGAGAACAGGCTCTGGACGCGCAGGCTCAGCGGCCATGGCTCACGGGCCCAGCCGCTCCGCGGCACGTGGGATCCTCCCGGACCGGGGCATGAACCCGTGTCCCCTGCATTGGCAGGCGGACCCCCAACCACTGCGCCACCAGGGAAGCCCAATACTTGAACTTTTAAATGACAGTTTTAAGTGAATGTTCCTCGGGATATTTCTTCTTCTGAACATGTGTTTTCTCCTATTTTTCACTCAAATTTACTCTCTATGATGTATATCTTCCATGTATCTACTGAAGAGTCATCAAGGCCGTTAGATGGTGTCTGCTGTGGCTGTGATTTGAGACTGATGTGTCTCCCGGGAGCTTCCCAACTTGACCAATGGCTTCCTCTTCAGCCTTTGAACAGTCATTAGTAGAAGATGTCGTCATCCAGATGTGAATTGAAATTAAACTTGTGGCCTTGAGTTCTGAGGCGCTTGCGTTAGTTTTTGGAAGAAGAAAGCTTCTATCTAGGACCATGCCTACTTTTGGAGTAAGATTCACAAGTCAAAGAGCAAGATTCTTTGTGCTCTTTGGAAACCTTCCTGAGAGATAGTGCAAGGAATGTAGTGTAATAACCCCCAAAAATGATGGATATTCACCAGTGCCCTTTAATGTCATCACTACCCGGAGTACATTAGCCTTTTATGGTCTTTCCCAAAGAGAACATAATTAAGTTATCACAACGGGTCAGGGTAGTGTCTTCTGACTCAAGCCCATCACTCCAGAAGCTGGGACGCTTCCTGTTTTCACTTTCCCAGTGACATAGAAAAATGAATACGCTGCCCTTTGTGAGTGACAATAATCGTACGGTCTTACTCTAGGCTGGCCATTCACTGTGCTGTGATAAGAAGTTTCCACGGAGCCACAACAACCACTTGCCATCCTCACACTCCTTCACGATTTACCAAGCCCTTTCCTAAACTGATTTCATGCGAATAGAACCCCAAACCTGATGACGCAGGCAAGAGAGGTATTATTATCGCTGTTTGAGGAATTTGAAATTAAGAGAATGTAAAATAACATCCAGAATTTCCCACGGCTTTGTGAAGATGAAAAGATTAAGACCTAGAGGGTCTAACTCAAATTTTACTCTTATTCTCTTCTTGGCCTCTGAGGTACGTTGCAAGCTGGCTTCTAGTGGGTAGAGTACAGTGTACACGGCCGTCCAGGAACATATTCCATTCTACCAGGTGGGCTTGATCACACCTGACTATACTCAGATCATGTATTGGGCTAAGAGCACATACTCTGGGGCCAGACAGCTTAGTGTCAATTTCTAACTCCAGCAAATAGTCTAAGATGTGTGGCCTTGGGCAAGTTTCTTAACCTCTCTGAATCTCAGTTTCTTCAACAGTAAAATGAGGATTTCTTTTCTCATTTTACGGAAAATGAGAAACCGCCTAAGGTTACTTACAGAAGGTTACTTAAGGTTTCTTACAGAAACCTCCTAAGGTTTCTGCAGGATTCAGGAGGTAATAGCACATTCAAAGTGCACAGAGTAGTGCCTGGCAGGTAACAATGGCTCCATAGGTGTTTGCTGTTGTGAGGTTATCATGATTATTATTAGAGTGATGTTAGTGGTGTTGTTATTAGGACCTCAGGGCTGTTAGGTTCAGGCAATGAGCTCCGTGTTTAGGCTCTGTGACCTAAACTCCTCAAACGCGTCCTGATAGACGGTGAGCTGAAAGGGAAACAATTGCTCTGTTGATGACACTGAGAAGCTTGTGTAGCAAAAGAACTAAACAAAGGTGGGTTTTCATAGATCAAAGGGTTAGACAGGCACAAAGGGTCGTCTCAGAGTTGCCACGTTCTCAGACTCTAAGCTCGCCACTGCAGTCAGGGTGATTTTTCTCCGTATTAGATCTTTTAGTCATCTTACTAATCTCGTCCCTCCCTACTTCCACGTGCCTTGGTGTCCCCCCAGCCCCAGCCATTTTGGATTCGTAGTGGAAAGACTGAACTAAAGTACCTGAAGCTGAGAGCCCCGCCCTGCTGATGAAGGAAGTCAAAGATCAAGCCACCGTGGCCTGGATAGGCTCCCCGTCTTTCCATCACCTGGGTCATTTAAGTCCAGAACACTCTCTGATCCAAGTGCAAAACTCAAGGGGGGCCACCATGTGCAGACTGAAGTCACATAAAGCCAACAGGAAACCCTGGAGAGTTCGAACTTTCTCGATTGTCTGGGAAAGATTTTTATTGCCAAACATCCCTTTCTGATCTTGCCTTGTCTCCACTCCCTTTTGTAACCTGGAAGTTCCCTCCTCCGCTCTTATAGGCGACCTGCATCCTCCAGCCAGAGTCAGTTTTTGCCACTGGCCTGCAATTAGACTGTCAAGGAAGCAGATCCTTCATTCACTTCTTGAGTTCTGTGAATAATTCTTGTGGTTTCTCATCAGAACTAACTGCCCTCCAGGCACCTCCCTCCATAACTTCGTTCTATTCCTCTTTTAAGAATCCTAACTGTTCTCTCTCCAGCCAGTGCTCCTAGGCTCTGCTAACAGTGCCTGGGCTGCTGGCTTTCTGCATTTGACTTTCCCTGCCCTTCCTTAGAGAGTGCACATCTCTGATCTTGGACTTTGGACCTGCATATCCTATCTGCTCCACTTCCTCACCTGTACTACTTCCGCACTCCATTCCAGACACATACATCCACCTGGCCTTGCAAAAGCAAGGCCTGATTCGGCATCACCGGGTGTGTCTCCGCACATCATCCTGACAATGCCATCTGCTCCCACCGTGAAAAGTCAACTTCCCCCTTCCCACGATATGCAAAATAACAGGAGGCCAAATTTACACTATTCAAGCAAAATTATTTGCCTATCAAGGGCTTGTTTACCCATCAGTTTGTCGCATGTGTTTGGGGACATGTCATCCTCTGCTGTCCATGAAGTTCAGGTGTGCAGATAGCTCACCCCTCTTACTTTGTACATCAGCCAAGGGATGTACCATTGTTACCCAGAAACTGGGTTCACCTCTTGGTGGGTGTCGAGCCCATAGACACAGCCAAACCAAAGTTCTGGAGGAGGAAGGATTTATTACTTGCAGCAAGTAAGGAGGACGCTGGGGTTTTTTCCCAGAGTAGTGTCTACCCGAACGTCGAAATTGGGGAAATTTTAAGCTAAGGCCACATGCATATTCATGTAAGGGCTTGAGCAGAGGAGAATTCAGCACAGAACTGGGGCAAAGGTCGACAGAGTCCAAGCCTTAGTGGCTTGAAGTCTGGAGGGTCGGGTCGGCACCATCCTTCCATCCTCCACTTGGATGGGGGCCTTAGTTCCTGCAGAGCTCCAAGATATATTATCATGTGTATCCCTTGAGGAGGAACTAGGACTCTGCTTTACCGCTGCACTATTGTTTGACTGCCTTTTTTCCTGTTCCTTCATTCCTTTGTTCCCTTAAGATTGTTAATTACTGAGAACTGTTCCAGGGCAAGCACTGTGGCCAGGCTTAGATCACAAAATGTCTTAGGCCAAAATGGCTTCTCTTATGTCAAGAAAGCCAAACTTGGTTCTCTTTCTCCGGGGATGCCCTAACCTATCTGCTTACACCACTCCAGAGAGTTTTCAGTACAGCTCTCTACTATAGCTGAAGATTATAACCACACATTCTCAAGCCTTAATTTCTAAGGAAAATATAATTGGTGACAGGCAAATTAAATGTAAGTACATTTCAGTTAAACATCACATTTTGGGCTAATACTTCTTTAAGGTAAGTGTATTGGGGAAGAAATAGAAGCCTCATGATAGATATAGTATCGTATTTGCTCTGATTTATAGCTAATGTTATATTTAGTTAGGTCTCCATTTCAAACCAGGGACTCAGATTTATGGAGAATCCTCTCTTTTCTCTCAACCTACATTTTGCCATCGAAATATTCTGCTGCCACAACCCATCAGCCACTCCAGATTGCCTTACAGAAGTCCATGCTATAGCCATGTACCTTGTAAAGACATGTACACACTGCTGTATTTAAAATGGATAACCAGCAAGGACCTACTGTAAAGCACAGGGGACTCTGCTCAATGCTATGTAACAGCCTAAATGGGAAAAGAATTTGAAAAAGGATACCTGTATATGTATCACTGAATCACTTTGCTGTACGCCTGAAACTAACACAACACTGTTAATCAACTAGACTCTAATATAAGATAAAAAAGTTTAAAAAAAATTAACTTCATGGATAAGTGTTCATAATGCTTGGTTTTTGCCAACTTGACAAGGTCAAGGAGTTTATGGAAGTTCTGTAAATGCCGATGTGCTCAGGAAACATCTTCATGTTCCAGTCTGCTCATATGGGAGGTACTTTCCTTTCTTTATATATTTTTATATCAGCCTATATATAAAATGTGTGTATATATACACATACATATGTATACATATATATATATTTTTTATATCAACCTATATATAAAATGTGTGTGTATATATAGATACATATGTATACCTATATATAGATATATTTTTATATCAGTCTATATATAAAATATGTGTGTATATATATACATACATAAAGATATATTTTTATATCAGCCTATATATAAAATGTGTGTGTATATATATATACATACACACATACATATGTAGACATATATAGATATTTATATTTTTATATCAGCCTATATATAAAATATGTGTGTATATATACATACATATGTAGACATATATAGATATTTATATTTTTATATCAGCCTATATATAAAAATATGTGTGTATATACATATACATACATATGTATACATAGATATAGATATAGATTTTTTTTTTTTTTTTCTTCCAAGTCCTCTATCTCCAAAGGGCATTTATCTGTTCAGGGCATCTATGCACACATCCTGATAACTCAGACCCTTCAGTTCCAGGACTCATTTCACAAGACTTTCAGATCCAAGACTGGGTCCACTGGTATTTGGGCATTACAATATGTATTTTTCAACTCTCAGTATTATCATTGTGTCCAGCAGGTTTATTCACACAGCTCTCAGGTGCTGAGTGAAAGTTCACGTAATTGAAACACTCAACAGCTTAACTAATAGAATAGGAAATTCACTGGAATGGTAACCATTCTCCTCCCACTCAGGCGGGGATGCGATCTGCAGAATGAGGGAAAGATAACAGCCCCCAGTGGAGGCTGCTGCATAGACACCTGATGTGAGAGCTGTCCTCCCACCCCCACGTGGGTACCGCTGCCCACTGCTGTGAAAGACCGAGGCCACATCCACATGTGCCTGACCAAGCAGCCCCATCACAGCCACCGGAGCTGTTCTGAGCCTCTGGCATTTGCCGGAAAGGTGAGTACTAGTCAACAATAAGCTGCTAATGAGAAGAAAGGCAGAGGTCCCCAAATACGACAGTGACATCCTCCTTAGAGCTTTAGCTGTGTGACTTTGGGCAAGTTAGTAACATGCTCTGTGCCTCATCTTCTCTTCCATAAAATGGGAATCATACTGTTGTTTATTGAATCAATAATAGGGGGAATATTTATAATAAGAGCATTCTTATGGAACAGAGTCATACAGTATGTACGGAATAGGTAATCGTAGGACTTAGCGTTAAATTATCCGGGCCTCACTTTCTCATCTGCAGAATCATGATGATGATAACACTTATAGAATAGAGTTGTGTGGATTAAATGAGCTGATGTGTGTAAAGTATTTATTTGGTAAACAGTAAGGATTCAGTAAATATTAGCTACAGAATCTTTCTAATATTCTGGGCTTAAGAGGAACAAAATTGGATGGCAAGTAATGGATTCCCACTTGGAATCTTGATCCTGGGTCATAATCAGAGTCCTTGAGTTGGTTGAAAAATATTCCCAATACAGTCAGTCATAAGGGGAGGTGACCTCTCCCTCTTCACTTCTTCCCGTGTGAAGCGGAGGCTGGTAGAAGCTGGGAACCATGTCGTCAATGAGGAGGGATGAGGAGAGACCACTGTATTTCAGGAAAACCCATCTCTGGCTTTTTTTTTTTTTTTTTCCAGATGGGGCAGAGCTTGTAAACAAATTCTTCCTGGCTGAATGAAGGGAACACTTTCATAAGTTGGAGACACAGACCTATGAGGTGTGCGACTTCCTGCTTCCCTGGTGGTTGTTTCAGAAGCATTCAGTTGGGAATTTTTATAGTTTCCATTTATTGTCACCCTCCGTAGCTCACTGAAGTATGGATGGGGTGAGTCAGGGAGCTGGTCTGGGAGAGGCAGCTCCAGGAGGCTCACAGCCTGCCTGGCTTTCTCAGTAACTCACAGACACCCATGACCTTTGTATCCTGACCCTGCCTCTGGAGAAGGAAATGTGGCGCCTCAAATTCACAGACACAAAGCAACCGAAAACCATAAGGTATTTCGTGCAGGTCAATGACTAAACCATTCAGGGAAAATGAATACCGATTTTTCTTACAAAAGTATCTCTTGGGATAGTATCCCACACTAATGGCTCAGCCCCAAGAAGTAACTGTGCAATTAACTTGGCCTGGTTTCGACGTCTCCGACTTCTCTGTGGTCCTTGCTGATACAGGCATAGGCGGCATCTTCAGCATCCCCCCGGGGCTTCAAGCACTCATCTGTCTTGGTCAGTTTCCTCTTTGTCTCATCAGGGCTCCTCAGGGCCTACGGCATCTCCTATCCTCTTACTCTAGCTGCCCCTAAAATGTCTGGAGCATCAGGGTTTCATATTTGTTGTTTTTCACATTTTAACCTGGGCCAATGTTTTTTAATCTTTTCTGGTTACAGACCACTTTAAAGAATCTAATAAATTCTATGGATTTTCTCACTGTAAAAATGCATGCTCTCAGTCTGAAAAGTGGCACATAATTTCAGGGGATCACAGGCCCACCGAAGCATCGCCATGGCCTCCCCAGCATCCGTGTGCGAAAGGAGAAAATCAGCCCCTGACATCCGAGAACTGGTCCAGCACTTAAGAGCTTGGTAGAGGCTTGCTGGCACTCACAGATCGTCTGCATGATTCCCCCGGGGGGTAGGTCCCCAGCAGTCTCACCAATGTCAGCCAGCATCAGTGTCAGGCAAGGTCAGTTTGAGAACTTGATAAAGTGAGACAAAGCCAGGCTGCTCCATACTTTTGTCTAAGCACAGACAAAGCCAAGGTCGCTATGTAAATGACAAGACACTGCAAGTCCCCCTCTTGACAAAAATGAGTGACTTTACCAATTACTTCTTTTTTTATTAAAATTTTTACTATTATTTATTTTATTCATTATTATTTTTTTTTTGCGGTACGCGGGCCTCTCACCGTTGTGGCCTCTCCCGTTGCGGAGCACAGGATCCGGACGCGCAGGCCCAGCGGCCGTGGCTCACGGGCCCAGCCGCTCCGCGGCACGTGGGATCTTCCCGGACCGGGGCACGAACCCGCGTCCCCCGCATCCGCAGGCGGACTCTCAACCACTGCGCCACCAGGGAAGCCCGGCTTTTTTGTATCTTAATTGACCGCACCCGCACACAGCGTGCATTTATTTTTGGTTCCCTTAGAGTGTCTTTGTATTCTGTTGCTCGAGGAGACATTTGTTCAGGCGCAAGCACTGCAGTAAAGGTCCCGGGTCCCAGCCTGTCTCAGCAGCACCAGCATTTGAATCCTGATCTCTCTATAAAGTGCATCTTTTTTTTTTCCTCAAAATACCTTTATTGCAAACATATAGGAAAACTTATGGAACCTACCGGTAAGAAGTAACTCCACGTCCAGTGGAAAAGAGAAAGTCATCTGGTATTTCTCTGTATCTTCTCTCAGTCTCTCTCCATGTAGTGTCTCACCGGTGCTTCTGTCTGCACTTTTGTTCCATTCACTTCCTTTGCAAGGCTGTCAATTTCTGATCCACCGTAATTTTGCCTCTCATTGGTATATCATCTGTTTGGTACTGATTTCCACGTGGTTTGAAGGTTGACTCCTTCGCGCTGATTGACACAAGCGCGTGCTTTTTAACTATCACACAGACTGCCTCCCAGGTGGGGTTGTGCAACCAAATAGTGTGCAAATAAGTGGTGAACACAGAAACTGGTCCTCATCACTGACTGCTGGGGTGAACACTTGTAAGAAACAAAAAAGACCTAGGAAGGAGTTTTGTTCCGTAAGATGAGCTGGACTTCCTGCCGCCCTTCCCGGCCTTTAGAGGCAGCTGACATGCAATAAACGCTGCGGACACCAGGGGGCGATGTGTGACCACCGTTTCTCCCTGGGCTCCCTTCTTCCACACCTCAAAGCAGTTTTATTCCCAAAAAACACTGGTTGCTGATACAGGCATAGGCGGCATCTTCAGCATCCCCCCGGGGCTTCAAGCACTCATCTGTCTTGGTCAGTTTCCTCTTTGTCTCCTCAGGGCTCCTCAGGGCCTACGGCATCTCCTATCCTCTTACTCTAGCTGCCCCTAAAATGTCTGGAGCATCAGGGTTTCATATTTGTTGTTTTTCACATTTTAACCTGGGCCAATGTTTTTTAATCTTTTCTGGTTACAGACCACTTTAAAGAATCTAATAAATTCTATGGATTTTCTCACTGTAAAAATGCATGCTCTCAGTCTGAAAAGTGGCACATAATTTCAGGGGATCACAGGCCCACCGAAGCATCGCCATGACCTCCCCAGCATCCGTGTGCGAAAGGAGGAAATCAGCCCCTGACCTCCGAGAACTGGTCCAGCACTTAAGAGCTTGGTAGAGGCTTGCTGGCACTCACAGATCGTCTGCATGATTCCACTTCGCTGCCTCCACTTCGCTGGTTCTAAGTCACGGACCTCACTGACTCTCTTGACAGAATTTCCCCGGAGTGATAAAACTGAACTTCGTGACAAAAAAGTCCACAACAGCTGCAGTCTGAGTAATTCTTTTTTTAAAAAAACTTTTCATTTTACATTGGAGTATGGTTGATTCACACTGCTGTGTTAGTTTCAGGTGTACAGCAAAGTGGTTCAGTTACACATATACACGTATCTATTCTTTTTTCAAGTTATTTTCCCATTTAGGTTGTTACACACTACTGAGGCATTCTCAGTGGCAGGAAAATGTTTCCTTGGTTGCCCCGACAACTCGGAGAAAGGGTATAAAGGCAAAGAATCATAGATCGTTAATCGTCAGTGGGCAAGGAAGAGGGGCTGACCTTTGTCCTGAAGGTGCTGGGTTCTGTCTGGGACACTCTATTACGTTTCTTGTCTGCCTTTCTCCTTCCTTTCACCTACAAGTAAATCATTTCTGTTTTGAGAAATGAACAAGGCCATCAGGGATGAGCTCCGAGATGGCCACGCCCAGGAGCTCCGACTCCCTGACCTCCGGGGACGTTTGCACACGACGTCTCCTTGCCCGCAGCGTGGCCCCAGGAAAGCTCGTCACCCTCCTTCCACTCCCGCCCAGCCACGGGCTCCCTTCCCCAGCGCCCTGGGTGTGGCAGCCCCCAGCTCACCCAGACTGCCCATGACCTTGCTCTGCCTACTCTCCTCTCCTCTCCCTGGTCTTTGCAGCTCTACTTCCCCTGAAACCCCACCTGCCTCTCACCCACAGATCCAGCTCGCCCTGCACGTCCAGGGTCAAAAGACCCTCCTTGCTCTGAGTCGGTGGCCCTCTCCCCTCATCTGCTGTCCCCAGGGAGGCAGCCCAGTGAACTGGCGGATGTGTGAGCCCTGCCCTCACCCTGGCTGAGCACCCGGCCTCGCTCTGTAACACCAGGTAGGGAACCTTGGTCACTTGCCTTAATCTCTCCTACCTCCTGCTCTTCAAATTCCTTAATTTGCTCATCCGTGGGCTTCCTCTGGGGCACCCACGGTCGTCACCATGACCTGTGATGGTCACCACGACCTGTACCTGTCCCTTCCTTTTGGAGGGCAGGGTAGCCACATACTTCCGGCTGTACAGACTTCTCTTACATCCGTGTTGGAAGAGATTACCTGGACATAACTCTAGGGATCACAGCCCATTCGTTTAAACAGTCCAGGGAATAAGGGGAAGAGGACCTTGTCAAATGGTCTGGAGTGAGTGCACTAGAGAGAACACACACCTCGTTTGATCCTTACAACCCATCTGCTGGATAGAGAGCAACCCCATTTTACAGATGAGGAAACAGAGGCTCACAGGAGGTTAAATAACTCACTCAGAGTCACCTGCATCTCCAGGGGTGCAACTTGAACTCACAGCTGTGGTTCCAGATTTCATCCTCATCCTGCTGTAACTTGCAGGTTCCTTGCAAATCTGCTCACACCGTGTTCCATGGAGGCACTGACCGAGGGCCTCCTGTTTATGCCTTCCAGAAAAGGGAGCCACAGCTCTAAGAAGGAAAGGGAAATGATAAGTACGTGAGGACACTCTAGGAAATACTGGATGTCATCACTCCAGGGACGGGGCAAACTGAATCAACAGAGAGGCTGAGAGCTGTCCCAGTGCACTTGGCTGGATGGCTCTATCCAGACTGTATGCAGGTTTGGTCAGCAGTGGGGCTACTGCGGCCCCACACCTGCCTCTCCATCCCAGGCGGCCCAGGGAAGCCCTCCTGTTTGTATTTAGTAAAAAACAGCGTCTTTGGTTCTGATAAAACCACAGTATCAGCAAGAGAGATGTTTCCCTAAATAAGTTAGTATAATTCCCTGTGCTATACAGTAGGTCCTTGTTGATCATCTATTTTATATTAAATAAGTTTCATTTCATAAAATTTAAAATCCCCAAACGCATTTGAACTAAGACCCCCATCTCCAAAGATACTATTTTTTACCTAATGTTCAACCTTTCCATTACACTTTCCGACAGGGAAACATTTCCTATGCGTTGGGTACACCTGTTCTTCTTCCATCAGCCAGAGGGCAGAGGTAGATGTGGAGGTGGCTTGGGGGGGCTCTTAACTGGGGAGGAGGAGTGGGTGTGATTCCTGATTCCACCACGGGGTGGCAGTAGCAGCTCAGAATGTAGGGGCTGAGACATTTCAGGTTTGCCCCCTGAGAAGCCACTATTGGACGCCCTCCAGGTTGGCTGTGCCCCCCGGGGAGCTCTCCGAATGTGGGATGAGGGGAGTGTGCAGGGAGGGAGAAAAGTGGCGGTCAAATTTTAAAAATTGTGTCTGACGGCTGAATGTTCTGCACATGCACTTCGCCTTCTTTTCTCTCATCGACCTAGGGAGCTAGAGATGGCAGCAGAGGATCAGGAATTTTTCTCTTGCCATCGTGGTGCAACAGACCCTGCCTTTGGATCCTAAACTCCCAAAGACCAGCCCGTTCTCATTGCATGTGGGGCTTCCTTACCCCCAAAGTGACGACTTCTAGACTGGGAACCACTGACCTGCTCTACCTGCTCCCTCTCCTTCTAAATGCTCTCCCAAAGCACACCGTCTAGTTTACGTGCTGTCTCCCTTCAGTTCTGGTCCTCAGGACCAAGCCCAGGTTCCTTCATCGGGTGTCGTAGCCCTGAGTCTTTGCTCTTGTCAATCCCCTCCCTTCTCTGGCCGGACTTGTCTGTTTCCTGCCCCCAGCCGCGGGGTCCACTTTGCCGTCTCACACCAATTCCTATACGTTCCTCCACCACCTCTGCATCTTCTGAAAGACACCTACCCGTCCCAACCTTCGCTTGTATCCTTAGAGCCCTTCCCTGACGTCCAGAGTATTAACATGCACTGCTTGCCTGGTGCCACCAGCATTAGACAAGACTCCGCTCGCCTTGTTTTCACTGACGCTGGCAGCTCAGTCCCTCCTTGACACCCCGGGCCTCTGCTCTCACAACACATCTCATTCTCTCCAGGAATTATCGCATGCTTTTCTTTCTTCCCATCTGGACCGTGAGGTCCTTAAGACAGGTCCTTAAGACAAGAACTCATTATGTTCTTTTTGGACACATCGGTAGTAAGTACTCAATAAACACTGTCCTTGACTCTCGGGGGGGGGGGGGGGGGGCTAGTTCTGGAAGTCCCGAGGCCTCTGCTGGTCTGTTCCGCTGTCCCGGGAGAAGTGCAAGGAAGCCAAGCCGGGCACTGAACCAATAGCCCCTGCGGGTGAGTATGTTGGACCAGGGGCCACTCTGAGGCATCTGTTGGACACTGTGGGGTTAACGTGCAGACACCGTGCGTGATTCCAAGTAAAGAAAGCAGCGGGTGGCGTGGATGTCATGGAGGGGGGCAGCGGGGAGGGACTGGGTGGGAGACGGCAACGCTGAAATGCGCAGGAAGGCACGGGAACGCGGGGGAGGTGTGGCCGGGGACCACCTCTGCACCAGCATGTTAAAGTTTGGCCGTGGTTCAGGCCATCTCAAAGTGTCTCCATCATAAAAGCCCCCCACCCCGTTCCAAAGTTCCACACCCCCAGGCCACGCTCCCCTGGGTCTCGCTTGTCAGCCGCCTCTGGTCCAAACTCCAGCCAGAGGGCGATATGGAGGCTCCAGGAGCATCCAACACGCTGCCCTGAGTGACCCAGACTGTAGGCCCCTCAGCCAGTCTGCTCTCCCCGGAAACCTCGGCCGCCGGCTCCCCACACCCCCATCCCTCTACCTCAGCCACATCCAGGGGGGCTGCCCTGCCAGCGCCTGGGGAAGCATGTGTAGGGTGGTGCCCATGACAGTGACAAGAAAGCAGGCAGAACGTGCGGGACTGCAGGTGACTGTTTCCGGCCGCTGCGATAACGCGGTCCCGCGCCCTCGGCGCCTCCCTCGCCCTTCCGGCGGATGCTGCCAGCAGCCAATCAGGTTTCCGCTGCGCTTTTGCATATGCGCATGTCGCCGGCAGGAGCGCGCCGAGGTTCAGAAAGATTATCAAGGTACCCTGGAGCCTTGGTGAGCATTTTCCAGCCTTGCGTGTTGTAGGATCTGGGGTAAGTGGAGAGGCACGGGTTACCCAGCTCGTCCTCAGCAGCCTGTAGTGTACGTTCCTTTATCTTATGATATCTCGTGTCTGCCTCCTGGGGGGCTCAGGGACTGAACTGCTGTAGCAGCTGGAGAGCTTGACTGGGTCTCAGTGCCAGAGCCTCTGCTCCTGTGACTCCACCTTTAATGAGTGTGCCTCATTCTTGCCCATTTATCACCCATTTTTCCAGTAGCCCCCAGGCACAGAGCAGCTTTTGTCTACCTCTTCTGTGCCTCAGGCTGAGTGTGAAAATCGTGATGGTATTACACATACACAAGCTCAAAGAAAGAAAGAGTGTGGCCGACCTACAGCTAAGAGGTAGGAGGACCTTGGCACAGAAGCAATGGTCCCATCTCCTGACCTCCCGTCACTCGTCTTTCCATTCCCTTGCCCATAGCCACATGTTTTAATATAATTTTTAATGACATGGAAAAATGCTCATCATTGAATGTTACCTGTATAAGGAAGACCCAGAACTAGATCACAGAAAGTTGACAGCAGTTATTTCTGGGTGGTTGAATGACAGTTGACTTTTTTTTTCTGATTTTTTTTTTTCTGTTTTCCACAAAGAGTATGTATTCATTTTAAAATAAGAAAACAAATGTTATTTGGAACAAAGAAATGCATCACTAAAAAGCCTGGGAGAAGACACATCAAAATATTGAGTGGCTGTCTTTGCACAGAACAGGGATATGTTTCTAATCATCAGACTTACCACTGGGTCTTATTCTTGAATTCTACAGAAGAGAATTTATCTTAAATTCTAAATACTTGAAGCATCCAAAGAACAGAATTAGTGATAAAATAAGTGTGAAGAAATGGTCCTCCGCTTTCAAAACTACTGCAGTGAACTAGCTGAGGATGAAGTTGGAATAGTGTTTGGTGAGGCTGCATGGGGATTATCTCTGAGCTCTTATCTTGAGACCAGACAAAGAAGTGTGGATCCTGCTGCCTTGCTGTGTTGGAGGGCAGAGACCGAAAGGGCAGCAGGGTGGATCTGGATTGTGCAAATGTATTTGTGTGTGTGTGTGTGTGCATATACATGATAATAAAACGTCTTTTTAAAAAGTCATACTTGGGGAATTCCCTGGCCATCCAGTGGCTGGGACTTGGAACTTTCGCTGCCATGGGCCCGCGTGCAATCCCTAGTCAGGGAACTAAGATCCCCCAAGCCTCGTGGCATGGCCAAAAGAAAACAAACAAACAAACAAATAAATACAGTAAGGTGAGAACTTTCAAAGATGCTAACGTGCGTTCACATGTCCAATCACGTAAGTTAGTCCACGTGTCTGGCGTACATTGTCACATGTGTGCATCCTCTACAAGTGGTTGTGCTTTTGTGTACTTTACTGTACAGCACTGTAGAGAGTACCGTAGTACAGTATCTTTATTTCAAGCCCAGGATATCCAGATTAAGTGTACAAGCAGCAGTATATAGCCGATTGTGTTAGTTGGGTACCTAGGCTAACTTGGACCTACGAACGAATTGAACTTATGAACATGCTCTTGGAACGGAACTCGTTCGTATATAGGGGACTTGTAAATAAGTCATATATATTCTTTTGCTCTTCCAGGATTAAAAGATTTAAATTGTAGCACTACTGTTTACCAGGAACCTGTTACATCTCAGACGTTTGGGTAAAATACCAGCTTCAGTATTTGCTTCTTTGGACTTGTTGATTCCTCTGAGGTCAGTCTAGATGGAAATATCTTTTTAGTGTTCTGTTCTCAGTCTGAGAACTCTGACCCAGGTGCACATGTCTGTTGGCTTCGTGAGTCAAGAGTTGACAAGCAGTCAGGCTGGCTGGTGGGTAAAGGCGTAAATGCATCCCTTTGTAAGATCGCCAGCTCTGGGTACCTCCATCTTCCTGCATGTTGTGGGTCTCCTTTCCTGCACTTCAGTCATGTGGAATCATTGCCGGGGTGAGGGATAAGCATGTGCATTGAATGCTCGCTGGCTCCTACACATGGCAGGCATTTTTCTATCCACGATCTGAAGCCCTCCTCGTGATAACTCTGGAGTAGACATAAATAATTAAGCCACATTTGCAGATGACACCACTGATGGTCAGAGGGTGACATCTAGCTAGCGGAGGAGGTGCTGGCACTCTGTCCCCATGCCAGCAGCCAGGGCTGGCTCTTCTCTGGTGAGCCGGGACCTCAGAGCTTCCTTTCTAGGCATTTCCAAGGAGCTCTCTGTTGTGTAATAAAGAATTTGGGGAGATTTAAGCCCTTGGAATCTCCCCAGTGATAACAGTGCTTTTGTTATTCACGAGCCCGTGGGATCACACTTGAGTTTATGTTCGTGAGGCGACTCTTTGTGTCTCCAAGATGACTTCAGGGCTGGGGGCTGGTCACCAGAAAAACCAAACCATGAAATTAGAGGGTTGGGACTTTGAGCCAGCCTGGCTTCTGGGCAGGGGATGGGGGCTGGAGATTGTGTTTAATCACGTGGCCAGTGATTTGATCAATTGTGCCTACATGATGAAACCCTGATAAAACCTCTGGGTGCCGAGACTCAGTGGAGCTTCTCCGTGGGGGCCACACTGATGTGCCCAGAAGGTGACAGGTGCTGACTCCCCATGTGGTGGAGAACAGAAGCTCTGCATTCAGGGTACCCCCAGAGACCCCAAGCTATACATCCCCTCCTTCAGCTCTTCCTGAGTTGTATCCTTTATAATAAAACTATAAACATAAGTAGAGCACTTTCTGAGTCGTGAGTCATCCTGGAGAATTATCGACCTGAGGGGTCATGGGAACCCCTAAATTCGTAGCTAGTCAGTCAGAAGTGCAAGTGACCTGGGGACCCCCTTGAACCTGTGGCGGGCTTTCTGAAATGGGGGCAATTTTGTGGAAGACTGAGGTCTTAATGATGGGATCTGTGCTAACATCACCATCCAGGGGGAGGGGCCAGAACTCGCAAGCCACCAGCTGGGGGTGGGATCAGAGCAACCCCCTTACCTGTACCCCTTTTGTACTTCTTCTTTGAAAGGGAAACCCTGTGTCTGAATGAAGCTGGAATCCTGGTGCACAAGGCCAGTAAGGAGGGACTGAAATCAGCTTATTTTCAAAAACCTTCCTTTTGGCTGAATGTTAAGCCCACTTGATTTAAGAGAGCCTCAGAATGCCTTTCCAACAGGCTGGAAGTCCGCCGTGTTGGAAGCTGTCAGCCTTTCAGTCAGAACAGTGGAAAGTGATACTAAATCGTCTAAAACTGCACAGCAAGTGAAGACAGCCCGGGTCAAGGCAACCCAAGGAAAGGCTGTTCCTTGACCTTCTGTCTTGAAAGTCAATGGAACATTCTGTTCTTCTCCCAACTGCTTTGGGACTCGGAGAGAGTGTTGTTTGTTTGCCCTGCAGGTAGCGCAGAGGTAGTTGAAAGAGGGTCACCCTGTTACCTGTTACCTCAATTCAAGGGATGCGGGAAGCTAAGCTGGAAGGGGAGGGAGCTTGGATGGGGTCCTCGGGGCTGGTTCTTTGCATGAACTTCAGGGGAAATCTTTACCGTGATGGTTCATGACTTCATTTGTGTAGGGTGTGGATCAAATGGGAGGTGTCCGGGGGCCTGGGTTCAAGGAGCAGCCAGTTTCTTAAGTGTCACCGGGTTAAGAATGACTGTGCAATGGATTTGTAACTGGTAGACACCCAGAGAGGCTGAGATAGCCAACGTGCAGGGGGAAGAAATCTCCTATATCCGGGAGACTAGACAATCACTGATCTATAACGTGCACATTGGGCTTGTTTAGTTTGTTAGCCAATAGTATTTTTCTTGCCTAACAAGTTTGATGCTTATTAAAAAATTACCTCTGGGCAATGCATCTTGGGGTGTTTTGGATAAACATTTGGGGGCGCCCAGAATCATCTTCAAATGAAAATGCAAGGATTTCTTGCCTTGACTCCCTGGGGACATGGCCACATACCCTTATCTTGGTGGTCGGTGAAGCAGCCTGGTTCCTTTCCTCTGCCCTCCAAGCCCTGGCCGGCCTCCATCTCCTCGCCTCCACGGGGGAGGAAGAGAAGTGAGGTAGCTAGTTGCTCATCTCCATCCAAACAGCAATGGAATTCCTTGGACTGGCTGCTCAGTAATCCTCTGCCAGCTGGCTGCCTCTCTTTCCTCTGGGAACTCAATGAATCACACCTCTGCAGTGCATTTGGCCCTTGCAAGCCCTGAGGGCTGCAGGCCTGCGCCTGCCAAATGGGAGGAGCCAGGGTCCAACTTCTGAGCAGGGATCACGTGGGCCGAGACTGAACACAGGAGGATTCCCAGCTGTCGGGGGAGATCACTGATCTGGAGGCCCGCGGGGCTGGTCCAGGGGCAAAAGCCGTCCCTTTCCCACCTCCTTAGGGGTCCTTGCAGGAGTGCAGGGGCTCAAAGGCAGGCCCGGCAAAGAAGCAGCAGTCCGTGGGGTTGTCTCCTGCCTCCCCTCCCCCTGATCTCAGAGAAGATAAACCACTGTTTCATAAGCCCTCCAGCTGGTACTCAGGGAAATTAGTAGACACCAGTGATGCACTGGGTCAAAAATATTACCCAACACATCTTTGGGGGGGGCAGTTTATTTCAATGGTTCAGGCACAGAGAACCTGTGATATCCCTTTACCACTGGCATCAGAAGCACACGTGCCAACTCCAGCGCTTTTTCAAAAGCAGGGACAGGCTAGGCGTTTAGCTGCTTCTCATTGGGGTGGCTGGGGAATCTTTCTTCAGCTAGAGCTTGACTAAGAAGCCCGATCAGACAGAAGCATCTTGGGAAGAGAGCACCGCCAATCCACCCCGCTTCCCTGCCCTGGCCCGGTAGTGGCTGCGGACCCAGGCAGCAGCGGGCCTCTCCCCCAAGGGGCCGGTGCTGGGCCGAGGCTGGCCGGCTCTCCGGGACTGCCAGTGATCCTTCCAGCTTGCTCGGCCAGCTTTCCAGGCCACCTCACACGTACTCACCGAGCCCGGGCCTGGGAAAGCTCCAGCAAAAGGGAAATTCGGAGCAAGAAGGAGGTGTGAGCTGAGCCCTGCAGAGCTGCTGCGGCAGGTGGGAAGCAGAGATAAAGAGTGGGGAAGCATGCCTGTTACTTTGTTAAACTAGTCTCCTAATATGAAAATTTAAAAAAAAAAACACAACCAAGGGGCTTCCCTGGTGGCGCAGCGATTGAGAGTCCGCCTGCCGATGCAGGAGACGCGGGTTCGTGCCCCGGTCCGGGAAGATCCCACGTGCCGCGGAGCGGCTGGGCCCGTGAGCCATGGCCGCTGAGCCTGCGCGTCCGGAGCCTGTGCTCCGCAGCGGGAGAGGCCACGACAGTGAGAGGCCCGCGTACCACAAAAACAAAAACAAAAAAACAACCCAAACCCTCTATGCACTATTAACTGGAAATACCACATAAAGTTTCTTGCTCACTTGGCGAAGAGCCAGCGATGGAGAGCTCTGTTGGTCCCTGTCCTCCCCAGCCCTCCTGCTCCCTTGGGCTTGCTCTGCCTTTGCAGGGCCGGGCTGGACCCCGCCTCCTGGGGAATGGGAAGAAAATGGTGAGGGGGCCCTCGCTTGGCCACTCTCCTGCTTCCCTAAGGCACAGCAGCTCTGGGCTCTTCCTGTATGAGTCCAAGGCCATCACCTCCACTCCCCCTCCCGTCCACACACCACCCACCGTCACTGCCAATAGGTATTTAAGTTACTTTCCCCCAAAAGGTTACAATAATCTCCCTCCCGAGTCTTGTCCTCCAGTCAATCCGATCTGGATCCTGTAGGGATGGAGTAGCAGGTATGGACTTGTGAGGCTCACGTGACTTCATGCTGTTCCCTCCTATCTTCCACTCCCTTCCTAACTCTCCACTCGTTGTGAAGGCCCAGCTCAAGGTCACTGGCCTTCCTGACATGTGCCAGACCATCCTGTGTCTTCACAGGTCTACGTCCCTGTTGAATTCCCTCAGCCTCTTGATCTCCTGTACCCACACCTCGCTTCTGTCTAAACCTGCCCTCATCCTTCACTCCTTCCCTCATTTCCCTGGAGAAGCAGCCATCCTGTGACCCAGGTGGTTCCAAAGATGCTTGCTTTGTTCACTGTAACATCCAGCACCTCCTCTCCTCTGCCTCTTTTCCTATTGGGTGATTACCACGGTCAAGGCTTTTGCACGAAAGAAGGAAGGAAGGGAGAGAAGAAGGGAGGGAAGAAAGAAAGAAGGGAAAAAGGAAAAATGGAGGAAAGGAAGAACCGCAAGAAAAATCCAACTTTCCACCTCTCCGGTCTCTTTCCCTTGGACATAATGTATTTCATACTCTCCTAGGTGCCCATGACGCCACTGAAATTGTAATCTGTCTCTTAGAGGATAGGAGCATGAGGTCACAGCTTAATTGCATGCTTGCTTGCTTTCTTAGTGAGAACGTGAAGCAACGTGTGTCTTAGTCCTGATGGCATCTGGGACGATGACATGGCACAGGCTACTTGGAAGAGGCCACCAAGTTCCCCTTTGTGTCATGTGTCATTTGATCCTCAGCTGTTGTGAGCCCATTTCTGTTCTCACCACCCCACTGATAAATTCTCCCCACAGTCTCCCGGGGTCTCCGGACTCTTAAAACTGGTATTTTTTCAGCCCATGTTTCCCTGGACCTACATGTTGTTTTTGACAGTACTGGCCTCCTGAAGTATGCCTCCTTGTTTCTAGAGCACGCAGTCTCGCCTGCCTTCCGACCGCCCTCTCCCCCTCTGTCCAGCCCGCCTCACCTGTGCCCTCCCTGCCTCTTGGTCCGTGGGGCCAGTGTTCCTTAGGGTTCATTCCTCAGTCTTCCTCTTGTTCAATACCTGTGCCTGTGAATGGGGCTCTCACCCTTTGCTTCATCTCTCACCTGTATACCACAGGCTCCCAAGTCTGGGTTGGTACTTAAATCTCTCTTCTGGGCACCTGCCTACAGTATGTGTCTCCTTGTATTTTCATTCCTTAAGCCAGAGCTTCTCAATCTGGAATTATTTTCTCTCCAAGGGACATGTAGCTATGTCCAGAGACATTTTTGGATGTTACAGCTTGGGGGTAGGGGTGGTATTGGCGTCTAGTGCGTATTGGCTAGGGGTGCCACTAAACATCCTACAGTACGTGGGACAGTCCCCCACCACAAAGAATTCTCTGGCCCCAAATGTCAATAATACCGAGGTGGAGAAGCCCTGCCATATGCATCTCAGATGGATGACGCCCCAAACTGAACCTGCCCTTGAATGTCTTCTCGTTATGGCATGCCGTTGTAGTCTGTGGTTACGTGCCTGTCCCTCCCACTGGGATACAAGCCCACGGATCCGCTGCTTTATTCATCTTTCCGTCTCCCGTCCATAGCAAGGAATCGGAATGGGATATTAGACATCAAGGCAGTGCTGTTGAATGAATGGAATGTGTAACTCTTGCCTGTCTGATATCCCCAGATAAAATGCAAGTTCTCTGAAGGCAGAGACCGTCATAACCTACCACTGGGCACTGAGGAAGATTGGAAGCTGTAAGGGAGGGAGTGGGAGATTCAGGGAAGGGTGAGAAAATTTGGAGAACCTAAGATTCCATGCCTCTGCTGGGTGAGTATGGGCCACAAACTACATGGAAAGAAAAAAAAAAAAAGCCTAAAACCAGGTTCTAGTCTAGATTCTATTACTATTCCTAAAAATAGTAAAGAGTTTGAATAACTAGGTAGAGGAGACATAAACCAGGTTTATGTTGGTAAAATGAAATTTTAAGAAAGCTAACATTAAAGGAGAGGTGAGCTCAGGTTGCATTTGGAATAGTGAATATACTATAAAGTAAAACCTGGGAATAATCATAAAAGGGAAACCTCAAAGAAAATTGGAGTAAGGAAGAGTACCACTCCTTGCCAATTACCCCAAACAGGAAGATGTCAATGACAGACCCCCACAGGAAGAGATAATCTTGTACTCCCAAACAGGAAGTACATACAACTTTACTACTCCAGTAGGAAAACGGAAGATTTTCTTCCTGACCATGAACAAGCACAGCTGATGGAAATGCAGCTCAGCCAACAAGAGGCCATCATCACCCCAACTCTCACTTTCCTCCAGTGAACTTTCATTTTTCTCGTTCACGACTTTCTTGTCCCACTCTCCTTTCCACAAAAGCCTTCCATTTTGCGCAAACCTAGGAGTCTCTCTCTGCTTCCTAGAGGATGTGCTGCTCTGCTCATGAACAGTTTAATAGAGCCAATTAGATCTTCAGATTTACTCAGTTGAATTTTTTTTTTTTTTAACAAACCAAAGGGGGAAAACTGCCAAGAAAATAAAGAGAAAGCCATTGAGGAAAAAGGGGATGAATAAGACATTTTGGCACTTGGTTAAAATTTTCCATCTTAATACTAGAATTCTCCTGTCATATTCTTTTCTGGGTAACACATAACATCTTTGAACCAAAATTACTTAATATAAATCTTTATGAAATACCAAATGGATTGCAGCTTTGCCATTTTACCTGACTCTGCCTCCTTCACATCTCCTTAACAGGAGGCATCTTTTTTTTTTTTTTTTTTTTTTTTTTGGTGGTACGCGGGCCTCTCACCGCTGTGGCCTCTCCCGTTGCGGGGCACAGGCTCCGGACGCGCAGGCTCAGCGGCCATGGCTCACGGGCCCAGCCGCTCCGCGGCACGTGGGATCTTCCCGGACCGGGGCACGAACCCGTGTCCCATGCATCGGCAGGCGGACTCCCAACCACTGCGCCACCAGGGAAGCCCTACAGGAGGCATCTTTGAAACAAAGCTGTGAGTGGTACCTGTGTTCTGCTCACATGAACTTACGGGAGTCTGTCACACACCTCATTCCCGGGAGTGACCCATTTCCTACTTTTTCCTTCTATTAGCCTCATTTGTCTTATTTATTTTATTTTAACTTGCTACCTCATATGCTTCTTTGTAAGCTGACAATTTATACCTAAGACAGGGCATAAGTTCCTATTTTTTTCTGAACGCATTTGGACACCTTATGTGAAGGATCTAGTTATGAAAGCAAAGAATTTTGGATTCATGGGAGGAAATTCTCTTTTGTGAATGAGAAAAGCATGAAACATCCCTATGACTGGACAATCTCTGCTATAGGACAAGGAGAGAAACAATCACCACCCATGGGACAGGAGGTTCCCTGAGACAGTGCCAAGGCACCTGTGCGTGTGTGCGCACCTGTGTGTGAGGGCTGCACCCATCTTTGTAGCCCTGTGATACTGACGGCCAGGACCACTGTCCTTCCCAGCAACAACCAATGCCTTCAGCCAGTGGCTCAAAAGACACCTGATACTACTCAGGAAGAGGAAGGGAACTCTTTTGGAGCCCTTTATAGTGATCTGGAGAAAACTACTGCAAGCTGACGAGAAAAGACAAATGAGAGAAGTAGCTTATATTTCTGTCTGATGTCAGTTATTAAAAGCCACATAAAGGTAGGCTTCTACCATGTCAGATTTTCTCTTGACATGTGGTAGGGTATCTCTGAAATGAGAGGATAATATATAAAAGAGGGACAGGTTGTTAGACATTAAACCTATTCATGTCTTTCCTCCTCGGCAGAGATAAAATTAAGAAAAACAGGCCAGGTTACAACTGATGTGCCTCCCAGGTCCCCCTCCTCACACACCACTAGCAGGGTGTACAGCCCTATTCTCCATCTTTAGGATGAGGAATCTGGGTCTCAGCAAAAGTTCCCTCTGCGTGTGTGTGTGTGTGTGTGTGTGTGTGCGTGTGTGTCAGGGGTCAGGGGGCCTGGGTCTAAACACAGGTTCTGGATTTTTCCAAAGAAAGCCCTTTTCCCATTCAACTGTGAATTAAATAAACCACCTACAAGAAATTTCAGTACAAAGAGTTTTTTATTGACATTGTAAGAAACATTGTTCTTTCTCTTTGTTATAAAAAGACTAAGTGGTTCTGAAAGCAAAAGTAGAGTCCATCTGTGGTGGGGGCTGCAGCCCCGGGCTAGAGGTGGGTGCGGGTGGGCATTGCACGGGCTGCGGGCTGATCCAAGGAAGGCCCGGGGCCGGCCACGTCCAAGCACTATGCCTACAATACTTAAATGTATTTACACGTGTTTCTTTTTAAAAAAAGGATTACACACATTTTGTTTTTTTAAAAATCTAAAAAAGGTGAAAACAACCAACTCGTATTTTATCTTACACGTTTGCAGGATACACAACAGTAACTTGTCAGAAGAGGGACATCCTCCTATCAGCTCAAAACAACATGGGAAGCCAGGTTACAAGACAGCTCAGACTCTGCTACAATTGTGCGCTCTCATCTGGGGAGCACGCAGCCTTGAGCCCTGACTGGGCGACACCAACTGGTCCCTTGCTTCGACGGCATTAACATAAAATAAGGCACATGCATCGCAAGAATCGAACCTCTGCAGCTCCAGAGGGTGAGCCAGTGAGTGAGGAGCAGGGGGCAGTCTAATTAGTTCTTTAGAAACCCAAATGGACAGAGCATGTTTAACATGGATGCCGGATAGCGGTACCGTGTATGAGCCTGCGTTAAAAAGTAGCCATGACCCTAGAGAGTTGGTGTTATCTCCCTAAGTGCAAGGGACAGGGACGTGGAGAGAAGACTGGAGGCTGGGGATGGGTTCCGTCACAGGAGATGCCAAGTCTACAGAGATCCATCTCCAGACGGGACACTTGTAAGTGTCCCCAAAAGACCTTCCTTACACTATCACAACAGATTGAAAAAATACACTTTCCTCTCCCACCCCTCCTTTCCTCCATCCTTCTGAGATTTCCATACTGAGAGAAGCCAAATACTGAGCTGAAGCATGAGTGTCTCCTGCAAATCTGAAGGCGGGAGCAAAGAAAACAAAGTATGAAGAGAAAAAGATAGGGGTTAACCCGGAGAATCACCAGAAACCAAAGGAAAAACAGGGGCACAAGCTGACGACCGTGCCACCCCAGGCTCCATCCAGCCTTCCATGTAGGGCAAGGGTGACATGGGAAATTATGGCAATTGATAAATGCAGGACACATCTAGGAATGCATGCTAGTGGGGAAAGGATTGAGATGGAGGAGGAGGACAGGGATTGGATTAAGCCACAAGGGCATGCAAGCTCAGACCAGGACCTGGAGATTTTGAGTTCATGAAAAAGACAAGATTCATGGAATGGATTACTGATTTTGTAACCAGATCATGACCTGTTTGAAGAACACAGGAAATGCCTTGATCTTTCCATTGAAAATTCGTAGAGACTCAACTCTCCTAGCTCAGATCACTACTTGTCTTTTGATTTTGGACTCTGTTCTGAAGTGGATGCTTCCTTTGATTTACATGTAGGTGTTGCACGGAGGGAGGTGGGTGGGCGGGTGGGGGGGGATGGCCAGAGAACCTCAGCATCTCTCTGCTTTCATTTAGTTGAAAGCAAACCGTCTTAGCCAAAGTCCCAAAGGGCAATTTTACTTCCACACTGAGATTCTTGGTCCAAATGAGAGAACATAAACATGAGAAAAATGGGCTGGTCCTAATATTCTTTCTATTTAATACTTGTATTTGATTTTGTCTAATACTAATTTAAAGGGCAGGAATAAAGGGAAAAAGCCACATAATGGACTCATGATTCACTTTGGAAAAATCCAACTCCAGGGTCAAGGGGACAGAATACAGCCGGTAGCCTGAGGTGTCGATGTTTTATTTTCATAGCTTACATATTTTTTAAAGTAAAATGCTGGATAATCCACATACTCTGTGCACACATAGTATGTCTTTTATGTGTAGCAACTGCACCTGGGGAGTAGCTGCACTTTTAAAATCTTTAAATGTTTTAATCCAAAACAAAAGTCCAGATTAAGTCCACAGTAAGAACAAACTGCATAGAACACTTTAACTTCTTAAATGGATGAATCACTTAATAGATAGGGTGCAAAAACAAGGTATCCACACAGCTACAAAACTTCTTCCCTAGTGCTTTTAAATACCAAAAATATTTGAAGCGATTTATTCCAAATATCTTTGTCTGTGAGCTTTTTTCTTTTACAACCAAGTTTTATAAATCCCCTAAAATAGGGCACTTAGAATAGAAATACTCCTTCGCTATAGTGGAATTAACATATGTTAATGATAGAGCCAGCTGTGGGGTTAAGTACCTATATACTCAGAACCAGATATCATCAACTCTCAGTTATCTATGAAAATGGGGCAAGAGATGGAACTATCAACAAATAGGCAAACCCACAAATAGTCCCCAAATTCTCCACAGTAGCTTGAATCTGCGATCCGCCTACCTTCTTACCAGAACAGAAGACAGTAATAGCGTGTCTGAGTGTCACCCAGCACCCTTTCCTGTCTCCCTGGAATAGCACTGAACATTCGCAGACAGAGAGAGAGGAGGCAAGGTCGAGAACTGAGAACTGTCGTACAGACGTACCCACCCTAAGCTCACGTACGGACAGGAAGAATTTTAAACCCCAATGGTGGGCGCACCATTTCATGTGCAAGAGTCCCAAATTTCGACCTGTGTGTTATCTGTCTAAAGCACGCTCTGACCCGAACTGCGGGCAAGGAGCATCTCCAAAACCTGTGACCTCTGGTACAGTACACTCACAAGAGATTCCCAAACTCACTCTCCACGTTCTCACTCTCGTGCCCAGTGTGGGAATTAAAAAACAAAAGAAACAAAACACAAAAACGAACGCTGAACGTATGTAAAGGAAAATGGAAAAAAGCTGGAAATGTAACCCGTTGGTCACGAGCACACCAATTCCTATTTCCTTGGCGTAACAGAGAAACATGTCAAATCCTTTCATTTGCCCTCTCTCCAAAAAGAAAGAACATGTACACCACACATTTACACGGGTTTACTAAAAAAAAAAAAAGGGGGGGGGGCGGGCTTACAGTTTTTTAAAAAAGAGGGTGTTTCGAGTGTAACAATACTGATTCAAAACTGAAATGGAAGACAGTTTCTCCCTAGAATACTTTAGGGTTTTTCAGAGTCCTTTTCCATAAAAGGAATATACTTGAAACACATCCCAGTTAGGTGAGATGAGATTGCTAAAACATATACAGAACTAAAAAAAAAAACAAAAACGAAACAACCAAAAAAAAAAAAAAGGGTCCATTTAATCTTTTAAACTCCTAAAGTTTCAGGTCTCTTGGCAGTCTTTTTTTTTTTTTCCCCCCTAGAGCCTACTGCATAACTGCAAGGAATTTGCTTTCTTCTGCGAGGGAGGTCAGCAGAGAACTCATGTCTCCGATTGCCATGTTGGTGGTGCTCAGAGACAGAGCTTGCAACGGGAGGGCGGCGCGTGGCGTCGTGAGCCGGGAGGAGCTGTGAGAAAGGTTCTGAATGATACTTGGGCTCAGGGCTCCTGACATCAGGCTGGCGTGGTCCGCGTCATCTATGATGGCGTCGAAATCAATCTGCACCCCTTCCAGGTCATGGCTGTCGAGGCTGTCCACTGTGCTTGTCACCTGGTTAGCACCTGGGGAGAGTAATTCAGGGTTTTCGGCGCTCGGCCCCTGGAGCAGGCAGTTGGCTTCTGACACGGGGAAGGACCCAGTTTTCACGTCTTGCTGACCGAAGCCAATGGTTTGGTCATAGAACTGACCAGAGTAACTCTGCACATTCGAATAGAGCTGATGGGGCTGCCCTGGCATCTCCATCTTGATGCCGTTCACCCTGCAGGTCTGACTTGGGTCACTGAGCTGTCCCGGCTGCAGAGCAAGGCCGCCCCTCGGCCCAGCCTGGCGCCGGCTGCCCCCGTAGCTGGCACACGGCTGGGAGCCCCTGACGGCTGCCAGGCCTGACAGCTGGATGCCGGTGCTGGGAGGCCCCGGCAGGCCGCTTTCCGGCCCTTGATAGACGTGGATATGTGAGGTAGCGCTACCGTGCCCCAGCATGTGCTGCCCGGGGCGGCCTGCCCCCTGGGGGTGCATGCTGTCACTGAAGAGCTGATGCGCCAGGTACCCCTGTCCCACCGGGTCTGGGCTGGGCATGCCATTCACCGTGCTGCCAGCCGACTCGTCCGGTGCCACCGACAGGCCAAAATCCGGCTGGCTCCCGCTCCCTTGCATGGGGATGCTTTTCAGCTTTGCTGCCTGGATCCCGGCACCGCAGGCCCCGTCGAGCACGCCAGGCTGCCGGGCCAGGCAGTTCCCGTACTGCTGGGCCTTATAGGGCTGTTCGTGGAAGGCGTTCCCGTTGGGGCCCGCAGCTCCGCCGCCGCCGCCGCCGTGGCTCACCAAGTGCTCCGGGCCCCCGAAGGAGCTGCCGTGCTCCCCGGGGGTCGGATATCCCCCAGCCGGGCCAGCCCCGCTCCTCAAGGGATTCTGTGGGTGGACGCCCACGTGGCCGTACAACCCGAAGGCGCGGGCCTGCTGCGCCGCGGGCCGCTGGCCGCACTTCAGCTTGTTGGAGGACAGGTCGGCGCTGCCCGAGCTGACTTCGTTCCACTGAATGGGCAGGTCGGATTTACTGGCATCAGTGCAGGGCGCTTCCAGCCCGCGATACTGCTGGCTGGTGTGGCTGCCGGGTGGCCCAAGTGGCTCAAAGTCGCCGGGCCCGCTCCCCAAGCCAGGCCCGTGGGGCCCTTTGCTGTCATCGGAGACGGCGCCCGGGAAAGGCTGCCCGTACCCGACTGGGTTCTGGGAATTTAAATACTGCACCACGTCGTCGGGCAGGAGATCCTCATCGTTCAGGCTCACATCGGCGTCCATGGCCAGGGACTCCAGGGTGACGTTCTCAGTAATGCTCGGGGGACAGGGAGACGCGTGGAAGTGTCGGGACTGGCCCCCGTCTGGCCGCGTGTAGTTCTGAAGCACCAGATTACGCTTCTCCAGGGACGGAGGCAACACCGGAGGGCTGAAGCTGTTCAGGCTGTTGAACCGCTGCACCCGGGGCAGCGAGAGGCTCTCGGAGGCCGTCCGCACCGGGTCGCTGGCTCTTCTCACGCCGTTGCCCGGCGCATCCTGGGGCAGCAGGGGGCGCCGGCCGTACCCGTGGGCCCCGCCGTCGCTGCATCTCCGGGGAGGAGGTACGGGAGGCAGGGGCCCCGCGGGCTCCCTGCCATCGCCCAGCAGGGCCATCCGGGTCTTGAGGCTCATCCTCTCCATGTTGGGCAGCGGGGTGGGCGGCGGACCGCCCGTGGCGGCGGCGTACTTGGCTTTCAGGCGGTACTGCTGCGCGGGCGTGAGGCTGAGCAGGCTGGGCAGGCCGTCGCCCTGGCTGGCCTCGCTGGACCTGCGCGAGGCGTCGGTGGAGATGGGGTCGTAGGAGTCGGCCACGCTCACGTTCTGGGGCCGCCCCTCGGCCTGGGACGCCTCGCTGGACCGGCGGCTGGAGAAGCAGGGCGAGATGCCGGAGGAGCGGCGGCTGCTCAGGTAGGCGGAACTGATGGTGCTGGCGCTGCTGTCTCTCCGGTTGAGCAGGTTCAGCATGGTGATGTCCACCCCAGAAAGGTCGCTTCTGTTCGGGAGAAGGGGCGGGGGCCCGCCCAGACCGCAGCTGGTACTGGGCTGCGTGCCTGCAGAGAAAGCCGGGGAGACAGGGGTTCATTTCAGCTTCATTTCATTTCAGCGGGCCTGCTGCCCCGGGATGCGCTGTTAAAGTCAAGATGACTTAACACAGGTGTCGGCGAACAGTGAGTGACCCTTTTCGGTTTCCGGGGCCGGGCGGCCTTGGCCATGGTTACCCATCGCTGCCCTGCAGCACCAAAGGGCCTGGGGACAGTAGTAAAGGGGTGGGTGAGGCTGGGTGCCGATACAACTTTATTTACAAGAGCAGGTGGGAGCTGTACGAGGCCCACGCCCGGTTTAAAGAAAACACTAACAACTCCCTGATGAGTTAAGCTCCTTCACTGGGGCAGTGTAAGGGCCAGGTGAAGGGTCCCCGGAAGTACGTACAGTGCTCAAGTTACAGGAAGTACCAGGGCAGAAGGCGTACGTGTAAAAACTCAGGGCTTCCCCATGACATCCTGTGCGGGTGGAGCGCACCGGAGTAGGTAGGGTGGGGGAGGTTCACCCCTGGGATATGCTGCAGATATTGAGTGTAATCTCAGACACCCAAACGGACTGAGGGCCGGCAGTGACAGAGATGGCTCGCCTTTCGCTGAATTGGGCCATCAGTCAAAGTGGCTGCAGACTATGGAAGGCAGAGACAGGTGCTAACCCGGGATGCCTCTGCGTTTGGGGTTTCCTTCTCCTGGTCTAAGAGGTATGATTTCACCATCAGAACATGAGTCATGCACAGTCTTACTTTTCATTTCAGGATTATCCTCTTACTGCCTGCTGTTCAAATACGGACTCTCCAGAAAGGCAACACTAACATTTATGGTTCCAGCCATCATTTTAGGGCCGCTGGGGAAACAAGCAAATGGGAAACCAAGGGCCCGGGTCTGCCTAGGGCTCCGGCCGCCCTTGAAAGAACAGAACACCCCGCGCGGACCCGAGGACCGGCCAGAACTCACCGTTTCCTATGAGAGGAGAGACCGCAGGGGCTTTGGGGGGTAGAATGGGATGCAGTCGCGGAAGCATTCCATTCACTTGTTTGAGTCTTTCTAGCTTGACGTGCTCCATCCATTTGGTCCCTGCCGGGTTCCTCCGGGCTTGCAGAGCGAGGGCTGTGGTTGCAGTGGAAATGGTCGAGTCCATGATTGGGGTTTCGTCGATGGCACTGAGGTCGCCCATACCACCTCCATCGGTTAGAGGAAGCTCGAGCCCACTGTTGGAATAGTTGCTGATGGGGGAGTGTTGGCTGCTGCATGAAGACTGACCACCAGGGCTTGGCTGAGATGTCTGTGCGGTCAAGAGGAAAGGAAAGAAATGTCACCCGAATGATAAAGGCCGGGGAGCGGATGACGAGAGATCACGCAGATCAAGTCCTGCTGGATTCTCAGTGGGTGGGATGAAAAAGAAACATGTTCTGGTGAGTGGAGGTGGCCTCCCTCAACCTCAGTGACTGCGCAGCAGGCAGATGTGCAGCGGAGGAAATGGACGGCGGCGGGTGCCGGATATGACGTATCAGCCATGGAACCCCGCCCCAAATGCGAACTCTGCGTCACACCTCCTTGTCGGTTCCCACCCCACCTCCATGACTTTATCCTTTGGGCAAATTACTCAGCCACTCTAAACGTCAGTTTGCTTATCCAGAAAATGGGGACAATTTATTTATCCTAGGGATTGTTGTGGGAGTTAGGTGTAAAGCCCTGAAAACACACAAAGTTCAAAAAGACCTGGATGGCAGTAATTAATTGGCTCGGAGAGTGTTAGCAGTTGTTGTTACAATTGCTTTAGTCCTCGGAAGGTATGTCCCAGGAGCCCATGTTAACTCCCCTCCAACCAGCCCCTCTATACCATTCCAGGCTGGTTCCCCAAGCTCTTGTAACCTCTCTACTTTCCTTCTACATTTTCTTGCTTTGTAGAACTCCAAGCAGGGTGTAGGTAAAAGCAGTTGTAAGAGGGAAAACTTCAATCACTTAGCTTCTGCTATAGCCAGAGAGGACCCGCATTGCACTAGGAGAATTGGGCCAGGTTTCCCAAACCCCAACCAAGTGGACTGGGGGAAGCCAATTCTGCGACTCGATGGGAACTTCATCTGGTCCACCGGTTCTCAGGGAAAGAACCCCCTCCACGGGCCCCTGGCCATGGGGACTGGAAGGCTCACTGTCTCTACTTTTGGGACCCCTCTATAGAATGGCCTGCATCGAGCAGTCCGCACAGCCTGGAACTGGCCCATCTAAAATTCCAGCGGTGCCCTGGTGGATGCACACTCTAATCCTTTATGCAGAGATAAGAAAAGTGATGTTCAGAGAAGTTCAGTGACTGCCCAAAGTCACAAAGCGAACATTGTGATGACCCAGACTCCCAGACCGGCCTCACTTCCATTTCTCTGTAGCACCCTCTCCGGTGTTACCTAAAAACTACATAAAGCCTGACAGCAGCCCAAGAAGCAGGGAGAGATAACTACACACACTCCAGTACAGACGGCTGTGGTCTCTGGTGGAACCACAGTGCCGTCAGCAAGGGGTCTGGACACAGTCATTTTCCGTGGAACCCGTTACAGGTTTTCTGAGAACACAGTACATACACCCAAGCAAATGAACACTTTCTAAGCGAGCAGCACATGGTACACTAAGTGTGTCCTGGGCAACCAAGCAGAGAAAAATAAGATACACAAATGTGATCACGAATGCATAAAGCCCGTCTATAAAGTTTTTGCTTCTGTAGTGTCCCAAAGGGCCAGACCACCTGCTCCTTTGCAGAGAACTTAGATCATCCTGGGCTTTGGATGTCTTTTACGCTTGGACTGTCAAATCAGCATGTGTGTGTATGTGTATGTGAATCTGTGTGTATGTACACACGCACACGCAGGCTCACACTTCCACAGGGCCCAGAAGAAGGCTCACGTGCACCTACAATTAGAAAATGCTTAAAGGAGCGCAGACATTCTGATATAGATTAAATTGCCAACAAGTGTATTCAGATCTTGCTCCAAGAAGGTGGTGCACGTCTGGTCCAAGAACAAATTTACACTAGTCAATATGACAATGAAATAGTCTTTGAGAACATCTGCTTGGTCGGCCCCAGTGTGATTTATTATGAAAACCTAGACAAAGAGAATGATGAATTTCAACATCTAACTCCACATTTCCACATGCTGAATGTTCAAAACACATCACTTCTATGTTGGAAACATAGCTGAGTAATGTCCACTACTAAAAATGTCACAAAGGACAACGACGAAAGAAAAGTGAAACAAATAAAAGTTAAATGTTAAAATGAAAAGAAAACAAAGAGAGCAGAGAAGCCAAAATTCCCTCACCTTATTACCCACTGTCCTTAGGAAGTGAGAACAAGACATTTAGGAGCATTACACAGAAGAGAAGTTGGAGTAATAAGAAAAAAAGAAGAAAGAATTTAATTTATAGCATGATGAGCAAATCAAAGACAAGTTTTTGAAGAAAGAATATTAGAAATGTAAATCGCCTGTGCCTTAGTAAATGTCTATGAAGATACCTACTTATATTTACATGTGTGTGTACATATTCATAAAATAGTCTCCCGTGGAAATCTGGTTAATTTATTAACCTCACTGAGCCTCAGTTTCCACACCTGTAACATAAGGGGCCTAGTCTCAGTCTCTGTGAACTCTTTCCAGCCCTTTGTTTCTATGATTTAATTATTTTATAAAATAGTTCACATCTTGGAGAACCTCAGGTGTCACTGAGCAAAATCAAGGTAAATGTTTATTTCTACCAATTTTTCTTTTTAAAGAATGGGTGTTTGGAGAAGAGATAAGTTTTCTTTTCTTTCATTTTTTTAAAAACTTTTTGCTATGGATGTACATTAAAAGTACAAGGGATTCTGGGTTCCTAGGATGTCCTAAAAACATAAATCATTGTCTTTCAATGACATAATCTAGGAGACCACAAATTCACTTTCCTTGTTTCATTAAACACTTGAGGATAAACGGGTGAATCTTTTGCACAATTATTATATAGGTGGTGGACTTTATTTTAGGAAATTGATAAATGCTCCCCCCCCAAAAAAAGTATATAAAACACAGTTTACAAATTGATTAATTTAAAAGTGTAGTGATCAGTCATAACACGTATATAAACTTCTTACTAAGGTGTTTTTTTAAAAGCAAAGTATGGCTACCCACTGGGAAATAATGATACATCTGGATAGCTTATTTGCATGATCTTTGGCTAGACTTAGTGTCACTTTCTAAGACAAACTCAGTAAGTCATTAAAATTCAATTAAGTCATTCAATTCCACTCTATCGATTCTGAAATTGTATGTGCATTAATTCCTGCCCATACATACCACTACATGGTGACATAACTTAGGAATTCATAGGATGTCCATACAGTTCTTGGACTTTTCTAATTTTAAGCAAATGCTTCCTTGAACTGAGTAGAAATCTGCCTGTCTGGTCATTTCCATGCATCTGGAAGTCTAAGCCTATGACTTCTATCTAGTATGTTTCTTCCATATCCCGAGATTGACAGACTAGAGCCCAAAGCTCAGAACTGACTGTATTATACATATGCCAAATACAAATGTCCTAAATCTCCTCAAATGTACTAAATCTCCTCTGATTGCTACTCTCTTCATTTTTCTCGTTGTTTTTGGAAAAATTTTAGATAGTTTATTCTGGCCCGTGCATAAGGCAAAATCACCAAGTGAAGTTTGAAAGAAGCTGCAACAGTAGCTTAATCCATGTATCCTATTTGTCATCAAACCATATGATTTTTGCTGATGACGTCTTTCAAATCCCTCCCATGCTTTCCACCTCCTCAATTCAGGCAGCACTGCAGATACGGTCTCGAAGTCTATCAACCAATCTCTAGATTGGCACTGGAGCTGTCTTTTCTAAAAACTTAGAAAACCTAAAAGAATCCCTTTATATCCTCCCCCTCTTTTTACTCTGGCACATTTCCCCGGGGGCCCCAAGGCTGGAGCTTGGCTGCCCCAGGTCCACCTCCCCAGCAGGCGGTCTTTGCCCTCTCTGAGCGCTGACCTTGGCGGCCACCTGCCCTCTGCCTTCCCATCGTGTCCTCAAGGGCACTGGCTCCGAACCCTCAGACCCAGACTTGGCTTAAAGCCCCATCACACTGAGTGGTGTTTGTTTCTTGGTCTCCCTATCCCACTGGACTACAGACCCATAAAGAATAGGGGCCGTGGCTTATTTATCTTGGGGTCAACAGGGCAAAGAAGTCAGAAAATATGTTTACAGAAGGACTGAATGGATGGCTGTCTACGTTAGAGACCTGCCGAAAATGTGCGCCGTGGTGTCTGTCTACCTGCCACAAGGTGGGATGCTTCCAGATGGATTTCAAAAACCAGTTCGGAAACCCTGGAGCTCTTTGCTGGGCTGAGCTCTGCTGTGCAGATCAACGTGGGGTAGGCAATCCGGATCAGGGAGCTCTGACCTCCGTAAATCACACAGTGGGATGCAGTGAGAACGGGGCAGTAAAGTCCGCCCCTCGCCCCTGCCCCCAGCACCCTTCCTGGCCACCCCCGCCCCCTTTTTTTTTTTGCGGTACTCGGGCCTCTCACCGCTGTGGCCTCTCCCGCTGCGGAGCACAGGCTCCGGACGCGCAGGCTTAGCGGCCATGGCTCACGGGCCCAGCCGCTCCGCGGCACGTGGGATCTTCCCGGACCGGGGCACGAACCCGCGTCCCCTGCATCGGCAGGCGGACTCCCAACCACTGCGCCACCAGGGAAGCCCTTCCTGGGCCCTTTAAAGACCTGGGAGAACTTGGGGGAAAAGCAGAAGGAAAGCGAATGACATACCATGGGCTTCTCCGCCTTGACCGTTTTCACTTGGAGGCATTCTTCCCGCTTTGAGGTAGTGTTGCTGAGGCCCTTCTGTTCCCCGAGGGCTCCCTGAGTCTGCCGGCCAGGTGACCTAGACTGTGAGTGGCCGCCGGAATCTCGTGGCGCCGGGGGCCTGGGATGCACGTCCCCACGCTGCTTCTTGGTGACGTGAGCCTCTGGGCCGTGCACGGTCTTCACGTGCTTCCGGAGGGAGCTGGGGTCTGTGTAGCGCTTGGTGCAGCCGGGGATTTTGCACACGTACGGTTTCTGCCAAACGCCCCAGGGATGAAAGAACAGGCTGTTATCAAGGCGATTAGTCCCCCCGCCCGGTGGTCTTTTGTGGCTGCTCATTATATTTTTAATTCTTTCAAAGCACGATCACAAGGCTGTGAGGTGTTCAAAACCCTCTAAATGGTGCAAAGGTTTAATCAACAGAATCCAGCTTGAATACATTATTATTTTAGGGAATGCTCAGGGCGAGCGAAGAACGTGTAAATTGCGCTTATGTTCTTGGAAGCATTTGTCCTGTGAGTAGGAACAGGGATCGTGGTGTCCCGTGGTGCTCAGGAGATAATCTGATGAGGACCACGGAGGTGATGACACTGCTGATGATAACAGGAGACACCCATCCTTTAATGAGAAGAACGCTTGGGGGAGAGCTGGTGTGCAGACCTTGCTTACAAATGTCCTGGTTCTCAGACCTAATATCACTCTACCTCCTTTGAAAATGAGCTCTTTACCCATTGATACAGTAAAAAAAAAAAAAAATTGCCTGCAGCCTCTCCCGGGTTAGATATCACTAAAATACCTTCCTTTGGGTTGTATTACAACTGCGGGGGGTTGTTCAGGGCTCAGAATATCCAGAACCTCTCTGATCTTCGAAGTCGTAAGCCCTGTCGGAGTGTCCGCGAATGCTGACTCGTAAACCGATGAGGGCGGATGGATGTCGTCCTGGAGACGAGGATTCCTGGATGAGGCTCTGCTCGCGAGTACTAAGATCTAGAAATTATTTCATGCTACTTTTATTTTCTATGTGATCAAGCCTACAGATACAGTCCTAAAAAATTATATGGACCCTTATAGCTGAATATTTACTCACATCACAGAACTCATGGCATTGTATTCATGACCGACATCAGAACTGTGATTTCGTTTACTTCCCTTGAAACCTAATATATTCATGGATACTCACAGGAGTCTATATTTACCTCTGTGTATCCCAGAATATGAGCTATTAGGTAAACAATAGTCATAAAAGTCATGCTTAATACAATGCATCCATTACAGTTACATTAAAAAGATTCCCTGTCTTATAGAATGATGCTTTTTCCCTAAAAGCCCAAGAAGAGACTGAGAGCTACCTAAAATGAGGAAATGTCCTAATGTAGTGAAATAAAGATTCCAGAAATTATCTTGAGAGACCTCACCTCCAAATTTGAGATTCTTTTGGGTGGAATGGATTCCCATTAACTGCACATTACTTCTGTTCAGAAGCTTGTGTGATTTGCAGCACATATATAACGAAACGAGCACATCAAATTCTATGCATTAGGGACAGAAGAATGGCTCTGATGAGTAGTGCTATTATCGTGTGGCATCTGCCCTCGGCCCTGTGCTTCCGCACTCTGCTGCGGTGACAGACAGACAGGAACGTACGGGGTAGGGAGACGGAACACAAAGCCAGGCCACTGTTACGTGTCTGAAGAGCTACTCTTCCCATAAATACCTGCACGTATGTATCATGGGTTGGCTTGGAAATGAGAACACAGCTAGAGGCGGAGTGAATCCGCTAATGTTCATCAGCTCCTGCATTTCCAGGACCAAGAGAACATACAAGTACATGTGTGCCCATGTGCCCTTGCATGTGGACATATACAATAGCCACCTACAAGGAAACTCCAAGAACACAGGGTCAGGAAACTTAACTTCACATTAACTCAGTTACGTATCTTGGCCCCCAAATTCTGTTGTGATGAATGATGAAATGCAATCTAATGGTAGGTAAAGATAAATGTCAGGATTCTGAGTTACCCGTATTTCCTGTCCTGGATACTTAACTTTTGGTACTGTCATGGCCTTCTTGACCCCCTGAACTGAAAGGTACTTTGTGAAAGTGGGGATACCTATTCTACTTGACTGTGTAGAATGTATCCAAATGAAATTTTTGGTAAACATTTAATGGCCCCTACGATAGGCAAGACTCTGAGCAAGAAGTTTTATAAGACAGGATCAAATCTCAAGGGCTATAAAATATGGTAGGAAAAATAAGACAGCATGAATTACCTACAGTACAAAGTGTGGATGCTAGAAAAGGATGTGGACAGAGGGGAATCATTTTTGCATTGGGATGATCATGGGAGGCATCAATGTAGTTTCTGTATCTGGGTATAATGCCCAGCTCATGGGGTCAGGGTACGGGCTAAATCAGACCATGTACACGCGGTGCTTACCACGACGTGATGTGGGGCACATAATAAGTGCTCAATAAACAGAGCTTTGATTAGGAAGAGGCGTCGTAGTTGGGTCCTGAAAGACAAACAAGATGCTGAAGGATAAAAATGAGGGCAAGAGGATGCAAAAAAAAAAAAAAAAAAAAAGTATCCAGAGCAAAGGTCCAGCAGCAGGACCACTTCAGGCATGCAGGCATGGCTGTCTGGAAGGTTCCATTCACGGTGACCATTGTGAGAGGTCAAGGGAATGGTGAAAGGGAAGGCTTGGGTCCAGAGAGAGCAAATACGAGCCTAAGGAGTCTAAACATTTCCTACAGGAAAAACGGAGCCACTGGAACTTTCTGGAGAGGAAGATACAACCGAATCAGAGCTCCAGGAAACTGGCTTTGTCTGGTTTGGGGAGGAATGGGAGCTCCATGTCCTGGAGTAGGGAGCCCGGTCAGAGGCCACTGCGACAGTTCAGTGACCCTAAATGGGCAGGGCAGCCGTGGGGGCGGGGAGGAGACCTAGATTACCCGAATGGGTATTGCTCCCTTCCTGTTCTATTCCACCCTGTTTGCCTCATCTAGAACAGCAAAGTGCTCTGCAGATAACTAGCTATCAATATTTGTTCAGTGAAAGACCGAAGATACAAACAAGAGAGCAAAGAAATGAAAGAAGACATCTAGATTTGTCTACAATTGCTTGATGATGCCAAGTCTGGATTTCCTGGATACACTTAATTTTGGTGTATCTGAAACCGTCCATCATTCACACACAAGGACAAGGGCTTTCTCTATGCGGAATAGAGAAAAAAAGATTTCCGTGTTTGTGAATAAAATTATATTTATGTGCTTATGGCCAATGTTAATCATTTATTTTAGGTAAATTGCTCAACCTTGGTGAAAGATATTGTTGACCAAGGTATGTTTTCATCTCCTGATGTTTATTAAACTCTCTACAACATTGCACTTTTTATTGCACAGAAGAATTCATGTTTAAATATAATGCACTTAATTAAGGCAAAGAGACATGGGCACACATTTGAAGTCCATACGAAGATAAAAAGCTCAGTAACTATGTTTATATGTATACACTGCTAAAGGCCTAACATACCCAGTGCCCAAATGGATCTACAGTAACAGGAGAGAATCTATAGGAATGAATGCCCTCTAAGTTTCTAGTCATAATTGTACTTAAATACATGAAATGTAAACATATTAATTAAATTCTAAGTTAATCAAATCCCCTAAAACATTTTAAATTGAGATTTAATTCACATCCCATAAAAAGAACCCTTTTAAGCTGCACAATTCAGTGGCATTTAATACATTCACAATCTTGTGCAATCGTCCCCAGTATCAAATTCCAAAATATCTTCATCATCCCAAGAAGAAACCCTGCACATATTAGCAGTCACCCCTATTCCCCCTCGCCCAGCCTCTGGCAACTACCAATCTACTTTCTGTCTCTATGGATCTGCCTATTCTAGACCCCCTAGAAGTTGGTACAAAACAAGTACAGCGGATTATACCGCACCTATCGCACATTGTAAGGCATTTTTGACGTAAAAGATGGAGATGTGGCATCTCCTCTAAAACATCTGCAAACACTGGATCAATAATAAGAGATCCTAAAGGACTCAGGTTTCCTTATTCTACTATGAACCATTCAGAAAGGGTCTTGTATAAGTGAACTCGTGTGTGAGTTTATGTGTGAGTGTGCTTTTTTTTTTTAGAGTGTGGCTAATCCTCTTAGAGATGTTTTTGCTCTGTCAGTTCGGCTGAAAGGAAACTTGGTGAGGGCCATCTCTGCCACCTTCAAGCCAATGGCCAGTGAGCTGAATGGTCCACTTTTACCAAATTCCCTCTCCCAGCTCTCCATCTGGAAGATCAAGAACGGGCCTGATTGGCACCTTGTGGGATCAGATGAGAGTCATGCCGGGTCAAAATTATCCTTCTCTCACACAGTTTCAAGCAAACTGATGACCTACTTTGTGGGTCATCAACTATATCTCATGTGAACAAATTCTGGGTAGCTAGCCTATTTCTACCACAAATGTGGGCAGCCTTTGTGTTAATCTCTGGGTACCTTCAAGAGAAGACTTCACAGAGGAGGAAGAATCTAAGCTAGATCTTCAAGGAGCAAGGAGAAATTGGAGGTCTGCAGGTAGACGTGCATTAAAATGTAAACAAAATGAACTGGAAATCATTTTCGTTCATTCTTATGCTTCTCTGAAATTTGGGGGGATAACTACCTAAAAATAACAACAACACAACAGGAACCACCTACGACCATGAAGCTGTACTCAATATATTATCTTAAGTAACTGACTAGAAACCATTCTGGGTTTCTAGCTTCCAAGATCCTTTGGAATTTAGAATGTTTGGAAATCCTATTCAGCCAAGGTGGGTTACTCTGCAAAAGTCTTTTTTGATATAAGCGCCTTTGAAGATACCACCTGGAGAAAGCGAATAAAAGTGGCTGTCTTAGCAGTAAGCTGTCAGCTGTCAACACCTTGCTCCTGAATGTCTCCTTGGTGCTTAGAGGGTCATCCTTTGAATGCATTCCTGCTCTTCCAGGCAGAGCGAGCGCATGGAATTCCACGTTACATGTTCCTGCCGTCTGACCAGTAGGTGGCAGTACTGAACAACGTGAAACTCGTTCCCCCTTCACCCTGCACGTCGCTCCCATCCGAGCCCAGGTTTCAGCCCTACCTTTGGGGCCCCAAGCCTTGACCTGCAGCATTAGGACCCACTCGTGCTGGGAGTGGCCAGAGGCAAATACAACGGAACAGGCTTGCGTTTCCAAGTACATTCCCCAGAGGAGTTTTTATTTCCACCACAAGCTCTGGACCCAACACGTGTCCACTGGAGGGGCCTTACCTCATTGGAATGTGTCCTGTTCTGGTGCTTGGCGCGATCAGAGGCATTCGAGAAAGCCTTGTTGCAACCTTCGTGCTCACAGACGTACGGTTTCTCTCCAGTGTGAGATCTCAAGTGTGTTTTCAAGTTTTCGAGTCTCGAGTAGGCCTTTGTGCAACCTTCAAACTGAGGAGAAAACAGGTAAATCTGGAGGATCCCACACAATGACGGCTGATGTATCCCACTCGCTCCGCCTGGATGAAAGACGGGGACGTTTGGGGGACTTCCCTGGTGGCGCGGTGGTTAAGAGTCCGCCTGCCAATGCAGGAGAACACGGGTTCGAGCCCTGGTCCGGGGAGATCCCACATGCCGCGGAGCAACTTAAGCCCGTGCGCCACAACGACTGAGCCTCCGCTCTAGAGTCCACGAGCCACAACTACTGAAGCCCGCGCGCCTAGAGCCCGTGCTCCGCAACAAGAGGAGCCACCGCAATGAGAGGCCCGCGCACCGCAACGAAGAGGAGCCCCCGCCCGCCGCAACTAGAGAAAAGCCCGCGCGCAGCAACGAAGAGCCAACGCAGCCAAAAATTAATTAATTAATTAATTTAAAAAAAAAAAAAAAAAAGACGGGGACGTTTGGAGGGTTGGCAGCTCTTCAAAACCAATGAACAAAAGTCCAGTAAACTCTGCCTTTATTGGGATTCAGATGGGGCTCAGGGCCGTTCGAGAGAAAGTGTTTTCAGGGCTAAGTAAAAATCCTGGACTCTTTTTTTTTTTTTTTTTTTTAATAGGCCACTCAATGTGGACAATGGGTTTCATTATCTGCTCAGGGATCTCCTTGAATTCCCACTGATTTCAGATTCAGCACAAAGTTCATTAATATGGCTTTGTGTGCCTACAAAGGCACGGAATTTGATCCTGTTTGTAAAGGGCCTTTAAGATGTAAAGTACCAGGGCTGAGCCTTGCCTGGCGGGCACCTTAGTGAAAGAAGCCTTAGCCTCCCAGGAATCCCAACGGGGGCCATGGGGACGGACTTAGGAGGGCGAGGAAAAACTCTAAAGCCATAAGGGTTATAGTTTTAAAAAGTCAACTTAAGTTTTTCAAGTCGAAACCGCCACCCGCCTCCCCATGCTCCCCAAGGCCAGACAGGCACTGGTTCTGGGGCAGGCCCAGTGGCCCGGTGTTCGCTCCGGGGCACGTCCCCCACTGCCGCCTGCCTGCCGGCCACTCTGCAGAGCTGGGCTGTCTGACTCGGCTGCTGTTAGCCACGTGGGGCTGTTTAAATTTAAAACTCTAAGTTACGTTAAAATTTAAAAATCAGTTCTCTGGTTGCTCTAGTCACATCTCAAACGCACGTGCGTCTCATGGCCACCATGTCGGACGGGGCGGGTCTAGATCAATTCCTTCGGGCATCCCCCAAAGCTGTCAGCATCCTTTCTCCGTGTCTCACCTCCCCTGCGTTTCGGAAAGCCCTCTCAAAACCCCGGGAGTTTATCACGAACAGCACTCCAACCCTCTTCTTCCCCCACTCATCAGCTCGCAGGGCCCTTGGAGTACAAGGACGGACCCACAGGTGCAAGGCTCCCCTCAGCGGACAGCTGGCCCCCCGCCCTCCGGTACTCACAGTGCATTTGTGAGGCTTCTCCCCCGTGTGCCTGCGCATGTGCACCACCAACATGTACTGGGCTTTGAAGGGTTTCTGTTCTCTCGAGCAATCTAGCCACCGGCACACGAACTCCTTCTTTTCTCCATGGATATGGTCGTTGTTTATATGCTGGCGTTTGGAAAAAGAAAGAGAGAAATAAAACGGAAATGTACTACTCTTTTCTGAAGGCAAAAGAACGGAGTGTCCCAAATCCCCCCAACCTTAAGCCCTAAAGACCCCACGGTACCTTTACGATATACTGCAAACCTTTACTATATTTAGGATGTTTCTTAAGGAAATTTGCTCTTACTGACTGTGGAGGGATGCTTCCTAACTTGTAGGAGTGACCTGGTTTGCAAGAAGCCAGGTGTCCCAGGAAAAAGTCCTTCAAGGGCATCAGAAGAGCAGAAACGGGGTGAGACACCCACGTCCTCTCTGGGCCTCCGTTATCTTTCTTCGGCCAAGTCGGGGTCAAGGTGAACTGACCACAGGGGTGACCTCCAGCTCTCACTCCCTCCAGGCCTTGGGTAGCACCTTGGGTTAGTGCTGTGGTTCAAGACTGCAGAAAGGGCATACACACACACACACACACACACACACACACACACACACACATGTCTGTAACAAGGACCAAGCAAAACCAAAGCACTTTTTCAAAAGACACTTTAGTTCCAATTAGTGGGCTCACCCCTTTGATAAGAATCACAGAGAAATGAATGCCCTGGATACTGAAGGTGAAGGCCAGGCGATCGTTAACAAGGCGCTTAGGGTCTGAGGGTCTGTGCTGTCTTCATACACAAAATAAAGGAATGGATTCCTTAGTTTCTAAGGTTCTTCCCAGCTCTAGAATTCTGTTAATTTGGTTTTTAAAATGAAGATGAATTTCCCTGAATTGCAATTCAACGTTTTAGGATGAATTTTTAAACAGAGATCCTTGGATTCATATATCAAATGTCCTACAGCTAGGAGACACGTGTAATCTACAGCAGCGCCAGAGGAACAGGTGGTTCTTAATCTGGACCAAATTCGAGTCTACTCCAGTAAGATGAGTCTATGATTTTAATGTCCAGTCACGGGTGACGGAGGAAGTTTGTGCCCTAGGTTGATCCTGTTGTTTTTATTCTCTGGTCACTCCATACTTTATTTGCCTTAATTCAAGGCCTTTGTGAGTCCTTTCTCCCACATATGTGGAAACACATCACTAAAAAATGTGTGCAATGAGAGAAACCTCCTCTGGGTTCCCTGAGCCCCGTAACAGTGACATGACGTTTAATTACTTGCCTTCGTAGGCTCTGGCTCCTAACTGAGTGGTGTCTGGGGACCTGGCGGTAAAATTCCACCATCACTCGACCTTTCTCAGCTATTCCACTAGGCAGCTGGCTGCCGCGGGGGGGGGGGGGGGAAGCAGTCTGTTGTGCTGTTTGGGGAGTTTAAAACTGGATGAGGGCAGAGAAAAGCAATTGCTGTGTACTCTCCTCTCCTAGAACAGCTCTCAGAAAGCCCGAGAAACAGGGGAGAGTGGGTGACACAGTCTAGGGCGCAGGCAGACAACCAGGATCCTTTCAGGAGCTCTGAACACAACAAGGAAACCACACAGAATCGCTCAGGTTCACCACAGCACCTCAACCCCTGGCAGACAGATGTGTGTTTCTTATAAAAAGCCAACGGTCCTCTGTATGAGTGTTTCTTAACAGTGATGCTGGGTATAAGTTCGTCTGTATCATTTTTCTAGATTCCACATATAAGTGATATTATACAATATGTGTTTTTCTCTTTCTGACTTAACTTCACTCTGTCCGACAGCCTAGAGACACAGACATAGAGAACCAACATAGATACCAAGGGGGGGGAAGGAGAAGTGAGATGAATTGGAGATTGGGACTGACATACACACACTACTCTACATAAAACAGATAACTGGGGGCTTCCCTGGTGGCGCAGTGGTTGAGAATCCGCCTGCCGATGCAGGAGACACGGGTTCGTGCCCTGGTCCGGGAAGATCCCACATGCCGCGGAGCAACTAAGCCCGTGAGCCATGGCCGCTGAGCCTGCGCGTCCGGAGCCTGTGCTCCGCAACGGGAGAGGCCACAACAGTGAGAGGCCCGCATACCGCAAAAAAAAAAAAAAAAAAACAGATAACTGATGAGTACCTGCTGGGAACTCTACTCAGTGCTCTGCGGTGACCTAAATGGGAAGGAAATCCAAAAAAAAGAGGGGATATACGTGCACGCATAGCTGATTCCCTTTGCTGCACAGCAAGAAACGAACACAACATTGTAAAGCAACTACACTCCAATACAAATTTTTTTAAAACGTGGTGCAGGGGCGCATACGTGGATGAAGAGGACAGATGTGCCGGCCAGGGGATAACACGCCATCTTTAAATGTATGCTTCGAGAACATGTCTGCATCTGCTCACATCACCCATGACTGTCCCCGATGGGTGCTGGAGCCCAGTCTTTAAGCCCACGTGATACAGAGAGGTTCTATGAATTCTCCTTTCCAGGGAAAGCAACGAATGATCCCACAAGTCCACTCCATACAAATTGCTCTTGGTTTTTTTCCAAGTTATTAGGCATCAAGCTTCCTGGATGAATAGGCATGAAAGAAAATGAAGGAAGGGAGGGAGGGAGGGAAGGAGGACGGAAAGAAGGAGGCAGGCAAAGTTCAACCTGGAAAACGGTCTGAGAATTTGGGCTGGGCCTGCTCCTTGAGTCACGACCCACACCTTTCGGTTTCATATTCTCAGCCACTGACAGGTGGCCCTGGTATACTTGGCGGGTCCTCCGTAAATATCTGTTGGGCTGATTGGCTCATGTGAGAAACTGAACTTTCCCTGGGCCAGAGAAATTATACTTGATGCTTCTGCCTAGCTTACCTCAAATGCATTCATCCAGTATCTGTACAGTAAGATAGTAATGTAGGTGTTATATTACTTTAAAATAATATACCATCGAGAATTCAAAAGGACTTGCATGATTTGAATGATAGCCCAATGAGAACCCCATCCTGCCGGGGAGAATAAAGCAAATACTCAGCGACTGCCAACATTTCACTCATCGCCCACATACTGACACATATGTACTGGGTACCGCGCCACACCAGGCCCCGTACTGGGGAATCAGACAGACCCGAGGACACGGAATTACTGGAGAGACACGGAAAATGGCTTAAAGGACCATAGTACAATTATAGTCGTGATCAGCGTTTTGAAGGGAAATAAGAGGGTTTTAGAAAAACAATTAACAGGAGGTCCCAAATCCGTGGGGGGAGCACCAGAGACCAGGGTGGCCTTCTCCGATGAAGCGGCATTTAAAGTAGGACCTGAAGGATGAGTGGAGACTTGGCGGGTGTGCAGGTAAGGGTGTGGGTGGAGAGAAAGATGGACGGAGGCCCCTGGAGAAGGACAGAGTTTGGTGCCTTTGAGGAACAGGGTGAGGACACGCAGGGCAGGAGAGGATGGGCCAGGCTGGCGCAGGAGGCCTCCAGAGCTGCCACTGCTGGGTGTAGTACGAAGGCACGAGTTTCCAGGGGTCCAGTGGATACCACTGAGGTAGCCAAGCTTGGGCCCACCTAAAATGCAGAGTGCTGCGTCAGGTGTCCAGCAGGGAGACTGTAGGATAGACCCCTGCAGAGAACTCGAGTGCACCCCACCAGAAAGCCAGCACTTGGACGCCTGCCCCAAGTGACCTGGAGTCACTCAGGGGAACGTGGATAACCGACAGGGCAGCATCACCAGCAGCTAGTGAAGCAATGGACTGTGTCTCTTGCCCTCCCCATCATGCTGGAGGGACCCAGACTCTAGGAGGAGAGGGAAGAGGTCCCCCTCCTGGATGGGGGGGCGTGGTAGGGGAAGAAGAAACAGCCTGCCAGCCCCCCTGGAGCTGTGAGCCTGGCTGGTATAGGGAGGGGAGGCTCTGAGTGGATGGCAGGTTAGAGGTTTAAATCGGATGGGACTTTAGTAACCAAAAGTGGCTGAGAGACGTTGTAGAAGCTGCCAACCAGGGTGCTGAGGTATCTGCCATTGAGCTGGGGGGGGAGAGCTGACAACAGGCTGGTGAGGCCGGTGACTGCAAAGTGCAGACCATTTCAGATTAATACCTGGCCAAGCTGCATCGGCCTTGGCCTCTGGGACAACATCTGAGAATCCCAGTGGCGGGAATCCAGTGCATCAGTAAGCACAGCACCCCGTCTTGTCTCCATGTGGGGAGCGACAGGGAAGAAGCTTCTCGGGACCGTGGAAGCAACCTCACTTTCAGAAAGGTTAGCACCTTGGGAATTTTCCCTTTCTGCCCCGTAGAGTAGACCTAAGGCCTGTGTAATACGCTTTTGTAATTTTCTGAAACCGCTCTTGAGGGCCAACTTGGATTGAGATTACAAGTTATTTTTCTTTAAATGAGATTCTATGACCTCAGCCAGCAGGGAACAGGTCCACCTTCCTTGTCTTTAGGGTCCAAATACTGAGCACAGACATAATCAATTACTTCAAAGAAACACAGAAATCTTTCTGCTTATTTATTTATTCATCAAAATATTTATTTTATATTGGGGTAGAGTTGATTGACAATGCTGTGTGAGTTTCAGGAGTACAGCAAAGTGATTCAGTTAGATACACATATGTATCTATTCTTTTTCAAATTCTTTTCCCATTTAGGTTATTACAGAATATCGAGCAGAGTTCCCTGTGCTATACAGTAGGTCCTTGTTGGTTATCTATTTTAAATATAGTAAGTAGTGTGTCTATGTCATTTTGCATCTTTGAGCTTAAAACATTTCCCAAAGCTAGATCTCAGGTGAAATTTAAAATTCTAAGAAATCATAGATTTTACACGTCCAGATGTCCTAAATATTTACTCTGCTAAAAAAGCTGCTTTGGCCTCTGCAGTGGGGTGCTCATCTTCGGGCAGATCTTATAAAAACATGAGCTTGGAGATTGGGGGGTGGTTGCATTGGAAGATGCCCCCCCAGACCAAGCTGTGATAAGCTGTGCACCTTTGTACAATTCACCTATTCGGGCCTTAATTTTTCTCGTCTGTAAAATGAGCGTGATGAACTCCATCAGATATCCACAAACTTTTTCTGTAAAAAGCCAGAGAGTAAATATTTTAGGCCTTTGCAGGCCAAAAGGTTTCTGTTGGGGCAGCTCTCATCTGCTGCTGTATCGGGAGAGCAGCACAGATATCCGCACACGGTGCAGCTATTTGTTTATGGGTGCTGAAAATTTCACGTATCCTGGGGTACCCGTTACATTTTTTTCTAATTATTTAGAACTATAAAAATCATTCTTAGCTCATGGGCTGTACAAACACAAGCAGTAGCCAGATTTGGCCTGTGGGCCATTCATTTGCTCTCCTTGAACTAGATGACTTCAAAGTTTCCTTTCTGGGCTAACAGAGCCCTTGATATTCTGGGTCAGGCTGGCTCTCAAGCCTGAGGAAGTAAAATTAGAAGGAGGTATGTTTCAGCACCAGAGCAAAGAGAAGGCAGTAAAAAGGAATAAAAGTCAGGGTCCTGCCTGGGATAACACGAGGGGAGGGAGACAGACAGATGTCCCCCTCTGCATCACGGTCCTGGGACTGGATGGAAAAAGCACCCCCTTCTTTGCTCACCAAAACCCTAGGTAGTTAAGAAGGGTCCTACACAGCGAATTCTTAACACTCAACAAACAGGCCGATCCCCTGGGACACCGGCCTGAAATTCGATGGGCCTGTGTTTATTTGTGGTTTCACTGAAAATTTGCCTTCCTGGCAGTGAAAACGTTAATCAAATATATAAATAATTTAATTGGAGGGAAAATAATGCATGATTAAATTCCAAACTAATGCAACACAAAGACGTGCAATTTGCCAGAGGCCTGAGCGCCAGAAAGAGATAGATGGTGTAAATTACGGCGGTGGGTGCCAACCCCGTCCACGGGGCCAGTCCGGACGCTCCCTGTCTGAATAAACAGGACGAAGATGCCAGGACCAGGCAACCCCAGAAAGGCTGAATCCAGGCTCTGAGGTTCCCGATGAAATGGGATTATAAGCATTCTCCCCAGGAAATGGATGGCTGATGAAACAAATAAAACATCTCAGGAGCCCACAGCCAACCAACCAAGCTGGTGTTTGGCCATCGTGATCATGCTTGTAGCACGATGAGCTAAGACCCAGGATTCCTGTCTCTTGCACTCCCCGTGGAGCTTTGGGGGCAGGGAGAAAGGTGGGGGGGGGAATCACTCCAGCTGGCCTGGCCATCGGGGCTGCGGAAAGGACATCTTTGTTTTCAGGGCTTCTCTCTGGGAAACCCAGCCCTTGGCGTCAACCTCGGAGGCTGCAGTGGTGCAGGAGGGAAACTGAAGCTTTTCTTTTACCAGCTGCAAAATGGAAGCCCATAGTAGATTTCACTGGGCTAATCAGGGCCCTTTCTTCTCGTTTCTTGTTGCACTCCGAGTTCAGAGCTGACAGTCGGTCCTCAGTCTATTTATTCCTAACCCTTCAGATGAAACACACACACACGCTGTCCATCGATCCCGAGGGTTCAGTGCTCCCCAGATAAAGCTGCTATTCAAGCAGTTTGTGAACCTTGGAAGCACGCTTCTGCTTCCTTTCTAGCTCCCTCTCCTTTGGCCTGATTCCCCACCGACTCCCACCCAGAAAGCACTGTCCCGTGGATGGGTGAGCACCCTCCATGCTAAGCGACCTCCTCGGAGAAGAGGCTACAGCGCGGCTCAGAGGTGCGTGTGGAAGGTTCGCACGGCCCCGTTCACACTCCGCCGGGCTACGGTTAATCGGCAAACACCTTGCGGTTGCTTGCGATTCATTCTCTAAATAAGCCAGGCTGCTTAACATCAAGAAGGTAAATTCCTTCCACTGTTGTAATGAAAAGATTACGGTTAAACACACCTAAACACGGTGAAGGCAGGAAATGTAAAGCTTTAGACTCAAACGTCACCACCATTTCCATACGGCTCCCCTGGGCATATACATTACACACCACTCTTTCTGTCAGTATCTAGTGTTTCTCAAATAACACGGAACTTTTTCACCAACTTAAAAGAGTTGCTACAAGGTTAAGTTGCCAAGATTTTCACAGCACAAGGTACATGTAAAAGCAAAGAGCTACGGTCTTTAGAAAAATAATGTTCAGGTAAATATGATCTCTCTCCACACACAAACGTCGTTTAACAGAATTTGATCATTTGAAACTTCTCAGGATTGGCTCAGGAAGTATGTTAAGAAAGGCTTCTATTTTGGCATGGGATGGGGTATCAACAAGTGAACAATTTTAAGAAAGCTCAATTTTCAACTGGTTTCCTGACTTTATAATATAAATCTATGACTAGCTCTTGACTTGGTAGCCCAGAGATTTTTCTGCAAAGGAGAAAGAGGGAAAAACAATTTAGAATCAAGTACATTCAAACTGATTCAAGGGAGAGGTTGAAGTGTTTTGCCTAAAAGAAAACTCTCTACAGCAATCGCTCAAAACTATCCATCTGAAAGGTGGCATACACCTTCCTGTTTTGTGTATTCTTTGACACATGTAACATTTGCAGAAATTTTACAACTGTCATGACATGGATTTTATTAGGGAGAACCTGTGATAGGATTCCTTAAGGCTTTACTAGGCAGAAGTGAAAAAAGCAGGAATCAGAGACTATCAGGGCTGAAACGGGCCTTTTATCTCAATATGCACTTTAATTTTAGATAAATAAAATAATTTAAATGGTTTCAGTGGCACCCATCATTCTTCCTGGCAGAGTATTTTATTTTATTTTATTTTATTTTTTCGGTATGCGGGCCTCTCACTGTTGTGGCCTCTCCGGTTGCGGAGCACAGGCTCCGGACGCACAGGCTCAGCGGCCATGGCTCACGGGCTTAGTTGCTCCGCGGCATGTGGGATCTTCCCGGACCAGGGCACGAACCCGTGTCTCCTGCATCGGCAGGCGGACTCTCAACAACTGCGCCACCAGGGAAGCCCCCTGGCAGAGTATTTTAAAAGCTGTAATCGCTTGCTGTGGGAGAGATCTTCATGAAGACCTCACAAAATGACTGTTTCAACTCACACTGGCTAATAAAAATATCCAAGTATCTTTCAGTTTTTTGATCTAAGTACAAAATTACACAGAGCAACATCAAAAGGACTCAAGAGTTTGGGTACAGAACTGCACTCTCTTCCTAAAAGTAGAATTTTTTCCTATTTCTGATCTGTGAATATTAGAAATTAGGGTGATATAAAAAGTAAAATGTGTTTCTTGGTTGAGAAGAAATAAATATATGTGTTTCTTCGTTAACAAGGAGTCTCTCTGACAGTTATGAAAATCTTGTTTCTATCTATAAATTTGTAATGAAATTATTTTATTTTATGGGTAAGAAAGGCAATGTTCTTTAAAAAAGTTAATGTCTGGACAAAGGGCTTCACAGTGTTGAATTTAGAGAATGGAAACCAACTTAAAATACTGCCCTCACTCCCATCCCCAGGTAAGCTGGATAGTGGAATCCCATCCATTGTTCACATTTAGAAGCAAGCATGAACCTTGGCAACATTATGCTAAGGAAAGAAGTCAGTCACGAAAGGACAAATGTTGTATGATTTCATTTATATGAAATGCCCAGAATAGCAAAAACCATAGAGAAAGTAAGTTAGTGCTTGGCTATGGCTGAGGAGAGACTGGAAGATGGAGTTTCTTTCTGGGATAACAAAAACGTTGCAGAATTGATTGTAGTGATGGTTACACAACTCTGTGAATATAGCCAAACGTGCTGAGCTGTTGTATTCCTGAAATGGGTGAATAGCATGCTATGCGAATTCTAGCCCAATAAAGATGTTACCATCCCCTCCAAAAAAAAAAAAAAGGAAAACCACAGAAGTAACAGAAGTAAGCTTGGTGATGGTCTACTCTGGTAACAGAGGAAATTGTTGGGGAAAACAGGAAACGTGGTCGAGGAAAAGCCAGGTTGGATCTGCTCCCCGCAGGGCTGTACTTCGGGTTTGGGGCTGGTAAATGATTTCCCATAGAAGTAAAGGGTGCGTCTTAATCAAAAGTTATGTTCACATACATACACAATCCACAGACAGACTGAGTGAGAGTAGAACATACTTTTACGACACAACACTTCCTGGTGGATTTCATACTAGACCCAGAGCTAACAACCTGAGAACTTCACTTACATGACAAGTTTCTCTGAGTAGGCCTTCCTCATCTTTCAAGTTGTAAAAATGAGTAGAAAGATGGAGAAAACTAAGCTTTGTGCAGAGTTGTAAACAAAACAAAATGAAAACATCGTACGCTAATAGGTAAATTCATGTGTATGTTCAAGGAATTTAGTGCAAAATAGCACATGATGGAAAAACTGGTATTTTTCTAATGCATGCTATATGCTAAGATTCACTAAATGCTCATGGAAAATTCAAGCACGGGTAATTCAGAATCTCTACAGTTTTTTTGTTTATTTGTTTGTTTGTTTTTAATAATTAAGATTGCAGGTTCTGGAGCTCTAATACTTTGAGTGCTGACTTCATCATTTACTAGGGGCATATCATGGGCAGCCTCTTTAAACTGTTTGAAGCTCTGTTTTTGCATTTCTTTTTTTTTAATTTATTTATTTATTTATTTATTTTTTGGCTGTGTTGGGTCTTTGTTTCTGTGCGAGGGCTTTCTCTAGTTGTGGCAAGTGGGGGCCACTCTTCATCGCGGTGCACGGGCCTCGCACCATCGCGGCCTCTCCCGTTGCGGAGCACAAGCTCCAGACACGCAGGCTCAGCAGTTCTGGCCCACGGGCCCAGCCGCTCCGCGGCATGTGGGATCCTTCCAGACCAGGGCGCGAACCCGCGTCCCCTGTGTTGGCAGGCAGACTCTCAACCACTGCGCCACCAGGGAAGCCCCAGAATCTCTACATTTTTATTTTTGTTGTTACATTGAATTAGAAAATAACTAGGTATAAATGGATCATCTGTGATATAATTTATCTAAGCTGATACCCCCTCCCCCATAAGAAGTGCATGTGTTAACTGGTTCAAACTCAAGTACACAGATTAATATACTGACTTAATATTAAGCCAGTATATTAATTAATAAGATGATCTAATACTAAGGAGATTTCAGTTTTTGAGAAGAATGTTTAAAAAGAAAAATGTATATATTATTGATTAATGTTATTGATTTCACTTAGGTAAAAAGAAAACATTCTCATTCTTGAAAATGGATTAAGGGTCTCCAATTCCTTGTGAGAACTAAAGTGCTCTTTCTCTTACAGCTTTGCTCTCTGAATTCTAAGTTATTTTCCTAAAACATGAATGTAAGTCTCTTTTGAGAGGGTTCTCTTACAGTTTAATAAGGTGGCTTTTGTCAAAGAAGGACTCAGAATTTCTTTTCTTGGAAGAGCTGAGAATGCCATTGAGATTTTAAATAGAGATGTAATGTGGTTTCATCACACCCTCCAAGCTTCTAAGACTCTCAAGTTACTGGGCACATTTAATTATTTATCTTATTCTTCTAAATCCCAACTTTTGTTTCGGCCCCAAAGACAATAAAAACACAAACTCTCCCTAAGCAAATTGATTGGGGGCCTGGTTAAAATAAAAAAAATAAAAAAATAAAAAAGAATTCAAAGAGTGAAGCAGGTAAGGATTGAGTAGTACCCGTTCTAGAAATAATAAGAATACTACTCATTCCAGACAGGCAAGACAATTTCAACTGTATGATCATGGAATGAAATCATTTGGAAAACCAGTCTCTCCAAAAGCATCTTCTATTTCATCTCTTTGCAATGAACAAATCCACCACACAGTAAGTGCCCAGCTTGCTGACCAAAGGTGTACGTCCAAAACAGAAAAGGCCAGAATCTCTGGCAAAGGTCCCACCTGCTGTTCCTCAGCCATCTCCTAGGCTGAGAAGAACGGCAAGGGCCCGGGATCCAGGGAAGGGGGCCGTAAAATGCAACCTCTCCCAAGGACCACATGAAATCAGTCACTCACATGTAGGAGTCATTTCTAAGAGTCCACTGTAGCTGGAAAGTACTACCGGCCACGGCGATGGCAGTTATTGCCAAACAAAAGATTTCAGAAGCCGAACTGTGTCCTAGAGCATTAAAATCCTTCCACCTTGTGGGCTTGGATTTCTGCCACAGACAGAAAGGAGGGTTAATGGGTGGTGTCTCCGTGTACTAAGAATAGTAATAGTTACACTCTGCAACTTACTGTCACAATAATTCTTCTGTTATAAAACTTTGAAAGGTAGGTTAGATAGGTACAATCATAGAATTATAACAGCACATCTTGCACTTTTAATGTGAGAAGCTTAATGTTTTCACACACACACACACACACACACACACACACACACACACACACCCTGCGACTAGCTGTAAGAAGAAGGCAGACTCATTTTTTTTAAAGTCTCCCTGAATGCAAAGGTAGATACAAACTCTTCCTGTCTGTGATATAAAATATTAAGAGTACCATTATCTAGAGGCATTCAAAGTATTAGCCTTTAATTACTTAATTTTTATGTATGTATGTATTTTCTGATCAAATTTCTTTTAAAAAATTTTTTTATTGAAGTATAGTTGATTTACAATGTTGTGTCAGTTTCAGGTGTACAGCAAAGTGATTCAGTTACACACGTATATATCTACTATTTCTCAGATTCTTTTCGCTTATAGGTTATAACAAAATATTGAGTACAGTTGCCAACTTTTTAATTTTTATGATTGCGGCAATCACCAGGAACCTGAATATCCAGGCATTGCTCTTTGTAAAGAGCCTAAACATTACAGTATGATTATGAGAAAATTCAAAACTCCAGAAAAAATAAAGGTGAATTAAAGATGCGATTTGATGTCATGAAGAGATTAGTGGTAGGACGGGAATAAAACACAGACTTACTCGAGCATGGACTTGAGGATATGGGGAGGGGGAAGGGTGGGCTGTGACGAAGTGAGAGAGTGGCAGGGACATATATACACTATCAAATGTAAATTAGATAGCTAGTGGGAAGCTGCTGCATAGCACAGGGAGATCACCTCTGTGCTTTGTGACCACCTAGAGGGGTGGGATAGGGAGGGTGGGGGAGAGGGTGATGCAAGAGGGAGGAGATGTGGGAACATGTGTATATGTATAACTGATTCACTTTGTTGTAAAGGAAAAACTAACGCACTATTGTAAAACAATTATACTCCAATAAAGATGTTAAAAAAATTTAAAAAAAAATAATAAAAAAAAGATGCGATTTGACTTTGACTCTTCACTACCCTTATAAAAGCAACCGTGTTCCCTCCACTCAAGTCTGATTCTGAACATTCCAGCAATCAGCCCCTGAACTGGCCTCCTGTTTTGTTCATTTCGATGTCATAATTTTAATGGCTAGAATCTTTGTGAAAGTAATAACAAATGCAATAAAATGCATTTGGATTTCAAATCTATTTTTAGTATCTGGAGAAGAGTCAAGTATCTTTTGTTTTAATGAAATCCTTTGAAGACATGGGATAGAAAAGCTATTCTGGGTCCAGCCCAGTCCAAACCATGTCCGTGGCCATGACCCTACCTGAAGGTCTTCTGACCATCACCTTGCAAAGGAAGAATGCTCCTGCGTGAAAAGTGGCAGGAGAGTTCCTCAGCAAACAGAAAACGATTCCGTGTGCGTGTGTGTGTGCAAAGAAGGCAGTGGTGACTGTTGATGGCACGAACACAGGCAAATCTCAAGAACTATTGGAAGAAACGAAGGAGGCAGGCAACCAGGCAAAATTATCCTTTTGGAAATCTGCCCACAGTCCTGCTGGGCTGACTCATTCATTCACTATTAACTCAATGCTTATTTATGATATGACAGTTACCGCGCTAGACGCTGAAGAGCCAAGACTGAATAAGACACGTCCACTGGATCTTGTCCAAGACTGGCTGTCAGAACGCAGAAAGGAATACTGCTTAAAAATTAGCTTTCACATCATGGACACCTTTGCAATTAAGTAAGCCACCCAGAAGAATGCACGAGTCCCCACATCACAGAAAACTAGCAGGCCCGTTGCCCAGAGCTTTTCCAGGCCTGTCTTACCAAAGCAAAATAGAAAGGAAACCCCTAGACCTCTCAGCTTTAGCAAGCTTTCAACATGTAGAGCAATTTACCGTTTTTCAATCAACTCTTAACTTATTCACATGCTACCCTCCATGAGAGGGGGTGAATGGCTTAAAGCTCCAGACCCCAGGCAAAAAACAGAAGGTTTAAGCAGGGCAGTGATCAGATTTGTGTTTCGAAAAGGTAACACTCCAGTAGGTGTCATGGAGGACCTGGACAGCAAACCCATTTAGGGAGCTGATATAATTATCCAAGAGAGATCTGTGGCCTTGAACTAAGGGCAGAGGCCATGAGGATGGCGGGAAGGGGCTCCATTTAAGAGACCCTTGGAATAATGTGTGCAGGGTGAATTAGAGAGAGGTATAATAGGTGGTACCAAAGTTTCTAGCTTGAAAGATTCTGAGACAATAACTGGTATGGGAGGTCAAACGGATTTGAGAGAGATTCTGTTCCTGTTTGAGACATGACATATTGGAAGTGCCTCCAGGACATCTCCAATAGGGAAGACAAGTCTAAACATAAAGATTTAAGAAACAAAGAAAGGTTGTAGCTGAAGAATGAGGGCCGCTCCCTTCCCTACCCCATATTGTCTTTGGTGACCCCAATACAGAGAGTTTTAAGGATTTCACAAGGCCCAGTTTGAAAATCCCTGACCTACGGACACTGTACAGAGGATAAAGAAGGACAGCAATTAGAAAAGATGGGAGACCGGTGTTTGAGAGATAGAGAAACAAAAAAGGAAATAAAGGAGAAAACAAAGGAGATAGAACAAAATGGTGAGGACTGGGGCATATCAACCGTGTTGGGTGGATCTGGAGTTGGGCAGATGTTGACAGATGAGGTTAAAGCAGTAAAAGGTAAGTTTTCTTCCAGAGACAGCTTCTCAGTTCCAGTAAGTCTGGACAGATCAGATAGGAAAGAGAGAAAATGTCTAGGAATATGTGGAGAGCGTGAACTTAAGAAGGGAAACCACTGGCTCATTTGTCATTCCCAGGCTGGAAGGGGCTAAAGAATGGTTGACAGAAGTCAGCAGCCCTCCTTTTTTAAGCTATTTGCTGTTTTGAACCCCTTTTTTCCCCCCAAGGCTGTCTATAAAATTCAGTTCTGTGTAACAGCATTCATCAAGGAGATATGCAGAGCTGAAGAAGTAAAGACCACTGGCATCTTGCAGTCCTGTGCACAGAGTGCAAGAAATGGAGCATCAGTGGGGACCGAGTGCCCAGCAATACAGGAGATGGAACGAGAGGGAAACCAAGACCACCTAGACCATGCAGGGCGGGGGGGGGGGGGGGTACCAGACAGAGCGTGGACGGAAGTGCAGAGCCAATGCCTTAAAGGAAAATGCCACTTCAGAGGCTGGACAACCTGGTCGGAAAGGCAGCTTGGGAACACCTGGGTTACATCTAGAATGGGGCCACTAATTCAAGATCATTTTACCTCCTTCAAGTCCTTCTTGGAATGCTGCTTCCCTCATGAGACTGACCACCCCATTTATAACACAACCTCCTCTCCCCTGAACTGTCCACCCCACTTTTCCTGCTGCTCTATCCCCCCCACCCCTAACATACTCTAATTTACATACAGAGATTGTGTATGTTTATTGTCTGCCATCCCACAGGAATGTCAATTCCACACAGGCAGAGATTTTTATTGATTTTGTTCAACGATGTTTCCCAAGTGCCTGGAACCGTACCCAGCATATAGTAAATGCTCAATTAATATTTGTTGGAGGAATGCATTGTTGGAAACACCACGTTTAGAACTGATGCAGTCCCAGGCGTCAATATACTCCGAACCTGCCCTCTTAGGTTTGTGCTTTAAGAACCAGAAGCCACAGGAAACAGAAGCAATTTCCTGTGATTCCTCTACTCCCAACAATCGGATAAATCTCAGCATCTCATATGCCTTTAGGGTCCACCAAGCAAAGCCCCCTTTTATATTTCAATTGTAAATTGAGGTTTTGAACTAGTAATGACATAATTCAAAGTTATCTTAGTTGGTTCCTGTTCATTATTAAAGAAAAGGAATTCTAAGCTTTATTTTTGCCCACCATGAGAATGTTGACGTAACTTTGGGATAAAGGCTCTAACATTTAAGTGGTAATCCTAACTTTCAACGTTATGTTCCACTGTTTGTAGAAAGCAAATAATCTTATGTTTTCCCATAGGTTTCTCTTGAAATAATTCAATAAAGCTTCCCGTGAAGGAGAGAGAAAAAGGCCAAGTTACCTTGCGATTAAGCTACACTCTATCTCACTGGAATTTGGCCCCCTGGCTATTGTTTTTGTGGATAGTTTATACTGAGATTTCTTCCTAATGTAATCCTGTTAAGTAACAGAAAACTAAAGGGCGTATTTCCTCTTTAATCTGCTTGTGGAAATCTCATTAATGAAATGGAAATTTTGCCCCCTTCCATGATTAAAGTGCTTGAAGAGACAGAAACAAGGAAGTAAGATTGCTCCGATAGAGTTTCAGCTGGACAGGTAAATGAGGAAGGCATTACACTGAGACGCAGGTTTCAACCTGGCAACTTTTAAAAACATTTTAAAAATTAAGGGTATGTGTGTGTGCGAAGTGATCTGTGGCCTCTCCAAAAGGGAACTGGGAAGCCAGCCCTCCTCGCACTATTTTTCAGATGGTGAAATCACTCCTGGGGGAGGATGATTTTCCTTGAATTTCAGCCATTTCTGCTTTTTTTTTTTTTTTTTGCTTTGCCTTTCACCTCCCCACCAAAGTAAGAATTTCATTTCTCAAGAAGTGCTAAATTATTCCTAAAAATATGTTTTTAATTTGAGGGCTTGATTCTATAAAGCATATTTTTATAAGCATGTTTTCCTAGGAAAATGTGGCCAGTGTATACTGAGTAATCATGCAACTTTTAAAAAGTTTCATTTGACCCCTTCAAGCGTATGCATGCCTCTGACATATAGGTGGCTAGCCTAATTGTCTCCACATTGCATATTTGAACAGAATATTAATACAGTGTGATTATAACAGCACAGAAACTGGTTAAAAGTTTATGAATGTTAACACTCTATAGGGGAACAATAGTGAATGCACTTGCCCAAAAACCAGAGACTGAAGCTAATGGAAACTCAATGTTTGGTCCAAATTTTGTCACCTGGTTATTTAAAGTAACAGTGTACTATATGTTCGTTATCTTTTCTAGATTGTCTGCAGAATGAGTTCTATGCATTTCACTTTTCAGGTAACTCAACCACAAGTATTGAAACAGAGCAGGACCCTGTCGGGCTCCCGGGCACAGAAAGCTTTCTGTGCCCCCCATTTCTTGTTTGCAGGGAATAGGCTTCAGCCTCCATGACCCTCCCTGAATTCCAAACAGCAGGTTCAAACAGCTGTTAGGAGGGGATGCAGAGACAAGGGAGGAGCAGTCAAGAAACAATAGCGCAGCCTTGGGGCAGGCTCCTGGTTCCCCCTCAAGGGATACACAGAACAGTATCTTTGAGCTCTTCTGCAGAACTAAAATCCCCAACAAATGGAAGATGTTAACTATTTGATGAAGCATTCTTCATTCCAGAGAGAAGGTCACAGTTTGATAAGGTCAAGAACCACAGAAGCTCATCAGGAGACCACCTGAGGCTAGATTAAAGGAATGCAGGCCCTGCACCCATCCTGACCCTTATCAGCAATCCAACCCTCGAACCACTGCTATAAAACTTCTCATCAAGTCCCCTCAGTTTGGGGACACACAGTTTTTGAGGGCACGAGCCCATGGCGTCCCCCTTTGCCTGGCAAAGCAATACCTCTATTCTTTTATACCTCACCCGAAACTTTGACTGCAAGATTTGATTTGGCACAGGTGCACAGGGGCTGAGTTTTCGGCCTCAAGTCCACTGCACAGGGCCATGGGGGGGTGGCACAAGCATCATGGCCATTCTTGCCTTGTCTTTCATCTTGTCTGCTTCTGGGCACGGCACATGGCCTGTAGGCTATATGCACAGTACATTTGTTCACACAAATGCTGGTGCCTGGCCTGCTTGTCCAATGTCTCTCTGTTTGGCTCATTCCTCCCCACCCTTTTTCTCCCTCAGGAGGCTTTTCTTGACACTGGGAGAGGTTCAGTAACTTACCAAAGAGTGTGCCATGAATTCCTGGCATAGGTAGTAAGAACAGAACGCAGGGCTAAACTTTCCACCTACACTTAGACGGAACTTAGAAAAAAAGTGGTGAATTCACAGCCAAAAAAGAGTTGGATCATGTGTCAGAAATAAATAGAGGGCCAAAAGCTCACCAGAGGCGGGATTTCCCAGTTTTTTTTTTTTTTAAATGAAATGCTACAGAAAGTACACTGACAAGAGAGAGTGACCTGTATTCTTAAAGAAGGAAGGGAAAGAAGAAAACACATGCTTTCCTGCAGACAGACAGACAGACACAGACACACACAGACACAGACACACACAGACACACAGACACACAGACACACAGACACACACACACACACGCACACACAGTGTATCCTGCTTATACTTTGTGTGTATTCCAAGATCCTAGAACCCAGGGTACTATCAAAACCAATAAGTAGCATTACAAGGGTTAAATAAGTTATCTTTGGTTGGAAATGGCCTTGACCTCTAGTGACTGGTGGTCTGGAAGGAGCTATCAAATCAAAAAGAAGTTTCCCTTTACTTCAAATGCTAAGTTTGCTGTTTTTGGATCCCAGGGTCTGTGGTTCAACTCCCAGAAGGGATGTGTTAACACTTCATACATCTGATGGAGGAAGGATGGCTATTTTTAGGAAATTCATTTTCAGAAGCTAAATGCCTTTAAATTACATGTATACACATTTATACAAACTGCAATGCCTCTATTTCTGTCTTGAACCATTATTATTAAAGTGAGCTGGGTAATTTTCCTAAGTTAATTTATCACTTAAAAAGTATTGGTTTAGAATAATGATGGTTTTCCCCTCATGACTGCCTGAGAAAGCATCTCTTCCTGTAGTCATGGCCAATACACTTCCCCAGTGGTTTTCGCTGAACGTCAGCCGTTCAAACATTCCCAACCTGTACCTTTAAAATGCTCAACACAGAGAATTCCCCGTGGGTTAGTCAACTACTGGCTCATATACAAAGAAAATACTGTATTTTGCTCTGAAGAGCTTTCTGCGTCAGTTTAAACACAGTGAGACAGACACAATATCCCAGAGAGAGGAAAACCTACCTTATTACATTCCTGACCCGAGAGAAAGGATTTGCCCTGAGGACATAAAAGGAATCTATAGGGGTGTGGGGAGAGTTATTTAATCCTAAACATAAAAACAGTTCATAATGTGGCATGACAATGCTTTTAATCGCTGACATAATTGTAATATGTACATATAATATGATACAAGGAAAGCAAATGCAGTTTGCTTCTCAGCCTTAAAGGCTTTCTTCCATACCCTCCTTTAGGTCTTCTGCATTTTGTACATGCTTGGGGGAATTTTCAGGGGGGAGGTAACGTGATATTATAAGGATTCTTTCTCAGTAAGATCACATCTTGTTCCGATTTGAGTCGATGCATCTGTATGCGGCAAGTGTGGTCAAGCAAAACTTTGAGCTGCATGAATGCAGTGTTTTACAAGTCTTCCCTGATTTCCTGTGCAAGTCCACAGGCCATGAAATGATAGGCAGAAGACTGGGATTTTTGTTCATATCGCAAAGATGCTGGGAGGGACCCAGCATCTCAGGTGTGAGTGCTGTGAGCAGTTCCCATTTCCCTTTTATGGCTGTATAAAAAGTTGTTGTTTTTTTTTAAACGGGGGTTTAGGTTTGGGTATCCTTCCCCTCTGATGTTCCCATACACGACATAATCGAAACCGCAATTGCCATCTCCCAGGGAAGAACTGCATCCTTGCCTTACTGGTTGGGAGGCTGATAAAGAAAGGGGACACTTGGAGAAGTTCAGCTCCCGCGCCACCTCTTCAACATTATTTATGGAAAGGATTTTACAGCATCCTTAAAAGCGGCTACGTGATGGCTGCACTGCCAACTTTGCAGGTCAACTTTTTTTTTATGCCAGGCTGCCTGTGACCGAGGGGTTGTCAAGGTTCACATTTTATTACAGTGAATGTTACTGACGTTCCCTGGCGGAGCCCACGATCATTCTAGATCACGGAGTATCAGAGCCACTGCTGCTCTCAGCAGTCCTAGGATTAGAGGAGCAAAAGAGAAGAAAGCGTACAACACAATGGAAATTCAACGAGAGAGAAAGAGGCGGAAAAGGATGAGCTGAGCTGGTGTCCCAGCTGGACGTTAGGGTTAATTGTGCCCTAACTCTAATGGAACCTTCTGCTTTACATTGGGGATGGGTTTATTTTGCACGAGTGTGGTTTCCCCCCCCCCTTCCAGGCTGCTTCCTGAGTCGAAGGACTGGATCTCATTCATCTTGGTGCCCCACTGGCCTTTCCTGTGACTTCCGCACGGCAGGTGCTCAGCCGAGCGACATGAATCCGAGATACGATCCCATAATCTCAGTTTCCTCATATTTCATTGTAGCTGGAGTTGGCTAGATGCACTAAAAAGATTTTCTCAATCTAACTCTCATATCCATGTTTTTCTTGCTGTGCTTTGGACGGAAACTTAGGCTCTAGGGCACAAGACGTCTCCTAGGTGCCTGCTGCCCAAAGACTCTTCCCCCCCCTCCTTTTTTTGGCAAGAGTCAAGGATCAGGCATTCTTTGTGGTTCAGATGTTGTCATGAAGCTGACTCCACCGGGTCATCTCAGGGTAAGGCTTGGAAAGAGGAGGTAAATGATGGAAGTGGTCATTAGGGACTTGGGTGAAGAGCTGACTTCATTTATTTTATAAGTAAACTGAGACGGCAGAAGTAATCAATATATGGCACCTCTTCTAAGGGAGTCTCACCACGGGCTCAAATTCCAAGCATGTGACAGAGAACACTGTATTTTCTTTATACATATTTTTAAAACCAGCTCCTTTACTTCATCTTATCTGAAGTGCCCAGAAAGCCTGTAAAAACCATTCAAAGGATGCCCAAGATTAGATGCAACAACTGCTTCTCACCCCAGCAGGATGTGGGTTATGTCAAACAAATTGGTAATGAAACATGAATGGGCCTATTCCACAACCATCCAGTTACATAACTTTTCTCTTCTTTAGTGCCTCAAAAATAAATTCCGTTTCTCACCTTTAACACCTCTCACCAGACTATGAAATACAAAATGCATGACTTTTAACAAGGAAGCAAAATAATGAATTACAGCATTTCAACAGAGCACTTAATTTTATTGGCAGAGGTTCTAAATGGTGTTAACATAATATTGGCTCCACACAAATTACACTGACAGAGCTGACTTAATGCTCAGGCCATGGATATTCTCACCTTCTACATTACTCACCGAATTATCCTTCAACTTCGGACATCAACAGTCAAATCGCCTTTTTGTTAAGTAAAGCTTTGAGGTGAGTTTGGACTAACAACTTGAATTATTTTCTTTCTTTCTCTTCTGCCGGAAAGTATTCTTTTTCACTCCAAATCTACTTCAGTGGCCCTTCCCTTTCCTGCATTTCCTCCCACGTGAGTTTTCAGCTTCTACGGAGTATCATGGACACAAGGATTTAACTCTCCTTGAAGCGTATCCACAGTTTTCTATAGTTAGTGTCAAGGGACCTAAAAATTTGCAAGTTGATTTAGTTTATAAATTAGATGATTCAGATGAGTGGAGTTTCTTGTTGAAAAGAGGGTACCATACCATTTTCTTCACTCTCCATTAGACATAATTGCATGATCGGAAGTTACTATCGATAAAAGTCTAACTTCAGGGACCTCCCTGGAGGTCCAGTGGTTAAGACTCCACGCTTCCAATGCAGGGGGGAGGGTTTGATCCCTGGTCAGGGAACTAAGATCCCACATGCCGCGTGGTATGGCCAAAAAGAAGGTCTAACTTCAGATGGCATAAGAAAAAAGGAAACCAACTGGATTAACATGGGAGACACACAAAAATGACCGAGAATCCCTGCTTCCATCACTGTATACAGAACAACAGTAGCACTGAAGAGTCATGCCCTAGACCTGCTACTAAAGCAGCAGAGTCTTGACTTAAGTAATGTGGTTCTTTGGATACATCTTCTGAACCAGACCTCACAAAAACCCAAAAAGGCAGAAAAAGCTTTTCATTGATTTTACTGCATTCCATTGGCCCTGGGTTCCTGAGGCTGTATGGACCACAGAAGTAGGCAATTATCCATCACTCTCCCATAATCCACAGCAACTTTCGAGCCATCCAGGGTGGTTCTTGCTCTCTCATCCATTTCCCTCTTTTAGAATCTTCACAAGCTATATCTCCAAGAACTCTACATCAGCGGTTCTCAAACTCTTGGGGTGAAGGACCGTCTTGCCCCGTCCCATCTGTAGCAGAGGGATGGACAGTCCAAGGCTCGACTACGCTAGCGCACACGCCTACCAGTTCGACCACCGCCAACCGGGCTACACGCTGTTTAATGAGAGAAGCCACCGATCACACTATCGGATGCCAAACTGGTGACAGTGACCAAATGCCACGAAAGTCTCTGAATGCAGACTGCCTATGCCATCGCTGGATACACTTAGTCACGGTGCACTACAGAACCAGAAGCAGGAGGGGGGTCAACCACACGCTGAAAGCACTGTGCTCTATGCCTCCTTGCTGAGCTGCCGTGGACCCGAGGGCTATGCGTGGGGGTCCACAACTGACACGTTGTACCCACAAGAGAAGACCCAACAGTGGTCTCTCCCCTGCACGGACAGAAGGGACAGTCCCCCTGTTCACAGAGGGGACTGCCTGATCCAAGCACACCCTCTGTTGACACTGTTGAGAGACGGACAGCATGGAGGGAGGGTAAGAATTTATATGTGTGTTTGCTAATGTGCCCATAAAGAAATTCCGGACAGACGCAAAAACTAACAGTTATTACTTGTAGAGGGAGCTGAGAATTGGGAGACCAAGGAAAGATGGAGACTGGGACTTCCCTGGAGGTCCAGTGGTTAGGACTCCGCACTTCCACTGCAGGGGGCACTGAGTTCCATCCCTGGTCGAGGAACTAAGATCCCGCAAGCCCTCAGGCTCAGCCCAAACAAACAAACAAACAAAATACTAGGCTAATCACATTATTTCCTACCAGGGCACTCTAGGGGATCCCAGTTTTAATGGATAAATAAAAATGATGTGTAATTATCATATCAATTGCTAAAAAAAAAGGGATGGAGACTTCTTGATGTATACCTGTTACAACTTGTGGCTTTTTAACTCCATGAATGTATTTCAATTTGAAACTCTACAAATAATATTTAAAAAACCCAGAAAACACAAAGTAATTTAAACAAACCCTAAAACAAAGGCATGGGTGGAGATGGGAAATCTGCCACCACCCTAGGGGACAAATAGCACCCCTTACATTCAGGTAGATGCCAGCAACATCCACCATCACAGGAGGGCCATGGTAAGGCCATGTTCTCTTACCAGCCAAAAGGGAAGGACTGTGAAAGACTCAGAGTGAGAACAGAGTTTATAAAGAATGAATTGAGGGCTTCCCTGGTGGTGCAGTGGTTGAGAATCCGCCTGCCAATGCAGGGGACACGGGTTCGTGCCCCGGTCCGGGAAGATCCCACGTGCCGCAGAGCGGCTGGGCCCGTGAGCCATGGCCGCTGGGCTTGCGCGTCCGGAGCCTGTGCTCCGCAACGGGAGACGCCACCAACAGTGTGAGGCCCGCGTACCGCAAAAAAAAAAAAAAAAAGAATGAATTGAAAAACCATCAGGAAAGAAAACTAGAAATAGCTGCTTGCTCTTCCCAAATAGGATAAAAGAAGCCAGGATGCCTGCACACAGGAAGCACTCGCGTGGAGAAACAAGTAGGTGGGAAGCTGGCGGGAAGGAAGATGTTTAAACATCCTCTGGCATCCACTCTGGACGCAGCAGGGAACTGGACGGGCAACAGAGAAACCACATCAAATCAAATCAAGGTGTGGAGCACGAACACAGATACATCCCCAAAGACAAAAGTAGAAGAAAGAAAGTAGAGGTAAACCAAATCATTGCAAATGAAATGGCCTAAGCATAAACCAGACCTGCAATTAGTGTAGAACGACCTAGATATACTTGGCATCATTAAAAAAAAAATTCAAGAAACAAACAGAACCAAGATATAGCAGTATCCTTCCACAGAGGAAAACACAGGTTAACATAATTTTGCTACATGCTGGTCAGAAATAGGACTAGAGGCCCTGCTCACATATTAAACGACTGGATAATCTAGTGGCAAGAAATGATTGAATGTTTATTTAATCCAGCTTTTCACTGGCCACCCATCATTGGAAAATGTTGAATTATAGGGGTATAAGAGAAAATAAAATTTTCCCCCTCCCAAAACTTGACTCATCGAAATTGTTACTAATGTAGGAAGGAAATTTTTTAAAAAGTTTTCCCTCTTGACAAAAAGATGGGAAAAAAAAAAGATCTCAAGAAAGAAGCCATTACATGAAAGAATGAAGAGCAGAAGTCCAATGAACACACAGGGCAAAGTATAAAGATTGTTGAAAAGACTGTTATAAATGTAAACATATAGGGACTGCCCTGGTGGCACAGTGGTTAAGAATCCGCCTGCCAATTCAGGGGACACGGGTTCGAGCCCTGGTCCGGGAAGATCCCACATGCCGCGGAGCAACTAAGCCCGTGCGCCACAACTACTGAGCCTCTGCTCTAGAGCCCACGAGCCACAACTACTGAGCCCGCGAGCCACAACTACTGCAGCCCGAGCGCCTAGAGCCCGTGCTCCACGACAAGAGAAGCCACCGCAATGAGGAGCCCGCGCACCGCAACGAAGAGTAGCCCATGCTCACTGCAACTAGAAAAAGCCCGCGTGTAGCATCGAAGACCCAACACAGCCAAAAATAAATAAATAAATAAAACAAAAAGGAGAGAAAGAATTGTTTAAATAATAAATTATTTGTCCTGCAAAATAACGTGCAGGTAGGGGATTTTTTGATATCTGTGTTTCAGTAATTAGAAATTATGCATTTAACTGTGTATAGGTACAATGTGTAGGCAAGCATAGCAATATTTAAAACACTCTATTAACTTTCAAATTGGCCATGGTAAAAATAAAGAAAATATGGCAACACACATACAGACACACATCCACACACATACAGAGAAAACTTGAAAAAGCACACGAAAATTCACATTCAAAATGAATGTCTCAGATCTACCCACTATAGGCAAACTCTCTCAGATGGTAATAAACATAACTATAAACCTCAGGGAGTCACTGAAAACAAAATTATAGAAATTGTTAAAAAATAAACAGGTGGGTGTGATATTAGTGATATTAATCTTAATATTAAACAAATTAAACAACAAAGTTGTACTGATAAAGTACAATCCTTAAAGGAAAGCAACACTTTTCTCTACCAAATAACCAAGCACCAAAATATAAAAAGCAAAACCTGTTAAAATTATAAAGAATATAGCTAGAAACATAATCATATGAGATCTAATACACCAGTACCAGTTTCAGAATAAGCAGACAAAGAAATAGGGGTGACAAAACGATTTTGACTAACACCATTAAGACAGCTGAATGAATGAATATTGCCTCAGACTATTTGTACTTGTGCAAAAGAATGTTCAAAGAACTGAATGTGTATCACACAGTGAAAACAATCTCCATAAAATATTAAAAGCAGACATTGCACACACCCAAATCTCTACTGACTAGATAAAATTACAAAATAATAACACAAGTTTAAATGTGCTAATAAACAAACAAAATCCTAGGTCCAGGGAACACGCAAACCATAGTGTCCTCGTTGGCATAGTTATGAAGAAGCCATTTGGCTCTGCCATGTACTGGAAATGTGACAGCGGACAAGCTACCAAAACTCTATGACTTGGGTCCTTCATCTATAAAATGGAGATTTTAGGTTATGAGTGGATGAAATGAGTTAACACAGCACGCTCTTAGTACAGTGCTTGGCACATAATACCTGACTGAAAACCAAGAATTAGCTGGCTGTTAGTAGTAGCAGAAGCTATATTATTACTGAAGTGCAGGGTCCGCAAAGACAAGGATTTTTGACTGTTTTGGTCACCAATGTATCTCCAGAACCTAGAACAGTGCCTGGCTTATAGCAGGGGTTCAAAAATATTTGACAATTTAGTGATTTCTTATCTCCTGAAAAAAATAACCCATAAAAATAACTACAGACGATTTTGAGATAGCAGGACTGTCAAACTCTATGAGAGTCAAAGTGAATTAAAGTGAAAGTTAACATCCCTAAGTGCATTTATTATTTTAAAAGAAAAAAATAATATTTCACTCTAGAAATTATAAGGAGAAAGCAAAAATCAGCCCAAGAAGGCATGATAGAGAATAATTGAAAAATAAAAACAAATTAAAATTTAAACAGTAGAATTAGTAACTAATCCCAGAAACGGATTTGGGGGAAAAAAGTAAAAATACAAGATGAAACCAATGACATACCCAAGCAAGTGGGAGAAAATGCAAACCACAAAAACAAACAAACAAATAAACAAATAAATAACAGTGGTACAATGACGCACACAGAGGGCATTTATCAAAGAGTTTAAATAACCACAGCCTGAAAACAGTAAAGTTGAAAATCTCAATGAAATGGGTGACTTTCTGGAAAAATAAACATAATTCAAATTGATTCAGTGGTAAAAAACTGCAAAGTTCCTCAAACCATAAGAAAAAAAATTTAAGTCACCAAATGATTTTATTCTCAAAAGACTCCAGGCCCAAACAGTTTTACAGGAATGTTATTTCAAACATTCAAGGGCCAGATTATTATGCTATGCAATGCTCTCTGGAGACGGAAAAGATGAAAATGATTATGAATGTAAAAAAAAAAAATCTAGAGTGACGTTGATACCAAAGTAGCACAAAAAAAGAAAAGAAAGGTATAAATCTCAGTCATAAAAATGGGGAAATTATAAATAAAAAGAACAAACTAAATCCAGTAACATATCAGAAGAATAACTCATCTGGCATATTCTGGAGTGACAAAGAACTATATCCTACACTACATCGTAATCTCTTTACATGGCAAAAAGTTCATAAAGTAACTATAACCATTCAAGATAAAATCTGTATACATTTAGGAGCAGAAAGAAGGGTACTTCATTCACATGCCCAAATTGTATCCATCTTAAATGAATAGATTATATAAAGACTGAAAACTAGAGGGACATTCCCATTAAAGCCAGGTACCAAACAGCAGTTATGGCTACCATCAGGATTATCCAACACTATTCCAAGAAATATAACCAATGCAATGAGACAGAAACAAAATATATATCTATTAGAAAGAAGATATTATTATTACTTGCAGATGATAGAAGTGTACTATTAGAAAACCTGGGACAATAAAATACAGAACCATTCGGAACACCAAGACGATTCAGGAGGCTGAGTGTACACACAATAAAAATAAACAAACCCAGTCCCTTTTCTATTAAAAGCAATAACGAACTGGGGGGGGGGGGCGGAATTTCATGCCTAGGAATGGGTAAGAAAAGCAGAAGAAAAATATCAAGTTAGAAGGCTTAGAAATAAAAAAAAATATCCCATTTCTACATGAGAAAACTGAATTTTTAGAGGATATAGATTCTTTTCATTTGAGATTTTAACAAAATTCCAGGCAAAATCCCAATGGTATATTCTTCTAAATTTAGTCAAAAATCATCCTTAAGTTAATCTGTTGAACTCAGTTCCTTTGTTTTAAAGATTTTATGTGAAGGGAACAATCCTAATTAAAAGCAAAGAATTTTACACAAAGATGTTTATTATTTCTAATAGTGAAAAAATGTTGGAAAAATCCTAGATGTCAAATAGCAATGATTAGGTGATTATGGTTATCTATATGATGAAATCAGGGTACAAAATACAAATTCACATACCAATACACTCAGTATATTCTCAACTTTTAAGAAATAGATTAAGAAGAGAGAAAATCTATAAAATTTTAAATAAAAGTTGCCTTTGGTTTTGTTGATTTTGAAGGCATTATGGATTATTTTGGTCTTTTTTTTTTTTAACAGTCATCTGAACTTTAATGTTTCCATGTTGCTTTAGTAATACCAAACCTTATTTAATACTTAGGTGAATGTAGTCTTCTCTTCAAGGGCTCTCCTCTGTATATCATCAGTATAACATTCACCATATTCTAGAACTATTAAAAGTTTATTTTAGGGCTTCCCTGGTGGCGCAGTGGTTGAGAGTCCGCCTGCCGATGCAGGGGACGCGGGTTCGTGCCCCGGTCCAGGAGGATCCCACATGCCGCGGAGCGGCTGGGCCCGTGAGCCGTGGCCGCTGAGCCTGCGCGTCCGGAGCCTGTGCTCCGCAATGGGAGAGGCCCGCGTACCGCAAAAAAAAAAAAAAAAAAAAAAAGTTTATTTTAAGAATGGATAGCAAAGTGTTTAACTGATTGAAAAAGTATTCTTCACCCCAAATTCAAACACACACAATTTTCTAAGCCATGGTGTTAAGGAGAAAATCAATATTCATTAATGCATTCACTCAACAATATGTACAGAATACCTACTATATGCCAGGCCAGTCTTGGGAATGAGTAAATAAATTTTCTACTTTCATGGTGCTTATAGCCTTGTGGTGGAAGACAGACAGTACAGTGATTAAAAAAGAATGTTTCAACAAGATGTGGTATATATATATATATATATATATATATATATATATATATATATATATATATATATATATATAATGAATAGTACTCAGCCATAAGAAAGAATGAAACAATGCCATTTGCAGCAACACAGATGGGTCTAGAGATTGTCATACTAAGTGAAGTAAGTCAGACAGAGAAAGACAAATATCATGATATCACTTATATGTGGAATCTAAAAAAAAGGATACAAATGAACTTACTTACAAAACAGAAATAGACACACAGACATAGAAAACAAATTTATGGTTACCAAAGGGGATAGTGGGCAGGCAGGGGAGAGATAAATTAGGAGCTTGAGATTAACAGATATACACTACTAAATATAAACTAGGTAAACAGCAAGGACCTACTGTATAGTACAGGGAACTATAGTCAAAATCTTGTAATAACCTATAATGGAAAAGAATCTGAAAAATTATATATATATGTATAACTGAATCACTTTGCTGTACACTTGAAACTAACACAACATTGTAAATGAACTATACTTCAATAATTTTTTAATTTAAAAAAGTAACGTTGCAGGTTATGAGATATGTAGAAAGTTACAAAGCAGGTTAAGGGAGTGATGGAGGAATCATATGAGTCATTTTCTACAAGCCGGTCAGGGGAGACCTCTTCGATACTATGCGAACTTCAGCAGAGGCTTGGAGGAAGGTCTGTGGATTCTATGAGAAGACTGATCCCAGCTGTGGGAATGGCAGGTGCAAAGGTCCTGTGGATGGTGTGGCCTTGGTGTATAATTAATAGCAAAGGAGCGCATGGGGCTGGAGGTGAAGGAAGGATATGAAGGAAAAACAGTATTTGGGCTGTAAAAATTAATAGGAAGAGCCATTAGACACTACATTAATTGCATATGTTTAATTACCTCCCCAAACCCTCTTAAATTTTACATTGCATTGCAATTAAAACATTTGGAAGTTCCAACATTCCAGCATGTTGGAACTGATGAATTCTCTGAGTTTACATGCATCTATAGAGGCCAGCAGCTTTATAACGTTTTATGAGTACAGACAAAGCCCTTAATCCCAAGATCCAAATGACAGGTCTGCAAAAGTCATGAGTGTACTGGAATGAAGACTTCCAATGAAGCTGGGAGCTTTGAGAACAAAATAAAATGCTGGAGACCTAAGCCATCAACATCCTCTGTAATTATTCACTGCATTAACAAGGCTCGAATGGACACCATCGTATGCCTGCGCTGCCCTGGTTATTTCTTTGGCCTACACACATGGATGCATGGTGCCTAAAGACCAAGAACTCACCCCAGGAGAAGCACTTTAAACTTCCACTGGGCCCACGGGGCGAGGACAGGGCTGATCTTCTGCACGCTTGGCAGGAAGCAGCCGACACCCGGCTCTAGAAAAGGGCTGCTTACTCACCCGGGGCCTCCTTGTGTCTGTCATTGAGACGCCATCCACCTAGGCTGTGGTCCAACAAACCACTGACCAGGATGGGAAGGGAGGATGTGGGTTGAAGGCAAGGACATTTATTTTACTACCTCCCCAGCTTCCTGTTCAATTTCTCTTTCTCCCTTGGACTGCTCATCTCTAGTCTCCAAAGTTGAGTCAGCTGGGAGGCTCCAGTTGGTGAAAAGAGTTGAAGGGTCAGGGGTGGGGAGGAGAGGGGGATTAGGCAATTTTGGCAGGAGGAAGCGGATACTTGAAATCACGTCCTTCTCAGAGCCCCGAGTTCAGCACGGCCAAAGGATGCTACTGCTCTTAGAATCAAATCTCATGCACGTTTCTACCATAAAGAAGCTAACTGTTTTACCACTAACATCTCATTTGAATGTGTCACCCCTCAAAAGAGAACAAAACGAGGTGGTTTTTTTTTTTTTTTTTAGTGTTTATTTTATATTGGAGTATAGTTGCTTAACAATGCTGTGTCAGTTTCGGGTGTACAGCAAAGTGATTCGGTTACACATATACATGTATCTATTCTTTTTCAAATTCTTTTCCCATTTAGGTGATTACAGATTATTGAGCAGAGTCCCCTCTGCTATACAGTCGGTCCTTGTTGCTATCCATTTTAAATATAGTAAGTAGTGTGTATATGTCAATCGCAAAACAAACTTAATAAAGTAAGCAGGGAACTGGTTCTACACTAAAATACAGATTCTCCTGTACTTAAGAGAGTGTGTAAGGGACCAAAGCTCTAAGCCACATAGCCCAGGGAGCCAGGCTCTCCTGCCCCCCCCCCCCTCAGCCCCCAGCCCTGGTGGTGCACCTGCTCCAGAGAGCCAGCGGTGGCAGGGCAGAGCAGGGCTTGTCCAGGAGCTGGTTAGAAATGCAGGTTCCCAAGTCCCCTACCAGCTCTAGGGTGAGGCTCCGGACCCATGAGGGTGGGAGAAGTTCTACCTATTTACAGTTTTACTAGGGAAAGAAGGGAAGATGTAAGGCATCCAAGGAGATGAAAATACAGGACATATCATAGACTCTTAGCCCAGAAACGACCTGAGGGGCCAGCAGAAGCCAAGATCACTGAGCAGGGCTGGCGTTAGACTCAGCCAAGAAAGGCCCTAGGGGGCCCAGGGCTTTCAGGAGAGCTCCTCAAGGATGAAGACGAAGTGTGTGTCTGACTGTAGACTGGCGAACCATGCTGCTCAGCTCGACTAACATTTTTTGGAAGCAATATGCTCTTCTTAAAAAAAATAAATTTATTTATTTATCTTTGGCTGAGTTGCGTCTTTGTTGCTGCGTGCGGGCTTTCTCCCGTTGGGGGGAGCGGGGGCCGCTCCTCACCGTGGCGCATGGGCCCCTCATTGCAGTGGCCTCTCCTGTTGTGGAGCACGGGCTCCAGGTGCGGGGGCCTCAGCAGTTGTGGCACGTGAGCTCAGTAGTTGTGGCTCACGGGCTCTAGAGCACAGGCTCAGTAGCTGTGGTGCACGGGCTTCATTGCTCCGTGGCATGTGGGATCATCCCGGACCAGGGCTCGAACTCATGTCCCCTGCATTGGCAGGCAGATTCTTAACCACTGCACCACCAGGGAAGCCCTGAAGCAATATGCTCTCCATGGAGGAAGAGGTGCTCTGATTTCCACCTGGCACCCAGTTTCTTCATCTCCCTACAGACCAGGGACAGTCCATGAACTGGCCGTTGGTCTGCAGACCAGACTCAGCAACCCTGCTTCAGAGGGTCTGGTTCCAGCCTGTTCCAGCCGAACACCTATCTCCCAGGAAGAGGAGTCAGAGACGGAGCCCAGCGCCTCTTCTGGACCACACTCTAGATCCTGGGATTCTGGAATTCCCTGCACAAACAGACTCTGAGCCTGATTCTCACATCTGGACAGGACCTTTCTTGGGGTCCCTCCTTCGGAAGACAAACCATGCCATCTTCCCAAGTATATGTGTCCCTGGACCAAAGGCTAGCTATTGTGGGGGGCAGGGATGGGGTCTGGACCAGCAGGTGGGAGTATCCATGCCTCTCCAGAGCCAGAGTAGGGAGAGAAGTGGGGGTGGGAGACAGTCATCCTTGGGCCACCACATCCTGGCACAGGACTCAGAATCCTCTCTTAAATCTGGCCTTCCCAGTTGTTCGGACGACGTGTTAGACCAGGTCAAAGTATAAAATATTTTACTGAACGGTTTCTTAGTTTGACTTACAGCTGCTAAGTATTGAGGTACACAGCATGTGAGCCCCTGTTCGTACTCCTGCAGATATTAGGGGGCAGGCCTAAAAAGCCCCGACAGGGACTGAACCTCCAGATTTTGGCAGCCAGGGTCATTTCGGTTTATTCCCAAGTTGGAACACACGATTCCAAAGAAAACATCCGTCCCTTCAAGTGGACCAAACAGATGGCCCCCAAGTTCCTCAGGGGAGAAATTACTGATGCTTGGACCCCTAAAGGGGAAGGCCATGGAAACAGTGGTTGGTAAGTACATTTCGTATTTTCTTAGTACTTTAGGTAAAGAACGGTTCATTTTGATTCGGTTCTTTTTACTAATGTCTTAAGGTTTTTCAGGAATTGCTGATGATTAAAAACACACTGATGGGGCTTCCCTGGTGGTGCAGTGGTTGCGAGTCCGCCTACCGATGCAGGGGACACGGGTTCGTGACCCGGTCCGGGAGGATCCCACATGCCATGGAGCGGCTGGGCCCATGAGCCACGGCTGCTGAGCCTGTGCTCCGCAACGGGAGAGGCCACAACAGTGAGAGGCCCGCGTACCACAAAAAACAACAACAACAAAAACCACACTGATGGGGACTTTCCTGGTGGCGCAGTGGTTAAGGATCCACCCGTCAACACAGGGGACACGGGTTCGAGCCCTGGTCCGGGAAGATCCCACGTGCCGCGGAGCAACTAAGCCCGTGCACCACAACTACTGAGCCTGTGCTCTAGAGCCCGCGAGCCACAACTACTGAGCCCACGTGCCACAACTACTGAAGCCCGTGTGCGTAGAGCCCGTGCTCCGCAACAAGAGAAGCCACCACGTTGAGAAGCCCACGCACCTCAACAAAGACAGAACACAGCCATAAATAAATAAATTTATGAAAAAACACACTCATGGGAATCCTCCAGATGTTCTGAGCTCAGCTCCTCAAAACGAAGGGGTCATTCTTATCTCTTGATTCACAAAGAAAGGAGGAAAATGAAGGGCCGGTCAGCTACTGAGGAGCAATCCACATCCCCGCAGACGTCTTAGCTCTGCCCAGAACACAGGTGATGGGTGAAATAAATCATCAAGATAATGAGGTGCAGGAAGGAAATTAAAAGAAAAAAAAAAAAAAAAAAGAGGAAAAAAAGGAGAAAAACAGAACCCAGCAAGAGCTGTTTGTTGCTACACAACAGAAAGCATGAGAAAGAACGGAAAATTTAAAGTGTATTATGTAATCTCTTGTGTGCTTGCAATAAACACAAAGGCAAGACTGGGACTTACTCTGATACGGACTGCAGTCTGGACAAAAAAGAAAAAGGGTGCCAACACTCTGAATGTTCAGGCTAAGTTTTATATCCTTCATGTTGCAAAAGACTCAGGCTACATAGGCACAGTCCAAATCCGAGAGGGAACTGAGGTATTTTTTGAGGAAAAAAGATTCCTTTTCTAGTATTCTAAACACATTTGATGATTTTCCATGTCAATGGCCTTAGCACGAACGCTTTTATCTGAAAGTATCTCAGAAAAAAAAGAATGGATGTGATCTAAAAGTACGTAGCACACAAGACTGATTGCTAAAGAAAATTCTATGGGAAGTTTTCATAAATAATAACCACAGCAGGACTAGTCATACTAAAAATAAAACACACTGAGAAAAAACCCCAAATTCCAAGTTTTGGATTAGAGGTAGTTCTGGAATACAAGGGAAGTCTCTGGCCTGACACCTCCCCAAATTCTTATCTCGAGTTTGTTATCTGAGGAACTCAGAGGTTCAGCTTTCAAGTGCTTTGTCCAGCTAATTCATTTTACTAATTAGTAATGTTTTATAACAAAATATTTTTAAATAAGGAAAGGAAAAGCTTGGAATAAATAGAGAGGAAAGACTGTTAGAACTGTTCTAAAACTGAGAAGATTTCATTAATTCTTAGTTAAGAACAAATACCAACCTATTCCTCCTGTGAACACAGCACATGACTGGCTTCAGGAAATGTCTAAAAAATAAAACAATTTCCCTCAGGCTTTAAAAGGACTAATAATCCACCTAGTCCAGAACCCAGGGAAGCTCTGAAGGACGTTCATAACACTCCACACCCAATGGTGTCTAATTTAAATACCTAAGGTTGAGTTCAGGAACTCTCTTTCCTGGGGTAGCATTCCGCTAGCTCTTATTGTCAAATTAGTTTTCCTTATATTAAACCTAAATGTTTCCCTATGGTTTCTATGCATCGGGGAAAAATCAGATCCACCTTCTACAGGACGGCAACCCACCCACCAATATTTGAAAGCGGTTATCATGCCCCTAGCTCTCTCTGTCTACCTGAAACCCCCAAATCTCTCTTCCTTGGTTCTATCAACCACCATTAACAAGGCATGTTTGGGTCTATTTCTGCTTGATCCAAATCAGTATTATCTTTAGAAATCGGAATGCTGAGCTAAGTAGTATTTTCTTGCAACAATTTGAGCGTGGTTCTAGTAAAGCGTACTTCTGTTTCTGGAGTTGAGAATCCCATGAGCTAGTTTTGGCGGCAAATCTCAGTGTCTAGTAAAAGTGAATTTCGAGTTCATTAAAGGCCCTATGTTATTATCATCATTTTAAATCTCCTTGCAGTGATTTCAGTGTTTTGATTTTTCAGGATCTTTGAGGGTCCTGATTCAGTCACTAACTGGATTTGAAAAGTCCGCATAAACAACTTTGATGATAATTGCATTCTATGACTCCGTCCTGGAAACAAACACCAAACTGGTGAGCAAAACGGGGCTGGGGGCAAAAGCCCAGTGAATACATCTCTTAACGGCTGCTTAGCGTAACCATCACTCTCTGTCTTGGCCAAAGGTGCTTATTAAATGTTTTGCTGAGGTCCCAACAGGTATTTACTGCATTTTCATGGCCAACCAGCCTAACAGAATTGCCAAAGAAAACATCAGCCCGGTCCAGTGCAATGTTTTTCTTGGTGATCCCAGAGGGTCCCAGTGATTATTATTTTATCCTGTGATAAGACAAAAAACTTCTAACAATAAAAATATAGTTTCCTCTAGCATTGACTCGACATCCTCTGGCTGTCATTTTCAGAATTCATTCTCTTGCCCTCTTTGAAAGTGCAGAATGCTATCACCACCAACTTCAATCTCCCAGCCCGGCACCCACTTTTTTGTGGCTGCTCAAAAATGTCTCATATTGGTTCCTGGTTCCATTTGTAATGAACCTCAGTCCCCTGGCATCGGATAAACCTCTCTGCTTGAGAGATTTTCTCACTCAGCTGGCTTCTGATCCCCTTTGCCAATCCTGATTTTCATCCCTTTTCAGCTGGACAGGCACTCTTCTTTTTCCTGCCGTCCCCCCGTTTTGGATGGGAAGCCCCAGAGGACAGGCCTCGTGTGAACCGTTGATGCACCCTTAGTTCCTGGTCCCAAGTGCATGTTCCTTCAAATGAACACAAAGGCAAGAGCAAACTAGAAAATGAGCTGTTTTGCTTTCACAGCCCTGTGTCACCTCTAAACCATGAGTTCCAAGGAATACGCCTCCCCTTCCCCAGATTCCACAGCAGCCCTTTTGAGGCCCTAAACCCACCCACCAGCCCCTGCATTGGAGGCGGGTCAGATATATCTATGCCACACCTCTTTCTTGTCTCCACGTATGCACTTTCTTTCTAGCTTTTGTATGGATGACTTAAAGTCTAACTTTATCAAAGAATTCCATTGGGATCTATATTTTGCACCCTTGGTGCCTGCTTTCTTCGAGAAGTTGTGGTTGCTCAGTCAGAAGGGCTTTCTTGGGTGACCCCCCAACTCTCTTGCATTTGCTTCCCCTCCAGGGTCTCATACTCTGTATCCAGGCCCATCGGGAAGCTTCGCTGTCCGGTGTGAGTAGCACCTCTGTAGCTGGTACTAAGCCTTGGTACCAAGGGACTGTCCCGCTGGCTCTTTCCACCCTGGAGAAGTCCCATCCTTGCCTCTGTCCATGTGAAGGGCTACAGCTTAAAGCGAAACTAGGAAACAACAGCAGAAATGCGGGGTGGGAGTGCTGACTGACGGCTTGGGGTTTCAAGGTCCAAAAGTTCTGCCTTCTGGCAGTGTGGTTTCCAGTCCTAAGTTTAATATAATCAACCACACATATTCTCTCTCAAGCAAAAGACAAATGCATGTTTTGGATGAGTGCATGAGTTTTATCTTGAGTCAAGATGATCAACCCTAGATGGGCATCTGACTTTCACCTCTGTTTGGATTAAAGGGGTCTGATGTTTGTGAGGAAGAGTTATATTTACTTTCAGTGGTTTCCAACTTGCAGTAAATGTGGGTGTGTGTTGGGGGCAGCTTTCCCCTGCAAGAGGAAAATAGAGAGAGAGACAGACAGATAGACAAACTGACAGACAGAGGAGGACTGTGTGTTGGGGTCAGGGGTGAGGTGAGTGAATTGGGGGATGGTAGAATGCATATATTTAATAGCTTAGGAAGTCTAAAGGCCAGACCTTCATTATATGTGCCAAGCAACCATTTAAAACAAAAGAACTCGTGTATGGGTGAACAAATTAATTGGTAGCAAAGCCACTCACTAACCAGTTTAGTGGCCTTAGATAAGGTCCTTACCCTTTCTAGACTTCGCTGTACTTGGTTAAAAAAAAAAAAAGGCAGGTAGTGGGTTAGGTCGTTTTTAAGATTCTACATTTAGAAGTGATCATAAAATTAATATCCACAAAAAACAAATCAAGTTAATATCCAGCTATGAACCCGCAAACAAGCTACCGTGAAAGGACTATGGTCATTCCTCCTGAATAGAACCTCATCTGAATCACCCTTTAAATATAAAATTTGGCCAACCTGTCGGTCTATTTTGTTTGGCCAAGCCCACAGGACCTAATGCTCTGAATATTTAGTCTATGCATTTGTCCCACCCCTGTGGGGGGAAAAGTGGTGACAGTAGACGTATGGTCCACTTTGCTGAGCCCATGTGCCCACAGAGGGTAGAGCCACCAGTCGCTCTGTAGAGAAGCACCCAGACAGCCAGCTTGAGCCTGCAGCCCAGGGAGGGTAGGCAGAGCCCAGGCAAGGTGGGGAGGTGGTGGTGGGGACAGAATAATGAGTACTTCCCAGGGGCTAATGAAGTTAGAGGTAAGACCCCCTGAGAAGGCAGAGCTCATGCAAGACAGCTTAAAACATGCTGTAGGTTTGGCAGTTTCTCAAATAAATTAAACATAGAATTACCATATGAGCCAGCAGTCTTCACTCGCAGAAATACACCCGAAAGATTTGAAAATAAATGTTGAAATGAAAAACGAATGCTCATAAGAACGCAGTAGTCGACAGGTGGAAAACATCCACATTTTTTCCACAGATAAAAGGATGATAAAAAAAACGTAGTATAGTCAGACAATGGGACATGATCCGGCCATAATACAGGATGAAGCACTAACACATGCTACAACGTGGATGAACACTGAAAACACTGCTAAGTGTAAAACGAAGACACAGAAGATCATGTATTATACGATTTCATTTATACAAAATGTTCAAAATAAGCAAATAATCCAGAAACAGAAAGTAGATTAGTGGTTTTCAGGGACTGTGGAGGAAGAGGAGCAGTGATTGCTTCATGGGTATAGTTTCCTTTTGCAGTGAGGAAAATGTTCTGGACCTAGGTAGTGGCGGTGGCTGCACAAAATTGTGAATGTGCTGAATTGCACACTTTAAAATGGTCAAAATCAGTACACCCACTCTCACCACTTCTATTCAATATGGTACTGGAAGCCCCAGACAGAGAAATCAGGCAAGAAAAAGAAATAAAAGGCATCAAAATTGGAAGGAATGAAGGAAAACTGTCTCTGTTTACAGATGACATGATTTCATGTATAGAAAACCCTAAGAGTCCACCCAAGAAACTGTTAGAACTAACAAACAAGTTTAGCAAAGTTTCAGGATACAAAATCAACATACAAAAATCAGTTGTGTTTTAACACGCCAACAATGAACCACCTGAAAGAGAAATTTAAAAAGCAATCCCATTTACAATAGCTTCAAAAATAATAAAATAGCTAGGAATAAATTTAAAAGAGGTTAAAGGAGGAAGTTAAAGATCTGTACACTGAAAACTGTAAGATATTGATGAAAAAAGTTAAACAAGACACAAATAAATGGAAAGAGAGTCTGTTCTTGGATTGGAAGAATTACTATTGCTGAAACACCCATAGTACCCAAAGTGATCTACAGATTCAATACAATCCCTATCAAAATTCCAATGGCATTTTCCACAGAAATAGAAAAAAAAAAAAAAAAAAACTTGAAATGGATTAAAGACCCCAAACTGTAAAGCTCCTTGAAGTAAACAGAAAGAAAAACCTCCTTAACATTGGTCTTGGCAATGATTTTTTGGATATGACACCAAAAACACAGACAACAGAAGCAAAAATAGACAAATGGGAGCATATCAAACTAAAAAGCTCTGCACAGCAAAGGAAACAAAATGAAAACACAACCTACAGAATGGGAGAAGAAAACTGCAAAGCACATATCTGATAAGGGATTAATATCCAAAAAAAGAAGTCATCCAACTAGATAGCAACCCCCCCCCAAAACCCAAATAATCCAATTTAAAAAGATATGATTAGACATTTTTCCAAAGAAGACATACGAATGGCCAACAGGTACATTAAGAGGTGTTCAGCATCACTAATCACTGGGAAATGCAAATCAAAACTACAGTGAGATATACTCTCACACCTGTTAGAATAGCTATTATCAAAAAGGCAGGAGATAACAAATGTTGGCGAGGAAATGGAGAAAAAGGAAACTTTGTGCTCTATTGGTGGAAATATAAATTGGTACAGCCATCATGGAAAACCGTAAGGAGCTTCCTCCAAAAACGAATATTACTCAGCCATTAAGAAAAGAAAACCCTGCCATTTGAGACAACATGGATGGACTTGGAAGGCATTATGCTATGTGAAATAAGTCAGATAGAGAAAGACAAGTACTGCATGATATCACTTATATGTGGAATCTCAAAAAATAAAAAATAAAGTGAAATTCATAGAAACAGCATTGAGTCATGGTTGCCAGGGTCTGGGGGTGGGTGGGGGAAATGAATAGATGCTGGTCAGAGGGTACAAACTTTCACTTATAAGATGAGTAAGTTGAGGGTCTATATACAGCATGGTGACTACAGTTAGTTATACCCTATTGTATACTTGAGATTTGCTGAGACAGTAGATCTTAAGCGTTCTCATCACAGCACAGTAAAAGGTAACTCTGTGAGGTGACAGATGTGTTAATTAACTTGACTGTGTTCATCATTTCATATCGCATATGTATATCAAGTTATCACGTTGTACACTTCAAACATATACAATTTTATCCTTCAATTATACCTCAGGAAAACTAGAAAAAAGTTAAATAAAATGATCAAATGGTAAATTCTATGTTATGTGTATTTTAACACAATTAAAAAAGAGAGTTAAACAAACAAAAACCCTGCTGCCGCCCAGTGGATGAACTGGCCAGGCCCCCCGACCAGAATGGTCCTTCCATCCTCCGACCCGCTCTGGCCGGTCTGCGCATGCCCGTGCTTTCCTGCCTCCGAGCAGAAAGGCTAGTCCTAATGAGCTCAAGTGTCAGCGCGATATAAATTACAGCAAGGGAAAAAAAGAAACAACTTGATGCATGGCTGAGGATCTAAAAGAGGAATGTCCACCATTGTTTGTGATTATGGATCACATCACAATCTAATAGCAATTTTTATTTAATCAATAATTTCCATGCTGAACAGACAGCCCTGTTACAGAGAATCGACAAGCAGGTACTGATAGCGACAAGCCTCGTTATTAATCTTTCCTCCGTCAGCTTATCAGCCAAACTACTGTAAAAGGCACCACCAAGATGAATTTTAGAAGCCACTTCTCTCCTTTTGCCTCCCTCCCCCGCTTTTCTTTTTCCCTCTTCCATAACATATCCTGTAATGGAGACTCTACGTTTTCTTGAGTCACCTGAGGCTTGAACGGCATAAAAGGCAGTTCATATTAAGCAATTTCACAAATCGGGAGGACCTAGACCATAGCTCAGGGTTAGCCATTATAGGCTAATAAATCATACTTTCTCTTTGAGTTGTCAATCGCCGAAAAGCTTTGTACAAACGTACATCTGTAATTCAGTAAAGGCTTTTCATCTTGAAATAAGATGCTCTGGACTGATAACAAGAATAATCCCTTCTTGATCAAGAAAAAAAAAAAAAATCTGCATTTTAGCAATTAAAGCTCCTGCCAGAAGCCAAATGACTCAGTACTGAAACTCCAGCAAAGTTATCTCTGCTGAACACAAGGAGAATACAAGGAGGGCTGTGTTTTCTTGGCAGTTTCTTTGACTGCTTTATCTGGCCAGTAGGAACTGCACCATCTCTGGCCAAGTGGTCCAGGAGAGGGAAGGGTGAACACTTTCACTACCTCCAGGGAAGGATGCTGGGGAAGACCTGCTCTTCCTGAGCCAGGGCTCACCTGCTCACCCTGGAGAGAAAGCTTGTCTCCTTGGGATACATCACACTTGCTGAAGGTAACACCCGAGAAGCCGAGGTCCCTCAAGGTGGAATGGAGGGAGCACGTGAGACAGGGCTGGACCAGGTGTGTAAAGAGATCTCCCACCCCCAAATCCTTTGAAGCTGACAGAAGAGGGCTGGCACAGTTTCCTTTTCCTGACTTGAAAGACATTTTCAGAACTTGAGATCATGTACCCATAACCAGAAAATAAGGCACAGAGAAAAACAAAACAACAAAGAAAGAAAACTGATAATAGTAGCAATAAAACCATCACTACCTGGGTGCTAAAAACTTGACTAACACCATAGGAGGCATTTTCCAAAAGTCATCAGAGATTACTCTCCCAATAACCCTGGTCAATCTACTTCTAAGAGAGACAACAGGATTTTGGGAGCTTTAAGTAATGAACCTGGTCCACTCACATAAGAGACAGGGGTTTCATGGGCAAAACCACCTCCCAGGTGCCCAGTCAGCAACTGGAAACTTAGAACTGATCTCTGAACAACGTTTACAATGCCCACATTAGCTATGAAAACCATAATTGTGAAACATCTCCGAACTCTACTCCCAGGTTTAAAATAAATAAGTTAAAATAATTCCCACTTCTGAGTCTCACTTCCGGCCCTGCCCCACTCATACCCCTGCCCTCTGCAAATACAGCTGTGCAAAGCTCAGCCCTCATCTTTCTAAAGCTCGCGCGGGCTCAAACTTTCTCATCAGAAACATCGATCATCCTTACTCCATCTGGAATATAAGTGAGACTGCTAATCTAGCAGTCAGGTCACCCATGAAATGGTGCTTCTCTGCTCCATAACCTTACTTCCCACTACCCTCTGCCTTCCAGACACACTTGGTTCTAACATAACTGCATTACTTATCACTTTTCAGTCCAAAGGCACAGAATGAATCCTTTTGTAATTATATTTCTGACTCCAAGAAGTGTAAAAACCCCAGCCTTATATAACCCAGTCATAGATAAAATTCTCCCATATATTCTGCATCCATTAACCTCTTCCTACTGTTTTTTCCTCATGGAAGCTCCAGCTCCTCCCTGCAATGGTCTTTCCCTATTTAAATCCACTTTCCTTTTCAAGACCATGTTCAAATCTGATCTCCACAAGACCTTTCTCTGAGTCCTTCTTCTGCACCTTCGCTTTACTTGTCTTCCCACCGCTCTGCCTGTACATCTATCATCTTCCCAATAGCCTGCTCTATCTCTTCCTGAACATCCTGCCCTGTATGTTCTCCTTACTCAAAGGGATAAACATAAAAAGGTGTATCAACCCCAACCTGAAGTCCATAGGTCTGATGTGCATGAGGCTTTTTTCTTCTCAACACTATGCCTGCAATTTGTGTAGCAGCCACTAGGTGGTGATGATGTATTGTAGCAGGTAAGATCAACAGCCTACAGAGGTGAGAGGACACAACTGAATTACCAACATACTTATAAACTTTTTTATTCTGGTGAAAAGTTTCCTTAATCTCTCCATTCTTCAATTAGTTAGATTTATTAATGCTACTTCTCATGGATTCTATCCTTCCTTATATTTGAATAATGCTTCAGAGTTTACAAAGCACTTCCATTACATGATCTCATTCTATCCTTACAAACAAAAAACAAATTTAAAAAACTTGTGAGGAAAATAAGATCGGTATTATCTCCATTTTTGATGAGAAACTAATGATTGAAGTTGTAGGGTGACTTAGTCAAAGTCAGAAACAACTTTTGGCAGATGTAGGGATAAAAGATAAATCTCCAACACACCATCCAATATTCTCTCCACACCCTCACTCACTGATTAATGCTAGTTTTACTGTCAACTGGGGGGCTGGGGATGGCTTAAGTTTAAGGCCTTGGCCTATACATAGTCTTTTAAGAATATGCCACTTACAGTTCTCTTCTCTTGCCAACACTAATAGTTCTAGAAACAAACAAAAAAAATTCCATCTATGGCAGTATTTAGCTAATCTTAGAAAAGCCTAAATGTCTCTGAATCTTCAAAAAGTCCTTGCACTAGAAAATTGCTTTCTGTTCTTTGAGCTCTGTTTTATGTCAAAGCAGGAGCCTGATCTCCAGCCCTGCTTGCCATGGTCTCAGAAGCTGAAGTCTGAGTGACTTCCCTCGGTCTGCAAAAAAAAGAAAAACAGTGATGGAATTTCTCCACCGAGACAAAGGGCTTGGCTGGTTATGGGACTTTCTGAGAACTACTGTGTGTGCCTAACCTTAGCAAATGTGGTTTTAAAATGAAGTTCTGTCAATTAATGCACACCACACACACACACACACACACACACCATGTACATGCACACACATGCATGCGTGCACATGCACACACATAATATCTATAAATGTAATACAGAATGTGTATATATATATTTTATAAATATATATATAATATATATAGTCTTTTGCTGGAGACTGTTTAATGAGGTTATCTTTTCTTTTTAATCTGAACATTCTAAAATACATTTAAGCAGGAGAAAATTTGTCTTTAATCACAAACATACTTTTAAAATTTTTGTTGCTTTTTTCCTTCCCACACTGCAAGAGGAAAGATTAGAGCAGAACTGGGGGTAATTCTCCCTTCCCAGGGGACATTTGGCAATGTCTGGAGACATTTTTGGTTGTCACAATGGAGGAGGGGTGCTCCCGGCATCTAGTGGGCAGAGGTCAGCAATGCTGCTAACAGTCTTACAAGGAAGAGGAGAGTCCCTACACCAAGGAACCGCCTGCCCCCGTGTGCCCAGGTTGGGGAGCCTCGTTTTAGGGCAACCACTAAGGAGAACTTTCAGAAGGATGTCAGCACAATTGAACTCATAACAGGATGAGGCTCTGAATCTCAACACAGCACAAGCAAGTCCACTGAGGGATCTGGAGTACAAGGAAGGGACCCAGGGACTTCTCCAGCCCTTCTCTCCTAGGTTTCATAAACTGGGGGTCCGTTCAGCATCTTTATGCAGTTATTCACTTCATGGTGACATGCCAATGCAAACACTGCCCGAATACCAGCCTAAACCATGTTTTCATAGGCAACACGCATGCACTTAGCAGCCGGTAAATACCTTTACACTTTTCACTTAGCCACTCCGCGGCATGTGGGATCTTCCCGGACCAGGGCACGAACCCATGTCCCCTGCATCGGCAGGCGGACTCTCAACCACTGTGCCACCGGGGAAGCTCACTTTTCACTTTTATATGGAGAATCACTAACATTTTATTGAGCATAATTTTAAAGCTAATTCCCCCAACTGTTTTATGAAATAAATACTATTATTATTCTTGTTTCACGAGAAGGAATGTAACATGCCTAGTGTGGAAAGCAGGTTTTGAACCCAGGTCTGTCAGTTTTGAAACGCAGTGCATTGTACTATAGCAGGAAAAAAGGGGTAAGCCAAAATTTTCTTTCAGATAAGGTGCTATTTCTTCTTACAAAATCATCACCATCATCCTCATCGCCATCACCATCATTATCACCATCACCACCGTCATCACCATCGTCACCACCATCGTCATCACCATCATCACCACCATCGTCATCACCACCATCGTCATCACCAGCCTCATCACCACCACCACCATCACCACCACCACCATCACCACCATCATCACCATCACCACCACCACCATCTTCATCACCATCACCTTCACCACCACCACCTCCATCACCACCACCGTCATCACCATGGCCACCACCACCTCCATCACCATCATCACCACCACCATCACCATCACCATCACCATCATCATCACCATCACCACTGTCATCATATCTCAAAAGCTGACCTGCATATTTGGTCTGCTTTGCTTTGATCTTAACCAGATTTCCCACATTTCCCCAAACCCTTTCTGGTTACCCCTTATACACTTCTTCCTCTTCTGAGCCCCTAAAATCATAACTACACTCTATGGCTTCATTAGGCCCAACTTTACATTGTTTACTATGCTTTTATGTTTCCTTGTCTCCCCCTCCCATTGAGAAGGGCCACTCCAGGAGGCTCTGGTCTAAGTCACACTAGCATGTGCCCACCGCAAAGCTGGGGCAGTGGACAGTATGAAGGCTGCACCCAGGCCCTCTTCTAGTGAGTTGCTGTTTGTCAGCTCATACTTTTGCTGACAAACAAGAGGATACATGGTATCAGCAAGATCTGCTATTGGCAAGTAAACTTTAGTGAGGTAGGCAGCCCAGCCCAAAGTGACATCATCTTCTCTTGTATAAATTGTGTCCACACAGAATATTCCAAGGGACTAATTATTAGCAGAATCCAGAATCTCACCTAGAGTATCATTCAGAGCCAATCAAAAAGCTTTTGATAGAAAAATCCTCTGCAAAAGGCAGTAAACAGTTATTTGGATGAAGGTTTTGATGAAATATTTCATGGGGTCTAAAAGGGCTGAACAAATTTAAGAAAGTAACTAAGATATGATTCGATACCCATTATATCTTATTTAAAATATTGATTTGTTGTTAAGGAGCATTAGTAAAGGGAGAATTTTCATAATTCAATCATTGCTCAAGTAATTAACATACCACCCCCTAGAAAAATTAACCACAATTGTTCTGGAGTGCACTTAATCCACAGAGTTGGAGAGGACTTTGGAAAACATATAGTGAGTACCTGTCTCCTGCGAAACCTCATCCGTGGCAGGTTTCGCATCATCCTGAACCCCCTGCCTCTGCAGCTGAAAGTGGGGAAAAGCACAGCTCAGCACCCCAAGTGACTGCCAGCCAGTAAGTTTGTACCTGAAATGAAACCTGCCTGCCATCCTTAGCCTAAGGATGATCCACTTTGAACCCTTCCCTTGCTTTTACTAAAACCAAGGTTGGAGGAGGTGAAATGTCTCAGCCAAGTCCCATCCATTAGGACCACACTGGGGGAAGAGAACGGGATCTCCAGCTTCGGTCAAATGCACACCTCAGCTCAGCAACAATGAATATAAAATAAGCCTTAGAGCTAATACACAGAGGCCACCAAACCCAACAGTGCCACGCCCCAGCCCTCCCCAACTCCGCCCTGCACAACACAAATACATAAAACAAAGAGACGAGTAACCTCTTTGAGACCCTCTGTCTGTTTCTCATTAGGCCTGCTGCATGGGATCTCTGTTTGGCCTTGGACGTGGGGGACGGCACTTATTTTCACGGCTGTTTCACAGTATGATAAGTGAGAAAATAACGTTCTAAAGGGTCAGATGGTTCCAGGGAGGTCATCTCAAGGGTCAGGGCAGAGATGGCGCTGCTACTCAGAATTCCACTGGTGCCGGGAGGCTCTCACTGGTGGACCACACAGCCCTCCATGCCCCCCACCCAGTCTAATCTCCCGAGTGTCTTTATGGGAACAATTTCTGCAGGTGCAATTTAGCCAGTAACTTGAAAAAGAACGTGACCCTTGGGGCACGATTGTCAAAGGATGGCTTTGAAGTTGGTGGTTCTTCGTCTACATTTTCCATGCAGTTATTTCCAAATAATTAGGGTCACTAAATTAACTAGCAACTCGATGTAGGGAAGATGAGATCAAAATCTTCACTCATTCATTTTAGGTTTTATGTGCACACAAATCTATTTCTGCCTCTTATCGGAGGCCCCAATCACATCTGAAACTCCATTTTCTCTTAGGTAAAGATATACAATGCAACTTTAGCAAAGGGATCAAAATTAGCTGGAAAACATTTAAAATGCAAATTGGGGAACACGGTACTAATATGAAAATAATGTCTTCGCCACATCCTAACACTTTCCCGTGTTTCTACGGATGCATCAATTCTTTGCAGATTAGATGTGCTTCCTTTATATCTAAATCTCTACGATATTAAGAAGAAAGCCTTTCATTTTCATGCTGTCAGTGTATAGAATTTGTGTTCAAATGGCAGCAAAGGTCATTATAACTGTGTTCTTCTGATAAAGGCAACTTCAGCATGCTTTTAAGGATCAAAATCTGCGGCATATGAAAGCATTTAAAATCCAAGGTGGCTAATCATTGTACAAAAAGGTGAGTTTTTGACACCACGTTTAAAAGATACAAATGAAGGAGTACAGTGACGTCCTTGCCACCCGGTTGAAGCTGGGGACTAATATAAACACCTCTCATGTTCTCTGCCATTTGGTCCTACAGCCAGCAGACAAGAGCCCGCACAGCGTAATTGCCAAGGCCCTCCCTGCAGATAAGGTTATTCTGCTGGGATTAGGATGGGGAATAAAACTGGTAAAAAAAATAATCTGACCTTTTAAAGACCTTTGGAAAGAATATTATATGTGTTATTCCTTAAACGGAAAGAAAGGGTTGGGCTGGTGTAATAGAAGTTAAGCGAATTACAGTGACAGAGCAAACAGGTGGGCATTAGCTATGGTGATTATACTATTTTTATTCTTTCAGATACCAGCAGGTATGTTTTCAAGCATAACTAGACGCCTGGCAGTGGTGACCCACACCAAGGTACACGTTCCTCTTTCTTCACATGTATTCCTTTCTCCTTTTCTTAAAAAGCCTCTCAGAACATCAGTGGTACACACAACGCCATTCAGAAGCAAAAGAACCTGAGACTAACTTGGGCTGCAGGCAATGCCTGTTGGATATTTTTCAATCATCCAAGAGCCAAAGCTGGAACTGTCTTCCAGGACAGAATTAATGCAAGAGGGAAACGGGTCTCAGGAGGGTTTGGAAACCTTTCTCATCTCTGTGAGAAGCAAGGCCAGCAGACAGAATTTGAGTTGTTTTACATAGTAAAAAAGCTAAACCAACAAAACAAAACAAAAACAGAAACCACACTGGGCGAACCGATATTCTATGAGTTTCAGAATCAGATATAAGAGTCGTGCGTTTTGGAATATATAATGCACGACAGCAAAAAAGAGAATCTAATTCATCTGGGATTGAAGGGGAAGTGTGGACTTTTCAAATTATTTTGAGATGTTAGACTACGCACATTCCAGCTGTCAAGGGAAGAGAAATGGCTGGCATCTTGACAAGTCAATAATAAACTCCGTCTTAATCGAAAGTACTTTAATTAATTTTTGTACTCTATATCCTTCTTACTCTCTTATTTTAACTGTTACTAAGAAGGGGACAAAGTACATCCCAAAACCAGCTAACAAAAATATACATCTGTCTTCTTAGCTTCTGGGCATAGAAGTAAATTTATGACAAATTTAATACTAGCTGGAGACTCATGAAGCCCAATTATAATTATCTTGCTGGGAAGAGAAATTAATTAAACATCCCAGTGATAAAGACCCCACAGCAAACCTGGAATCAACACACCACGGGAGAAGGACAGGGGCTTGAAAGAGAGGAGAAGAGAAGGCAAAGGCAATATTTAGCCCATCTGTTCGGACAGTAATGGGATGGGGTCATCTTCTCAAGAGAACACGGAGTGCATTACGCTGAAAATGAGACTACCTGGCGGGCAAAGTCGGTCGAGTCCCTAATTCCCCTCTTCAACTCTGATTTGCTAATGCGAAACACATGTCTCCCTTCTGCACCAAGTTCAAATGACTCTGGAATTCCAACCGTGCAGCTCAGCGACTGAACCAGAACAAGGGGAGAACTTGTCAGGATTTAAGAGCTTTCAGCAAAGCCCTTCAATTGCAGCCCGCACCCTATTCCACGGGAGGATATCAATTATAGATAGTGACTTGCTTTTGCAGGCAGTGGGGACTGTCAGACACTAGATAGACAACCATGAAGAATCATGAATCTTTCTATTAACTGTAAGAGGGGGAAAAAGAATGGGTCATGGCTATAAATAAGGCAGAGCATCGGAATGGTTTAACACCTTGCCTCTTGGTTGTCTGTAGCATGAAATTCAACTAATTCACAAAATGTCCTCTCTCCGAGGAGAGTCACGGGAATGCAAATAGTTCACGCTTGCCTCTGTCCTTAAAAAACTGGTTTTGGCCACTGGTCTTTTTTCCATCTGCCACCCAAGTAATTAGGTGGATTTCAACTAGCTATTCATTCAGTCTACAAAAAATAATATACCGGGCCACTGCTGAAGCCACCAGATTTCACCGTGAGTAGGAAGGCACTTATATGTCTGTCACGCAAAGTAAAATCAACTTGCACGTACAAATTTGGTTTTTCTACACGTCAGATAATGAGTAAAAAGGTAGAGAATAAGCGATATAAACCAGCATCTTTATTTATGTTATTGTAAGTTAACATTTTTAATTCACTTAACTAAGTTTACTTAACTCATATAATTTATCTCAGACTAAAATTAACATCACAAAGATAATACATTGGATTTTCTCCTAATCCTGCCACGAATTTCTTCTTGCCAATTTGGAATTAAAAAATTCCGGTGTATATGTAATTCGTTTCCTAGTTTTTATAATAAAGCAGACAACATGGTGGCCATTTAGTTGACAGGTTAAGCAGCCTTGCCTTAAAACTACTCAGATCTCTCTATGAAAGCATCATCCCTACCTTAAACCTTTTGCCACTGAGATTAAATACAAATACCTGCAATATCCACTGTCTTTTAAAAGCTTTCATGTGACATATAAGGCAGGGAAAACGTGAAGGCATAACCACAACCCCCAAAAATGTTATCTCAAAACTGGCCTCTGATGAGGAACACAATTTCTTTTAAATGTAGACTCAGAATTTCCTTCCTCATTTGATAACAGCTGAACAAAAATCACAGCACTCCTTGGAAACTGCAATGACTTATCCACAGAAAAGGCACCATGAGACCGAGTCCTCTCTCAGAAGGATGTTTTAAAAGGCACAGAGCACTGCCTAGCAGCATCTCGTTTATGACGGCAGTTTTTGTACAGCCAGTTCTTCTCATGTACGATGTTCACTCACTCTATCACTGAGGGTATTCTTGGCATTCTCTCCTCTTTGGGTTTATTTCCCCACATTAAAAGAAAAATTCCAAGCTCCCCCCCCCCCTTTAGTGTTACAATGTCTGTGGTTTCCATTCAAACAATCAGCAAGAATAAAAGGCTGTTAAGTCAGGCTTGGCTTAAAAATAACACTTGCATCAAATTAAAGAGAAAGAATCAAATTAAGTTCATGGAAAAATCTGGAAATATACCTTAATTAAAAACATTTGACTTTCTAGCTCCTTGCTGTGCAGAGAAATCTAGAATTCTCTCTATACTATTACAAGGAGACATGATCAAAAATGAAATGGGGGGGAAACCCTGAGGTCATGTTAAGCCCTCAAAACATTCTGTATATGATGGATCTCAAAACCTGGCAAACCATATATTTGACACTGTAATGTAACTGCAGCATGTGGCATATATTAGAGGATAACAAATAGGAATTGTATAATCTTAGTGTTTAAACGGAGGAGGGTTACCAAGCGATATGGATCATCTAAAAATAAAAAGTGACTGTAAAAGTAAGGAGAATGGAATGGGGGTGTGTATGGTGTGTGTAGGTGACGGGGCAGGGTGGGGGTCACAAGGAAGTTACTCTGTCAGATTTGCTGTCGTATTTAAAGCTTATGAAAGGGCTCCACATAGCAAACCATCCTTAATGCCTTAATGCAACCCTGTGTTTTGACATCGTTTCATCCTTGATTATGCAAATGCCCCTCCATCTCAGCTGCTCCTGGTCCCGTATGTGCCAGGGAGACTCTACTGGCCTGAGAAAGTACCAAACAAAGATGAAGCGCGGGCCAAGGAAACAGGGCTAATCACGTATGTAGATGGGGGTACCCTGCATTATTTGAAATAACGGGCAAGGGAGCAAGGGAAAGGCTTCTGAATCTGGTGTCGGAAGGCGAGGTGAGGTTCTCAGTCGGACCACATTGCAGTTTTGAAAAATGTACATCATTAGACACATTAAAAAATATATATCGCTTTTTCCATGGAACGGCGAGGCCCGCAAGGATTGGCTTCAAGTCCAGAAACTGTGCTAATGGCTTACTGCAAACCATTACCCACTTTCTCGTGGCACGTACCAACTGCCACCTAAAATCATGGGAGACTCCTTAGCTGGTGAGGGTCGGGGAGAGGAAGGGAGGAGGGGGAAAAAGGACTTCCCCCACCTCTATGATTTTTTTCCGACTGTTACTGGGTCTTGGTTAAAAGGTTAATAATAATTCATGTCCAGCTTACTATTACTCAATAACCATCAAAGTCGCTAACTCAAAACAGTGTTTTCTCGCTTATGGGATCAGAGTCATTACACCCTCTCTCGAAGACTTTATTGAATTTTACACTAAGCTTTAGCTGACTGAACAGGTCAAGCACCGTGGCTCAGAGTTTTCTTTATTCTCAGAAAGTCATAAAGCCCCCTCCAGTTTGCTAGGCTGCTCGCTGAGAAACTTGACTCAGCATGGGGTCAGGGGAGCTGACCCCGCAGGAAAGGTCACATAGCTGTAAAGCCCCCTTCCCGGACCCCTTCACTCACATGCACCAGCTGCTCCTGGGTGTCGAACTCCCGAGAACAGCCTTCCCAGTGGCAGTTTGTCTCGTAGATGACTTCAGGCTCCTGTTTGCTTTCATCTTTGTCCCCTTCCTCCTTTACCAGGGCTGTCCCTTCGGGCTGCTCCTGAAAGGCAGGGGTGGGGAAGGGAGGAGAAAGACGGACAAAATCAGACACGATGGGACGGCAGACAGAAGAGAAAGGGAACTCTGCTCGCTATTATGTAACAACCTAAAGGGGAAAATGTGTAAATGAATCACTTTGCTGGACACCTGAAGCTGTCACATTGTCAATCAACTGTACTCCAATATAAAATAAAGAGTTAACAAAAAAAAAAAAAAGAAGAGAAATGAAAAAAACCTGATGTAGGCTTGTCTTCCTCTGGATGCAATTTTTTGGGGGGAAAATAAAATAGAGCCCAAGTCTATCAACTGGGTTTTGTGAACTGAAGAAACCAAAGATGTAATCGTTTGTGTGCATTTTTTTCAGATTTACTCAGTATACCTTCGAAGGTTGTTAACCTGTGATTAAAGGCAACGGTCCAAACCAGAACGTCGGTAAGATATTGAGGCCAAACTCTGCTGTCCTGAATACCAAGGTGAGAACAACCTAAGATGTCATCTCTTTTTTTTTTTTTTTTTGCGGTATGCGGGCCTCTCACTGCTGTGGCCTCTCCCGTTGCGGAGCACAGGCTCCGGACGCGCAGGCCCAGCGGCCATGGCTCACGGGCTTAGTTGCTCCGCGGCATGTGGGATCCTCCCGGACCAGGGCACGAACCCGTGTCTCCTGCATCGGCAGGTGGATTCTCAACCACTGCGCCACCAGGGAAGCCCTAAGATGTCATCTCTTAAGAAAAGCAATTAAACTAGGTGATGTAGTCTTTATCCAAAAGACTGCTCTTTCGGTTAAATTCTTTTCAGCATATTGATTTGTTTATTCTCCTATTTTGGAACCCAGGGAAATGGTTTACTGCTAATTCTAATTCTGTCCTCCCTGCCACTGGAGGCTGTGACGGACACTGTGTGGGTTTTCACACGGATGATGTCTTCTGGGCTCACCTTCTGGTCTCCAAGCATACACTCCCTGCCCAAGAACCACAGCATCTAAAACTTGGTGGTAAAGTCTTTAGTAGTCTTCTATGGCAGCTTTGCAGAAATGAAAAGACAAAGAATTTCCAGAATTCTGGGAGATGATTAGGTGTGTAAATTCGGGATCTAATCTGGGGTTAGATGGCAAAAGCTGTATACAAGTGTTTAGGCATAACCATCAATATGCAAGAAGAAGGATGGCTCTCAGAGTCCATGACACCCATTCATTCCATTTTCCAAGTGCTCCCTAAAAAGGAAACGTGGGCTTAAGCACTCTCAGGTTTGGGCTGAAGCAGCCTGAACATTGCAATGTCCAGATTCTGTGGACATCCACACTCTCGTCTCTGGGGATTATACTCGTTGAGCTCCACATCAGGCCCAGGGAACCTACAAGATAGGATTATGAGCAGAATCTACACATTCTTTCTTTTTTAATTAATTAATTTATTTATGGCTGTGTTGGGTATTCGTTGCTGCACGTGGGCTTTTCTCTAGTTGTGGCGAGCGGGGGCTACTCTTCGTTGCGGTGCGCAGGCTTCTCATTGCGTTGGCTTCTCTTGTTGCAGAGCACAGGCTCTAGGTGCCCGGGCTTCTGTAGTTGTGGCATGCAGGCTCAGTAGTCGTGGCTTGCGGGCTCTAGAGCACAGGCTCTGTAGCTGTGGCGCACGGGCTTAGTTGCTCCGCGGCATGTGGGATCTTCCCGGTCCAGGGATTGGACCCGTGTCGCCTGCATTGGCAGGTGGATTCTTAACCACTGCGCCAGCAGGGAAGTCCGAATCTACACATTTTAAAAATTGAGGCTCAGGATCTAAGTAACAGCAGAGACAAGATTGGAATTTTTAAACTTGTGCTTTCAGGACTTGGGGTAAAGAACAGGAATCTAAGTAGCCTTAGGTTAGGTTAGCTGTCGCTGGATCCCTCCTGGCTATGCAGGGTCTCCTGGCCAGTAGTAAGCGGCAAAATAAGAAAAAATAAGAACAGGATCATTATAAGGAATATCCCTGGTCTGCCCAGCTCAGGCTGAGAGCCAGGAGCTTGTAATTCAGGCCCCAGATCAAGGCCAAGGACTGAAGCCTGTTCACATCCTTGGTCAACAATAAACACATCCGGGCTTCCCTGGTGGCGCAGTGGTTGAGAATCCGCCTGCCGATGCAGGAGACACGGGTTCGTGCCCTGGTCCGGGAAGATCCCACATGCTGCAGAGCAACTGAGCCCGTGAGCCATGGCCGCTGGGCCTGCGCGTCCGGAGCCTGTGCTCCGCAACGGGAGAGGCCACAACAGTGAGAGGCCCGCGTACCGCAAAAAAAAAAAAAAAAACAATGAACACATCCACCCACTTACTCCAGTTTATACCCCACAAAACTGCCTGCATTTTTGTGTGTCTGCTTCTGAGCTGGAGAAACAAACCTAATTGTACTCCAGCCCTGGCCTTTTGTTAAATGTGCGGGTACGCCCAAGGCCAAGGACGCAGTACACAAGCCAATGCTGTGAAAAGACGCCAGGCTGGAGGGAGCCAGAGCCGGGCGCCTCCCTCACCTGCTGGCCCCGAGGCCCCGGGCTGGGGAGGTCTTCATCGGGTTTGATCTTGGAGCGTTTATTATGTACTAGGTCGCCGGTGCTGCTCACAGCGGACTCACTCGTGGGCTTGTTCTGCGGGTCACATGGGCAGGGACAGAGACAAAAATTAAGTTCTGACCAATGAGCAGGACCATAGCTAAAACACACAAGTCGAGAACAGCAAGCTTCTTTGGCACTAGAAGGATGACAGCTACGGCTCCTACTTCCAGAGAGCAGAGCTCGGAAAATGTGTTCAAAGCCAGGATATACTGAAAAAATGGTACAAATGAACTTATTTACAAAACAGAAATAGAGTTACAGATATAAAAAACAATCTTATAGTTACCAGGGGGGAAGAGGGGGAGGGAGGGATAAAGGGGAGATTGGGACTGACATAAACACACTATTATATATGAAAGAGATAACGAATAAGGACCTACTGTAGAGCACAGGGAACTCTACTCAATGCTCTGTAATGGCCTACAGGGGAAAAGAATCTAAAAAAGAGTGGATATATGTATATGTATAACTGATTCACTCTGCTGTACACCTGAAACTAACGCAACACTGTAAATCAATCATACTCCCAAATATATATATATTTTTAAAGCCAGGATATACATTCATGAGACAACTCTTTGTTTTTAACTCAGAAGTAGCAACTCATTGGGGCTTTTTAAAGCTAGAGCAAAAGAGATGGGATCCAGGCTTTAACGAACTCTAACAGGGCCGGGGAAAGGGACCGAATGACAGCCACCCACTTATGGGATGTGTTTTTACTGAATGGGCTACAGACAGCACAGGGTCAGAGGGAAGCCCGATCAAACAGTCTGCTTTTCCACCGAGGATAAAATGACTCTAGCAGAAGGAGCTCTCGTTTCTTGAGGAGCATACACACGGCACAAAACCTGAAGACGGCAGCCCTGGGTTGGGACCACAGGCTGCAGTACGGAAGCGTTGAGGACGCCACTGGCCTGCACGTATTCGTAGCTGATGGGGCCCCGTGGCTTTCCTCTAGGATTCCCAAGACAGACCAGGTCGTGGAGCTGTCTCTCTCACCTGTGAGGACTCGGAAGGGCCGGAGGTGACCTGGACAGGGTTCAAAACCGTAGGGATCCCGGGAATAGGCCTCTGTGTCGGGAAAGTTGGGGCAGGGTGGATGAGCGGAGGGCTGTGTCCAAAGGCCGAGCCTAAGCTCTGCTGGCGGCTTAAGATCTGCTGATGCATGTGGAGAGACACGGGTGCAGAAGGGTAGGTGAAGCTCAGGGCAGGGCTGCGGGTGGGAAATAAAGGGAAAACCATCATTTACACGGGACACAGAGACCAGCACACCTTTATACCTAGTTTTTTTAAATCCCCAAATCGCATCAGGGCTGTGCATTTAAATGAGAGGGTAAAAATGACTGACGAACTTCTCGGAACTTCCTAGAGAAAGCTGATGGCTTAGACAGGACACACATGGGCGTTGGTACAGACACGCAGACCTGAGATAAAGTTCAGCAGAACGGAAGCAAAAGGCATCGGCTCCATAACAACTATTTATTGCAATAACAAACTTTATATAACAAAGAGAATGGGTGACTACATGCTTTATAGTACTTTTCTCAGCTCCCCGTCCCACACGTTCCCGTGCACGGAGCAATTCTTTTCATCTTTGCTCACCCCGCACGCTTTCATATGTCTCCAGATCTTATTACAAGAGGAAAGAAAATCAATTGGTTAAATGTGTTTTGAACACCATGCTTGTCATATCACTCATTTGTTTGTAAAGATGGAAAGCTTGGTTCATCCTGAATGCCACCTAAAGAATTTCCATCAGTGCCGTCTGGTTACAGAAGCTGATGGATTAACCTCTCCTGGCTGAAATCGGTGATCAATGGGCTTCGATTGAGGAATATTCCAATGGGAGAGCATCCGTTCCCTCTTCCAGCTAAGGAGCATTAAATGTCTATTAACGCCCATTATACATGCTAATGCCTGTCACCACTTCATTATGCCAGAGTACTTCCCAGGCTACAGGAAGTTCTGAGGAAGTCACACCATCACCTAGAGATTTCTGGACTAGTAGGCAGTGCCAAATCGTTCTCCGCGCCACCATAGTTTAGGAATCCAATCCTCTTAAAAGAATGAAGTGCTCTCGAGGAATCTGCTGATGGCTTAAAAAACATGGATGAAACACTGTAATGGCATTTGTGACATTGCTTCCTTAAAAAATACTCAGTGGGGAAAAAAAAAAAAAAAATATATATATATATATATATATGTAGATATTCTCTCCATCCTGCTGTGTAAGGCCCAGAAAGAATCAGGGTTTCTTGCAAAGTCAAAGGTAGAATTCATGCAAATTTTCCAATCTGGTGGGTTAATTACTATTGCTGTTAAGAGCATTAACTGAGACTATAATAATTACAATAACAAAATTCAAACCATTTCAACAACTTTAAGTAATAACGCCGAAGACAGACTCCCTTCATCAATGTGACTCCACGTTTTGCCCATTTGACTACAATCCATAAAAAGGCGGTTTCAATGGGATTACATTACTATTATTCCTATGGAGAACCTTGCCTGACAATAGCTTGCCCATTTAAGACTGAATATCATTAAGAATACCCTAGGAGAATGTCACGGGGCTTGGAGGAAGTCTCCTTTCATTTTGTATTGTATTTCTTTAATAAAGGAGAGCAGAAACCTGGTGAAAACAGTCATTGTTCACAGTAAGTTAGGGGGAAATCAGTAATAATATTCTGTTTCTGCAGCGCTATAGTTTCTGCCAGTGTTTCGGAAAGCAACCATGAATGATTACAGCAAGACTTAGCTAAGGTAGCTGTGTGGATGATTGATAGGGCATTAATCAAAAGATGCATATCTGCCTCAGAATTTGTTCACAAGCTTTCTTCTAATAGCTGATTTCATGTTCACTGAGCTCTATGCCAGTTTGTCCAATTTATTTTTTGGTGTACAAGCCATTCATCAAAAAACACAATGATTTAACCCCCCCACCCCCCCTTTCCTTTTGGTGAATGGGTATTACTAAGTGTAACTACCTTATTCTATTCATTAAAAAAACAAAGGAAAACTAAAAGACCCCACTACACTCATATTTATAATGTGATATGGACTTTGCACAAACCTCCATGCGTCTTTCCTGAGTTTCATGAGCTTGAACGAGCAGGTGGGCGTGGGAAGGGGGCCCCTTGGGTCATGTACACCTCTCATTCTGGGGGCCCCAATATTGGGGGGCTCAAAAAAGTCAGGACCCAATTAAGAATCCAGACCATTCGAGAAAACGTTTCACAAGGCAGAAAATGCCCTCAGTTTTGTATGTAATGCAATGTACAAATGTTAATAGCCAGACAGAGTAGGTCTCTTTTTACTTTTAAAAATATGTGGAAGACAAAAGGAAGGACCAGCATTGGTGCTGCAGCCCCCTGTCCCCAGGTGCAAAGTCTCTGACCTCAGATGCAGGAGAGGCTGCGACAGCTTTCAACCCATGTGGGTAACATCCCCTTTTGGGGCTGCGTTTTCGCTAGTCAAACCAGGGGACAGGAATAAACCTTCCCCAAAATCCATGTCAACTATCAGATTCCAAAGGACATGAGAACATACAGGATGGACCAGCAGTCCCCGATTATTCATAAGGAGGGACTGCTAAGGGAAGCCCTCTCTCCCCTGCGTGCAAAGAGCTGGGCAACAGTGGACACAGGGGAAGGCCTCGTGTCACCCCACAAGAGCGGGCGCTGCCCTCAGCTCCTGGAAGGAAGGCTGCTTGCTCCGGATTACAAAGCGTATTTAGGATTTGATGACAGAAGCTGATGTTTTTGGCTCTGTCACAGCGTCGGTGAAGGGACTGGAGAGTCAGGCCGACAGCCTGCGGGGCTGCCCACGCAGCTGTGTAAGGAAGAAGCAGAGGATGGGTGATGACCAGGTACCGCAGATGATGTCAAATAGAACAGAAAACAATGCCGTCCTCCCAGGAGCATGGAAAGAACCTCCGAGGACTTCCCACCGGTGGGTGGGGGCAAGAGATCGGGACCACCCCCCCACCCCCACCCCGCTCTCTGACCCCCAAGTGAGCTTTCTTAAGCTCTGCATCCGGTACTTGCTGTGTCCTTCCAGAGGCCAGCCTAGCTGCTTCCTTTTGGTCACTCAGATTCCAGCTTAAATGTCACCTGCTCAGACACAGGGGCCTCCTGAGCCCGAGGCCCCCATCAAAACAAGCGCCCCTCTGCAGCTCCTCGCCCCATGATGCTCTGTTGTTTGACACTCGTATTCTCACTGCAGGATGAGGCTCTCTGAAACCATGTTCTCTCCCTCCCTCTGCAATGGGAGGTCTAGGGGATCTGGGCTCTGGTCTGTCTTGTCCCCCACTGACCCCTGGTGCCCGGAACACTGCCTGGCACGGGGCAGCCCCTCGAGATGAGTCAGTGAACCACTCATACCGAACCACCCCCGTTAGGTATGAGTTTCTTGCTGCTGCTGCAACACATCACCACAAACTTAATTGTTTTTAAAACAAAATACGCTTGCCATCTTAGAGCTCCAGAGGTCAGAATTCTCAGATGGGTGGGCAGGACTGCATTTCTCTGGAAATCCCTGGCACCTGGCCTCTTCCCGCTTCTAGAGGCTGCTTCCATCCACGGCTCATGGCCCCACCTCACCCCGACCTCCTTCTCTGATTCCCTGTAACTCTGACACCCTCCTGCCTCCCTTTTATAAGGACCCTTGTAATTATACTAGGGCCACCCGATCATCTCCTCATCTCAAAACCCTTAACTGGACACCAAGGATGACCTACTGCATGATTCCACTGGCAAGTTCAAAACTGGGGAAAACTGGGCCACACACTCTAAGTTCAGATGTGTTAAAGTCTACGTGGTAACCTTTGGAGGTAACCTTTGGTGCCCAGCTTCTTTGGTCAAAATTGTATTTGTGATATCTTTTCATGTTGCTGCATTTAGCTGAGTTCCAATCATTTCCTTTGCTGAATAGTATCTTAGAGTCTAAGTACAGCACGCTTGCTACATACGCTTGCTCCTTATACGTTCTATGCACTCTCTTTTGCTGCGTCTCAGGTTGTTGTGGTTTGCTATGACACATAAAGCTGCTACGAAGACTATTAAAAAAACAAATAAACAAACAAAAACTCTTAACTGAATCACAGCTACACAATTCCTTTTGCCCTGTAAGGTGATATATTCACAGGTTCCAGGGAGTAAGATGTGGACATCTTTGGGGGCCATTATTCTGTATACCGAACTCAGAACAGTCACTTCAAAGAAAAGCAATTCGACAGCGTGTTTATAAAACAGTACAAAGGTAGTAACAGTACAAAGGTCCTCTGTGCATTTTTATAGAACTTCAGCAGCTGAGGACAGACTGCTGGTTACAGAGGTCAGAATTTGTTTTGAAAAGTAAATTCGATTTTTAGAAGCCCTGAAAAAAGATCTTCCTCAACAGTTCATGTATGCGTTCCATAATTTCCTAGAAAGACTAAGTATTGACATTGTTGAAAAACTTTACACATCGCTTCTGTCTCCTCTCAAGAAGGACACAGTCTAGTCTAAAACATGGTCCACCTGAGCTTTATGACCTCAAAGCCTTTACATTTCTGCTCACCCTGTTCCTTCCTCTGGATCAATTGAACAGCAATTAAGTTTAAGTTCTGAGTTTTGAATTCTCTTCACTCAACATTTAATCAAGTACTATTTAAAAAATTTTTATAGCATTTACTTCTCTTCTAGATGACATGAGAGATGGGATCATTAAAAACACACATTTATAAGAATGTGACTTGCAACTGTTAATCTATATTTAATCGATAAGATCGTTAGAAAGTGTCAGATGGCCCAGATCTTTCCAAGCAATGTGCTAACACAGTCACCCAAAAGTAAGTGTTAGAGAGGAAAGGAAAAAGAATTGCCAAGGTGATAAAGTCTGAGGAATACAGCCCCAGGGTTCAATACCTGAATGTGTGTTCCAAATGTCCCACCCCAGATATGGTTTGTAGCAACATTTGGAGGAGCTTTTAGAGACTAGTGTTCCTCACAGAACACTTTGAGAAACAGTCTTCTAGGACAACAGAACAGTCTGCAATAACCTATATGGGAAAAAAAATCTGAAAATGAATGAATATATGCATATGTATAACTGAATCACTGTGCTGTACACCTGAAACTAACAACATTGTAAATCAACTCTACTCCAATAAAATTTTTGAAAAATTATAAAAGGAAGAAAAAAGAAAGCCAGAATAAATTAATTCAAATGTTAATCTGTCCTGTATTTTTCTAAAAAGCAGAAAATGAGAAAAATGTGGATTTTCGATCTCTGACTATAGTGTGTGTGGTGTCCTCATCCACCAAGTATAATTTTTACCCATCAAAACCGATTTATGGCTAAAGTCTTAGTTTTATAAAATACCTTAAAGGAGCACTTGTTACATGGTAGGCAGTGACCTGGGGACAGAATTCTAAATAAGGATAAGTACTGAGGTCAATTTCCCTTTTATTCTTTGTTCTGAGCTGAGTTAAAAGTGATCAGCAAACCGCTGTCTGAGTGGGAACTATTTCTTCTATTTTCCAAAAATTTAATGTTAAAATTCCCAAAGTCTGAATCGTTGAGAAAGTTTTGATGTATTTATTCTCCATCACAAATCCGAAGTAACGTTTTGCCAATACACTTCTCAAACTGGGGTCAAATTTTGCAAACCGGTTTCATTTCTGAATATTGCAGTAAATAGCCCAGTAACCCCTCCCTTATCTGGAATTCTTCTGTCTGGGAATCTCAACAACTATGCTCAATCTGGTTGAAATCCGGGGTGTAAGTAGAAAGACAGGATGTTAAACAACTAAAATAAATACCATAATATGTTTAACTGAATAACTGAATCAATTTGCTATACAGCAGTAATTAACACAACATTGTAAATCAAATATACTTCAATTTAAAAATTTCTTTAAATAAAAAATAAATATCGTAAAATCCACACACTCTTTCATTAATTCAACAAGTTTTAGCTGAGTACTGTCTACAGATCCCTTTTATATATCCAAAGAATAAAATAATTATTTGTAACTGGAAAGTTACATATTAATTATAATCAATACATACAACTTTGAGATCCACAATCATGGTTGACCTTCACAACAAACATTATTTTTTTCACACCGAGGAAGTGATGTGCCTCAACATTTGTACAGAACCTCTCTGATCAATCTGTAAATTCACATTTAATTACAGAAATGCTATATTAGTGGGGGACCCTAAAAGTTCATACTGTAGAAGAGCATTTAAGATTTATTCAACCTTACTATACATATAGGCATTTCAAAGTCATTAATATTCAAGTCAAAAAGATAAAAAAAAAAAAACAATTAAAATAGCATGCGAGACAAACCTGAAATGTATTTTAAAAACACTTCAGGAACTCTGCACATGGTGGAGGGTAAGAGGATGGAGGATGGTCTGGATAGCTTAATACCAGTACAATAAATAAAGCGGCATGATGCGGGCTGCTGTAGTCCTTCATATTGGGAGGGCAGAGAGAGCCAGTTACAATATTGAAGAGCTCTGTTTCTAAGTAAAAATGAATGTAAAAAAGCTCGGGGGACCTCCCTGGCGGTCCAGCAGTTAGGACTCTGTGCTTCCACTGCAGGGGGCACGGGTTCCGTCCCTGGTTAGGGAACTAAGATCCCGCACGCCGTCCGGCATGGCCAAAAAAGAACATAATAAATCGGAAGTATGAGCAAGGTGGAGAGAGGCTGGATCACCCAGCCACTGCATGCTCACAGGTAAAAGTTTCTATTTTATTGTTTAAGGACGTCCATCCACATGGCATTTACCCATTTTCTAAAAAAAAAAAAAAAAAAAAAAATCATAGTTTCTCCTTAGAGCTGCATGGAACATCTCCTTCCACTGAGTCTCAGGGCTGGGGTTCCTCTGTGCTAATGTGGGGAAGGATGAGGGAGGTGGCTGGGAACTCAGCCGGAAGGGTCATCATCGGTTTCCAGGTTCATCTCTGGAACTCCTCCCTGACCTGGAGGACCAGGCACGGAGCTGGGCTGGCCTGAGACTGATGAGAGACTTAAACCAGAGCAGAGCCCTGACATGGGTGGTCACAGGAAGGCCTGAGTCACAGAGGCACCGTCTCTTACCCAAAGTGAAGAGGACTGAAGAGTATGTGGCAGCTATAGATTCGTAGGAAATGTTTTAAATGTAAAATCAATGCTAACGACCTATAAACACTTTTTTGTTTTCAACTGCCTAGGTGGTCAGTTTTGTTCAGATGTGAATTTTCAAGACTTCCTTAAAAGACGCTCATGGGGGCTTCCCTGGTGGCACGGTGGTTGGGAATCTGCCTGCCAATGCAGGGGACGCGGGTTCGAGGCCTGGTCTGGGAGGATCCCATGTGCCGCGGAGCGGCTGGGGCCGTGAGCCACAACTACTGAGCCTGCGCGTCTGGAGCCTGTGCTCCGCAACGGGAGAGGCCGTGACGGTGAGAGGCCAGCGCGCCGTGATGAAGAGTGGCCTCCGCTTGCCCCAAATGGAGAGAGCCCTCACACAGAAACTTAGACCTAACACAGCCAAAAATAAATAAATAAACAAATAAATAAATAAATTTATTTTTAAAAAAA